>NC_086086.1:10368104-10736209 GCF_948474715.1 Cydia amplana
GGCGGAACGCAATATTTCACAGCTGTGAAATCTTTTCAATTCAATTTAATTAAATGCAGACACGTTGGTTTTATATTTTTGGTGACCAATTTAAAAATCAAATATAATTTGTTTTTAGTAGGTAGGTATTTTTAAGTTCTGCAAATTATTAAGGAATATCTATAAAAAAAAAAACAGTTTTTACCATAAAATCTTAATAAAATAATTGATATGAATGTAGGTACCCAACCACTAGAAATATCTAAAGTATAATGAAACCTGGCCTGAAATAAGTTTTTCATTATATGTAGACAGAAGTTTTATGGAGAAACAGCTGTGTTTGACGCTGGCAACAGTGTCGCTAAATGGGCCCTTTTGGGGTGTGAAGTAGGGGAAATCTCCCAAGTATTTACCGAATCTCAAAGTAACGCACTCTAACTCTTTTCACAGACCTATTCGATTACATCCACATACAGTATAAATATAAGCTATCGAATATATTTATATATACTAGTATTTATTGAATATGTCCGTTAATACTCACCTATAGAATTATTCCCATTTACAATGATACCCTTATACAAATTCTGCGTATAATTGCAACATATACAATCACGCTAAAAGGATTAAACTTTAAGGTAAGTTATACGGGGGCTAAAAATTATTATGGATGATCTTTGACGCGGGCGAAGTCGCAGGAAGAAGTTAATAATAAATTATCCTAATAACAAAATAATAGTAATAATTCTACATGACAATAAAGCTCTCCAAAGGGCCTCTGCGTGTTGAATCAATATCCCACGCAAGCCTATCAAAAGACCGGGATTTATAGGCCTGTGAATTCCAAAAAAGGAGATACAAGTAATAATAATAATATTAATAATTTATTCCTTTTATTTGGGTAAATTTGTAACATCCCTAGTACCTATTTGCTCGATATTAGATGAGCACGTATTTCAAATATTCATCTTGTATCCATAAATTTTCGATAAACGCCATTATTATGCCGTTATGCCCGAGGTTATTTGAGAAGAGTACATAGGTACTTAAATATAATATAAACAGTGTAGAGGAGTTTTCATTGATTGAATACAATGAAATGTATTGTTTGTCTTATTATCATTAATCATAAAACTGAAACAGTTAACTTTTCAGGATTTTCGGAAGGTTATCCTATAGTGGTTAGGTTAGGTTAGGTTTGTTTTATGGCAATCCTGAAAAGTGCATGACGCCTTTCTGAACCCAATGAATTATGACTAACTAAAATGCGGGCAAACAATACATTATGACTTAAAACTTTTCGGGAAACAATAGAGACCCATAAATATTTATATTTATTGTTTTTTAATATCAATATAGGAAATAGGTAAACACGTGCCCAAATGCTCCGGCTATTACAAGTGCTCTTTGTATAATATTGTATCCACAGTCTATCGAAGTATTGATACCCACATTGAAGCCCTTCAGATTTCATTGTATTGATGTGTCAGTTTTCCCCACACTTCCATTTATTATCGCAACAAAAACGCTTGATAAACCTTTTGTAGAATAAAGCTGTTTCTAAAAACAATTTAAAGGGTAAATAGTCCCTTCAAATTGCTTTGGAAAGCCTTAATTCAGAAGGAATTACTTAAAGGACGTTCCATTCCACATCGTTTATCCAATAATGGAATTATACTGGAATAACGTACGGTTTTGTGAATTAAAATGTAAACAATGCGGTGTCAAGTTCATTATTTTTAATCTAACGTGTCGAGCGTCACTCCCAGTGTCAAGTTGTGTAATTGAAGCAACGAACAATCTTTATTTTCTAATTGATATAATATCACCTACGCGTCCGAATACTAAAGAATTTAATATACATATTTACGAGGCAATAACGCATTTAACCTTTTATTAAAATTTCCTAGAAATCAAACCAAGGAAGCACCGACAGCAGCTGACAAGGCGTCATATGATATATATTTAGCTTTTATGATAACAGTCACACTAATGCTCAATATATCTACGTAATTATACTTATAGTATGATACTGGCACTACGCCAGGGTCAAATTCTTTTCTACTAAACAATAATCGTTTGTTGTATTACATTAAAGTGAACTTACACCGTTATAGCTTCGCTGGATGTTTTTGCGAGCGGCGCGCTAATCAATTTGATTGTCACGAAAAACTTGAAAACCTAAAAAATGTTGGACAAAGTGAATGTTTCACATGCATGTCTGACATGTGTGTTACGAGAATGCGGTCTGAAAACACAGACTAAAAGAATTTGCGCAACTGGTCCATTTTATTTCTAACGCACAATATCAAATTGTTTTCTAAAATCTTACATCCATACATATTACACATTATCATTATATTATCATTACATTTATTTAGAAAGTGTTTAGACCATTTAGACATTTTCCAAAATTACCTATTTGAAATGCTAGGCGAGTTATCAGTAGATACATAAACCAATTAGGATTTTCCTTCAGCTTAACACACACAGTTCAGATATTTCCCATTATCAAACTCCTTTAATATTTAAGGACCGAAAATATTAAATACATCATGAAGCAATTCAGGCATTGTACCAAACGCCATTGTGTAACAAGTCGAATATAACAATGAGGAATAGTAAATAATCATTTATTTACAAACAAGATATATAGGTACAGTGTATTACTAAAAGAAATTAAAAACCGGCCAAGTGCGAGTCGGACTCGCGCACGGAGGGTTCCGCACCATCAACAAAAAATAGAGCAAGACAAGCAAAAAAACGGTCACCCATCCAAGTACTGACCCCGCCCGACGTTGCTTAACTTCGGTCAAAAATCACGTTTGTTGTATGGGAGCCCCACTTAAATCTTTATTTTATTCTGTTTTTAGTATTTGTTGTTATAGCGGCAACAGAAATACATCATCTGTGAAAATTTCAACTGCCTAGAGCTATCACGGTTCATGAGATACAGCCCGGTGACAGACGGACGGACGGACGGACGGACGGACGGACGGACAGCGAAGTCTTAGTAATACGGTCCCGTTTTTACCCTTTGGGTACGGAACCCTAAAAACTAGCTTAAATCTACAATAGGCCCTTGAGGCATTGTAGCAAGGATGCTGGCGACATTTCCTCGCTGTATCGCAATGCTGATACGTTGTGCGAGGTAGCCGCCAGCTCTTCGGTCACCAGTTACGTCAACGAGACGCTTCGCGATTTCTGCGAACTACTTATGCGCGCTGGGACCCCATGGACCTAGAGTTTCAACTCCAAATGGTACAAAATGGTCTGAACGTAGGAATAGTATCTATCAATCAAGTTCGCTCAGAAAAACTTGTAAACATATCTGTCCTTAATGCCAGCATGCTAATAAAATGCAATTATAATTATTTCCTCTTCGATGTACCCGGAACGGGGGTCCAGGAGTTCCAGGACACATTCGTCACTCTCACAAAAACGCAATTTTACATTATTAGGTCACTTTCGGCACTAGTGACGAATGTGTACTTAGATTTATGTTTTGTTCGTTTTGGTCAGTAGTGACCAAAACGAACTGAATATAAACTGGTGTGTACTTTTGTTGACATATCTCACACGATATCGTTTGCAATTTTATTTCATTTCTAATTTACCATACAAACATTAAGTCAGCCCCTTGATTAAAATTCACTAATTTACGTACATCCATAATTATGTCAACATTTATTTTCAGGATTTCTTTTATAGCATTTTGTAATGAAATTCTAAACAAGAGACACAGTCTTAATATTGCTGACAAAAGTACACACCAGTTTCTGTCGTTTTGGTCACCACTGACCAAAACGAACAAAACATAAATCTAAGTACACATTCGTCACTAGTGCCGAAAGTGACCTAATAATGTAAAATTGCGTTTTTGTGAGAGTGACGAATGTGTCCTGGACCCGCCTGGAACCTTCAATCAATCATCATTCAATTTTTGTCGAAAATTTACTATGTGCTAACAATAAGAACAAAGAACCAGCAATTTTACAGCCCGCTGGCGCCAAAAGGCAGAATATCAAAGGAAAACTTCTAGTTGCAAGCCCTCGACTCACAAGAGTGCTATTTACGTAAACTTTATCGCGTCAATCTCATTCGCGCGGCTTCAGAGTCCGCGTCAAAATACGGCTCCAGTCCAAACAAGATGCAGTTTGTTTATTTGAACTGCGAGGTAATCAAAATAAACGTTTAATTTTATCTCCGAATGCCATAAATATTCGTGTAAGTTTTGGAATGCAGGAAGTGAGTCAGGACGTCAAGGCGGTCATCATTCAAAGCTAACGAGTGGTACCGCAAGGTCGACGCAAGCGCTCGCCAGCTGACTCACGCGTCTGTCATTCACCCCCGCACGACACATGCAACGCGTGAATACCCGAAGCTTACCGCAAGTGAGCCTATACATATACAATGTACTTACATTAACCGCGGCAGTCCTCACTATCACTATTTACGCGAGATTATATTCCTATGCCCAATCTCTAGACCGTTAAATATACGGAGAAAAATAGTAAAATGTAGTATGAATCATCTTACAATGTTCTTCAAACCCTTCATTCAACGCGTCAGATAATTAATGCCTCCTAATAAACACTTATCAAGTACAACTTTAAATGACAGAGATTGGCAACCTTCCTTCTGATCGTGGCGTACCTGGCAAGTGTTAGCAATCCATCATATACAAATCTAGCTAAATAAATCTACGAGTAGTGCGCCATGATAGACAGTAAAACCAATTAGGTATCATTTCATTTTCATTTCATTTCATTTATTGAATGCCATCATATCATATTATATGTTTCAGAATAAACTGTGCAGTCGCCCAAATTGAGCCATTCCATTGATTTCATTGTGTTACCAAAATTAGCTAACCGGGATTAACCGGTTAAACTTTGAGTTACCATGGTTACCAGAACAATTTGACACTGGATTAACGGTTTAACCGCTTAACCCCGGGTTAGTGGGATGGTGCGAGTGGTGCTTAAGGTATTAATTGTATAAGTGTCAATTTTTACACACATATTAAAGTTTTTATACACAGCTTACACCTTCACACTTTACGTAACTTAAATTAAACCTGCTTAATTTTGATAACACAAGGAAATCAATTAAATTAAGATTCATTACAATTATTAACTATGTACAAATTTACATTTATTTGCAATTCATCTTAAGCTTAATAAATAATAACTGGATGTGCCGGTTAGTGGAGGAGTTCGTTTAAAGACAGTGGCATTTACACACGTGTAGGTAAGGGGGCTGTTTAGCTTTACCACAAATTGTAATGCCTGTAACAACACATAACGTAAATCAAATCACGTTTAATTATCAAAAATGAAAAATTATAATAAAACAGAATGAGCAACAACAAAAACATGGCCCTAGTGCAGGGTGGAGGTAGACGGGCTAGGTATGGCTGCACCGTCATTGAGACCGAAGAAATGTTGGATGGGTTTGAATTTGTGCCGTGTCCCATACACAACGTAAATTGTTGAAATGTAATTCAAATTATCGTAATTTCTTAATTATGACAGTTATAATAGCGTTGCCAAGAATCATCAAATGTAGAAAGACAACACAATTTATGAATGGCAATCAAATTCAAATGTTACGAGTACCGTGTGAACTCAGTCACCATAAGTTCGCAATCAAATTATAATAAGCAAAAGATAATGTAAGAAATAATGTGAGTAGGAACAATAATAAATATATTAGGTAATGTAGATACGATGAGTAAGGACTCGTACCTACAACGCGATTTTTTTTATATTCGCCTAAAGACCTACCTACCTACCTACGTATAGTGCATATATAACAATAACTCAGTCCTTTATTTAAGGCTCAAAACAATGTGATTGTGTGTGTACCTAGCGTAAAATCCGCCCAGGGGGCCGATTTTTGAATTTCGATCGCTCGATTGTCGAAATTCAAAAATCGGCCCCCTGGGTTAGCAGAATTTATTTTTATCGATCACACAACCTGTCTACCTGTTAGACACTTGCGAAATTGAATAGACAAGACCCATTTCAACGCAATTTTGTCAAGAACTCAGAATGTTTTATTTAGGTGAGATTTATGGTATGTCAAACACTTCCGTCAGAAAAGAGCAGCAAATTTAAAACTGTAAGCGCGAAGGGTTATCGTCCCAAAGATTTTTTTAATTTCGCGCCTTTTTTGCTGAAAAAGTTGTTTGACCGGCTGAAAGGTAATTTATATGGTCGGCGGATAAACAAGTTGTCTTACCGATTACTTCCATATATTGTAATTTAGGTACGTGCTAATATAGTAATTCTGTTTGCAGAATACTGCACATAAAAGTTTCAGTTTCAGTGTCGACCGAATCTGAGTCAAAAACGAACATTTGGTTTCGGTTTTTAGCAAATCCGGTTTCGTCCGGACCAGACATAGGAATCCGTGGGGCAATTTTTTTCCTACTTCCTATATCGATAAACTTAATTATCGATGCTCGTTCTATATACTAGTGATTGTCCCCAACATTGTGTGTTTTTGTAACTATTGTTTTGAAGACAAGTATGAAATTTACACATAGCATATTTTAAATAATCGCTAGGTTATATAAAGGTAGGGCGTAATACTTATTGCACTATAAAATAGTTAATATTATGTCAACCTCTTTATTGATTGATTATCAATCAAAGCGAATTGAGTTATTATTTTATTAGATTTTTACACTTTTAATAAAAAAACATATTTTACAAGCAAACCTTTGAGTGATCACTAGTATATAGAACGAGCATCGATAATTGAGTTTATCGATATAGGAAGTCCCTACCTGTCAAGAAAATTTGCCCCACGGATTCCTATGTCTGGTCCGGACACTACAACATAGAGTTGCTGCTGCTGAACGATATTGCAATAAACAATGAAAACAATATTGCAAAGCTAGATGCCGGGTAATTAAATTTCCCTCTTTCATGTTCGCAGACTTTGATGTTGTTGGCATATTTTCTACTTTTGTTATTTATTCAAGATTACTCTTTTCGTGCATTTCCTGGCTCTACCATAAAATAAATAAGAATGTGAAAATGATTCTTGTCTTAATCAATAGTTTAGTATAGTTTTTTGCATATGCAAGAAAAATAAAAAAAACAATTAGAATAGAATAGAATAGAAAAACTTTATTTGGTGTAAAACATAAAACATAACCTATAATACATCTTATTCTAATATATTTTAACACCAAAATGGATGCCACTCAGCATATGCCGATGTCTAAGATACTTAGCCATGGCGCTGGTTTTCAGGGCAACCAGGGAAAACACAATGAAAATAAAAATAAAATAAAATAAAACAAAACCAAGCTAACATGTGGGAGAAAGTGAGTTTAAACTATGAATATACAATAAGACAGTACATAATCCATAACGTACATAATGCATAATAATTAGGTACTATATTTTAATTGATATTTTATATTTGAATACAAATATACTTTAGTTCAATGAAGTTGAAGGCTTATCGTTTTTTATACTTATTAATTGAAGCTTTGACTATGTTACCTAGTAGCGAATATGGTCCAAAAATTTTAACCCATTCACACTTATAAGCAAGGTTAAAAACCTTTGTGTCAACTTTTCTTATGAAAGTAAAGACACTCAAGTTTCAACCGTACCACTATCACATTAGAGCTAAAATTATTTCAATGGTACATAATTTCACCGAGACAAAATTAAATCAAAATAAGTAATGTTGGCCAAGTATATTTTCAATGCCTCATGTAAAAAGTGTATTTTTAATCCAAGATCGACGAAATTTTACTCCAGCTCCGATAATTATCGCCACGTCGCGTCGCACCAGCGGGCGCAGCACGGTTCCATTTTTATCGCCTATCACTATGCGCGTCCCTTTCACACTTACATAATTGTTAGAACGTGACAGGCATGGTGACAAGCGATAAAAACGCGACCGTGCTACGCCGCCAGGTCACTTACGTGGTTATTACACTGATGCAAATTTTGCTCGCACACCTGAGCGACATGCGAATTCGCCGAATTCGCATGTCGATCGATTCGATGTTCGAATCCAATGTGAATACCGCCTAAGAGCGGTTTCGCACTACGTCCGATCCGAATCCGTGAAAATATGGTCCGAAGTAGCCGTCGAACTATTTCTATGGTAATTTACGCACTAGATCCGTCTGATTTCTATCCGAAATCGGATGACGGAGTGCGTAAATTACCATAGAAATAATTCTACGGCTACTTCGGACCATATTTTCACGGATTCGGATCGGATTCGGATCGGACGTATTGCGAAACCGCTCTTACTCTTCGGCACAAGAAGGCAGTCACTTAACGAAATTTACTTAGAACCAAAATCGTTGTACAGGGTATGTGCGAGGACTTTGTAACTGGGTTTCAAATCATTGTTCAGTATGAAACAATGAAAACAAACAAAACGGCTTCAAGTCCTTGGTAACCGCTCGCTTTTGTTCTTTATTTATATCACTTACGTGTAAAATGTAACTTAGATGATTATTTTATTTCTATTAGGACTGTGTAGGAGTGTGTGTTCTACTACTACTGCATTGATATGATATGATATAGAATAAAATAGAATATTTTTTTTATTCGTAAACACACAGACAATAGACAAAATTACATAAAAAGAACATGAGAAATGCCAAAAAAAATAAGAGAAATAAAACATGTTTTTTTTCATCTAAGTTTAAGGACAGGTATATCATGTCTGTAAATTTTATAACCGCGTTATATTATGATCAATTCTGATTTTATTTGGTTGCTCGCTTTAGCTAAAATAGCAGCTAATAGTCTTGATTTTTTAAATTTTCTTGAATAAGTCTGAAACAAAAGAAGACCAAAAGCTGGCTATACAGCAGTGGTTCCTAACCTTTTCAGTCCGGTCACCCCTATGACTAACTAGGGAACCTGATTTTACCCCTCCTCCCAATGGTAATAAAAAAAAGCGGCCAAGTGCGAGTCGGACTCGCCCATGAAGGGTTCCGTATTTAGGCGATTTAAGACGTATAAAAAAAAAACTACTTACTAGATCTCGTTCAAACCAATTTTTGGTGGAAGTTTACATGGTAATGTACATCATATATTTTTTTTAGTTTTATCATTCTCTTATTTTAGAAGTTACAGGGGGGGGGACACACATTTTACCACTTTGGAAGTGTCTCTCGCGCAAACTATTCAGTTTAGAAAAAAATGATATTAGAAACCTCAATATCATTTTTGAAGACCTATCCATAGATACCCCACACGTATGGGTTTGATGAAAAAAAAAATTTTGAGTTTCAGTTCGAAGTATGGGGAACCCCAAAAATTTATTGTTTTTTTTCTATTTTTGTATAAAAATCTTAATGCGGTTCACAGAACACATCTACTTACCAAGTTTCAACAGTATAGTTCTTATAGTTTCGGAGAAAAGTGGCTGTGACATACGGACGGACAGACAGACGGACAGACGGACAGACAGACAGACAGGCATGACGAATCTATAAGGGTTCCGTTTTTTGCCATTTGGCTACGGAACCCTAAAAACGTGTACGTTTGTTGTATTCTTATAATATATTAGGTTAGCTTATTACCCCCGTAAAATACCAGTTTTATAATTAGGTACCCCCAGGTTAGGAACCACTGCTATACAGTATTCTTAGCAGAGCTCCTGTCTCTATTCCACCTAAAAGGAAAACCAAATCTCTCGTGGGACCAAAACCTTCGTATTCAATTGTTTCATTTCATGAATAACTATTTGGGTAATCGGAGACAATCTGCCATATTCGAACTTCAAGATATTCTTGTGAATATCTTGAAGTCTTGAAGTCTCTTGTGAGACGACACGTACTAGATCCATTCTAGATACGTTATAGTTTAGATTTCAACTAGTTCTCTTTTGCAGCGCAATTCGGACAACCAATGTCACTTTTACGTTAGATAGTGTTAGATATCTATTAGATGTGAATTGGATCTCTAAGTCATATCTTGTGGAAATCGTTCAAGAGTATCTCCAGAATCGCGGACATGTCAAATTTAACAGGTTAGATCTTAAAAATATCGTTATCGCATCTTGGTGATGTCTAAAAGATATCTATTAGATGTCTATTTCAAAATCCGAATCGGGCCCTAAGTTTAGATTTCAACTAGTTCTCTTTTGCAGCTCAATTCGGGCAACCAATGTCACTTTTACGTTAGATAGAGTTAGATATCTATTAGATGTGAATTGGATCTCTAAGTACTACTGTATTGTAGTACTGTATTGTGGAAATCGTTCAAGAGTATCTCCAGAATCGCGGAAATGTCAAATTTGAAAGGTTAGATCCTAAAAATATCGTTATCGTATATTGGTGATGTCTAAAAGATATCTTATAGATATCTATTTCAAAATCTGAATCGGGTCCAATATTTTTTCTGCGTATTGTTATTTAATAACCTAATAATAAAAATAGTTATTTAATAACCATCTACATCAATATATCACTTTTCATTTTTGCTTCCATTTCCGATCGGGCCCTGCTTATACCGGCGACATTCTTCGACTTTTATTCCGAGCAGTTATAACAGTACAGCGCATCTATTCTAGTCCCAGCCGGGTTGCCAAGTCGTATTGATTTGCGATGGACATTACCACGACAGAATTACTGGCTAATAAATATTGTCATTTGAACAAATGGTTGCTATTCGACAAGAAATTTAAATTAAAGTGTTAGCGGGAATTAATCATGAGGCAAAATTGGTTCGTTCTGTTAATAGAGCTCGCTTTTTTACAATTTACATCGCGTTTAAATTTAAAAAAATATCCTTGAATTGATTGCACAGATATTCCTTTAAATGATTTTTTTTGTGAAACTGTGTAGTCCCAGTCAGCATCAAAAGTAATGGATCAATTCAGATTACGCGCCAAAAGCCTCGACCACCAAAAAATCAAATCAAATCAACTGGATGGATTCTTTGCAATTGGCATTGATAAAGAATATATTTAATCATAATCATTCTATATGTGACTTCGTTGTTTTCCACTAAACCTCGTAAAACTTGTTATCTTCTTGTTTTCTCGTTTTAAGTGAATCGTATTTCTTCCAGAGTTCATCTTTGACAAACCTGATCTCGGCGTTCGACACCAAGGCACAGTCACACACAGAGGGCCAGAAAATATGCGCGTTCAGTGGACAGTTCGACAAAAGCATCAAACCAACATTCTCGAGGGAAGAATATGGAAAGTAAGTTATTTTATATCAATAAACTTATTAAATAGTTTATTTATCCGATATTTTATTCAACTTTCAGTTAATTTTCACATTATTATACCTAGATATTTTTAAACTGTTGACAAACTGATATTATCTAGGTACCTATTACGTTCTTAAAGAAGGAAGACAAAGTATCAGCTCACAATAATGCATCGTACTCTAAGGTACCTGAAAATTTTATGTAGGTATACTAAAATGAGACTACATTATTGTTCATAAAAATCATAATAAACGCAACTAAACGCAACACTGTCCTGTCTGAAGATGTACCTAATTATTAATCCGACGATGAACATTTTCATGTTGTCTGTTGGCAAGACGAGACAATATGGCTCGCACTGTCAAAAAGTTATCAGATCTCATGTGGACCCAACACTAACTTCTAACTCTAATGGCCTTACTCTACAAGCCCTAATTTCATTATAGTTCGTTTTTTTAGCATTAGAAATAAGGTAAACAATCTTGATGTGTCTTTTAATTGAAAAACACATTTAAAAATAAGTTACGGTAAATATGTAACAATTATGAATCTAATACGATCTTTATAGTCTTCTGCTTTCATAAGTAATAGTTACTGATTTTTAAAAAGTGTTTTTCAATTAAAAGACATGTCAAAATCGCCTACCTTCTTTCAAGTTCTTTCTAATGCTAAAAAAACGAACTAAATATAACTATTAACTAAAGCTCGTGGAATATTAAATGTCACAGAAACATTGATATTGGTTAAGTGCTTCTGAAATACTTTCTTTATTAGAAGTGAAAGATTCGATGCCTCAATTTATTTAGAAATCTAGACACGATAATACCTAAGTACCTACATAAATACAATTAATTATAAATAATAGGCCCCGAAATATCTAATCAATTGTGACTGGCAATGACTGTGATACGGGTAAATCGCATTTATTGAGAATCCCAATTGAATAGGGACCAATACTAATGTTAAAAGTGTTATTTTCTTTTTTATTTCAATATAAAAAATAGGGAGCCATCATGAGTTGCCTGTAATATCAAATAATTATCTTTGTAACTTTTTTGTTTCTCTAACTTTTTTGTAATTTAAAGGTATAATCGTACCTAATTAAACTATACAGGGTGTCTCATTTAAATCGGCCAGTATGGGAAAGTCTGAAACTATAAGACATACGAAGATCTGTTCTTAGGAACCATGTCATCGATTTTAATAACATGAAAAACTGCATTCATACTTTAAAAAGAACCTGTACTCAGCTCGGGAATCGAACCCGGACATTTTGAAAAATAAAACTAAAACTATTTTTATTTGGATATCGATTATGTAGGTCTTAAGCAGTACATTTTACTATGAAACATGATGTCTAAAATGAATAAAATGCATTGTTTTCATATTCTTTAATTTATTTTAGCAAGTGTTCGAAATGACCACCGCCTTTTTATTATTTTGAGTACAGGTTTTTTTTAAATGTATGAATGCAGTTTTTCATGTTATTAAAATCGATGACATGGTTCCTAAGAACAGATCTTCGTATGTCTTATAGTTTCAGACTTTCCCATACTGGCCGATTTAAATGAGACACCTGTATGTTTAATTTCAGACCTATCCCTGGATCCATGACGGAGTTGAGAGGCGCAGAAGCACAAGCAAGAGTGTGCACAGAGATGAAAGAGCTGTGCGAGATCATTAATCAATACGGAAAGACCCCCTGCAAGGGCCTACTACCCCCGGAGCTACAAAATGCCACAAAAGTAATCTCATTCGGGGAGTTGTTTTCGGTGAGTTATTCTGCCAGAAACTAAGTTTTACTTAATCAGATACGCCACCAGCCGGCCTAGCCAAGCTGAGAATCGCTATCGCTTCGACAACGAAACGCTTTGTGTCTCTTTATTACTCTTCCATATTAGTGCGACAGTGACAGTTGCGTTTCGATCGCTACGGAGAAAAAAAATGGGTCGTTTATAATTTTATTGTATTCGTATTTGCATTGTATTAAATTGAAATAGTACTACATTACATTGTGCGACTATAAATGAAATTTTGCAAAAAAGCGTGTCAAGAGTGTGTAAAGCCCTTGCTACACGGTCGCCGACAAGCCTTCTAACCGTCTGACCTTGGTCTGTCCTTGGTCAGTTTTGGTAAAATTTTGTTGGAAACAACTGTCTACACGGTCCGGGACGGACCAAGGCCACGCGGTCTGAAGGCTTGTCGGCGACCGTGTAGCAAGGGCTTAAGCCGCAGGTTGGAGTGATTTAAAGACTCGAATTTGCAATATTCTTACCCCGTTACACACAATGTTTCTCATCACACTTGCGAGGAATAAATTAAATTTTAAATACGGTGACAGGTCAAACATTCGTCCGCCATATTGTCATTTATTGACAGTTCATCGAAGGCACAGACCCATCCAGCAATCAGCCACGGTTGAAAATTGTATAAAATATTACATTATCCTCGTGCCGCCCACCATACAAAATTATAGCCAAGAGAGTTTGAATCTTGTTGTATTTTCAATTGGGTTGAATTTCATTTTTTCGAAAATTTGACGAGACAAATGAAATGCTACCTACTTTGTTTTTAATTAAGGTTGACATTCCATCGAAACTGAGTGTACATCCAAATGTACATTGGGCGGCACGAGGTTATAAACGTCAGTGTTTTAAAAGTAGGTATAACTAATTTATAGGTAGTACTTACGTATGAATTATAAACAAAAAAAAAATACAATCCATAACTCTCGCGGTCTTTGTCCTTAGTACACGTGCATGAATTGAGATCTTTTTCGAGCAAGTGTGATGAAAATTGTAATTAATCCCCGGGGACCGTGCACGTGCAACAATTTTACTTTGAGTACCGTGTTTTCAAGAATGATTCTGCTAAAGTTAAATTATAAAATCTTCTTGTTCAAGGCATCCGCAGTATCTAAGATCAAAGACCCGAGCTCAGATTATTACTCTATCCTCTAGCCGCGTCAAACCCATACGTCAAACCTTGCCAAGCAAAATGAAATTTTATTTTGTCAACACAAAGTTCAAATTAGAATGGAACAGGAGACCTTTTTATAGGTCTCTGGGTGGCTAGAGGCTATACCAGGCCTGACTGGTCATTATATTTTTTGCACCATCGCACAAATCCGGATTAAATTAATGCAATAATCAATGATTATGCCATAAACGGGTACAAAACGTTATTATTGGTTGAATTTGCTTTGTTTTTAGGGCTCCGTACCCAAAGGGTAAAAACGGGACCCTATTACTAAGACTCCGCTGTCCGTCCGTCCGTCCGTCTGTCACCAGGCTGTATCTCACGAACCGTGATAGCTAGACAGTTGAAATTTTCACAGATGATGTATTTCTGTTGCCGCTATAACAACAAATACTAAAAACAGAATAAAATAAAGATTTAAGTGGGGCTCCCATACAACAAACGTGATTTTTGACCGAAGTTAAGCAACGTCGGGCGGGGTCAGTACTTGGGTGACTGTTTTTTTGCTTGTTTTGCTCTATTTTTTGCTGATGGTGCGGAACCCTCCGTGCGCGATTCCGACTCGCACTTGGCCGGTTTTTAATTATCTCACTATCCGTTTGCCAATTCATGTGGTTTTGTTATTTTAGATTGCCTTAAAATATTATTGGTTACATGCTGCTAAGATTTGAAGAATAGTATAAGTTTTATGCGCGTATTTTTCGCGGACGACACATTAGTGATTTGAATTGGCTAAGCACTTAATATCTGAAGTGGAGTGTTAAGTTTCAAATAGGGATTATACTTACCATCCATTACGGAACATTACAAAATGAGTAGGTATTTAGGCCAAGTAGGGTCAGAGGTAAGCCAATTTGTGGTGGATAAGCAGTTTCGAATAAACGTTATCTTGGAAACCAATCATACGGTTGATGCCTTTAATTATATGCTTATGTATTCTACATTACGCTGTAATACCTATGCATGGGCAATACTGAATGTTTCTATAATGAGCCACTTAGTGAGCCACGCAGTGAAAGAAAACGTTTATTGTTTATGAATAGAACTGTTTATTTTTGAAGTAGGTACAATAAAATTTATTTGGGTGTGATTTTTACTTTAGGAACACCGGCAGTTTGAAAATGTTATATCGAGGTTTTTCATAATTTTAACCCGATAAATTTTTCGTGTTACAACTTTATACCACTTTCTATGTGTTGACTAATGACTTAATGAGAGCCTTGCGAAATGTACATATTTGGACTTTGGTTCCGAAGGGAAAGCTTAAATCAAACACAACGTGTAAATAGACAGTAGAATGTTTAATCAGGCTGAACTGAACTCCACAAAAATCCTCTCAAAGTACACGATTGGAAGACGAAATTATACGTACAGTGGGACCACTCTGGACAAGGGTGGCTAGAGAGAGAAAATACTGGAAGAAGTTGGAGGCCTTTGCCGACAGGCACACTGAACTAACAGCCATATTCGAACTTTAAGATACATCAAATCGGATATGTCAGTGACACTGACATATCCTATCCATATCGTTTCAATATCTTTTATTTTACGTATCTTAAAGTTCTAATCTTCGCATATGGCTGTAAGAGGCTTCATATAAACATTCAAAACGAATTTTCTATCACCAAATCAAACATGTTCAGAACAAAGGGGGTATATATATGTATAAATTAATAAAATGTGTCGCCATATGAGATCAAAGTTATACCACGCTTCGAGTAATATCTTATCGTGCCCCTGTTTATAGTAGGTTTTATAATTCTAGTCGCTTTCGTATTAACCTTTTTTTAAAATTATAAATGGGCTTACTCATGGCCACAGACTATTAGCCGAGGCGAAGACGTGGCCTACGATGGAGCGAGCCTGCCCAGAAGGTGCCTGTTCACTCTACCGTATCTTACGGATAATCGAGAAGGACGTCTTTCAACAGCGATGCTCTGATTGATAAAAAAAATCGGATATCAGATTCAGACAAACTATAAGTAGGGCTTCGTTAAGTTTGGGACTAAATCTAACTGTGTAAGATTGTCCTCAAATAATTATTTTATAAAATTTTCCTACCCCATCAACCTGGTCGGTATAAACGCTTCAATCGGATGCAATGCATCATAGCCCGGACAGATGTGAACCGTCGAACCCAGTGGCGTCCAACTGTGGCGTCACACATTCCGCGACGCGCCGCAGTCACGGTCGACATTTTAAATTTGGAATCCGTTTACCAAAGCTACCGCGTAATTAGCGACGCCGGCGCACCCTAATATGGACGCGGAAACTTCCCGTTCGAAATAAACATTCCGATTTACCTACGTAAATTACTGTGTGCAATATAAACCTTGGCCGGATGACTATAATATCTAATTTTCAAGCACTGCGTCATACGTTGAAGTAACCCGGCTTGACTTTTATTTATGTAGCGATCGATCGATTTAGATTTGAAATCAATATTAATGATGTCTGCCAGCTCGAAATTCGAATGCGAAGTCGACGCATCTAGATTGAATTCAAAGTGTATTGTTTGCACACACTCGTTTGTAAAGCGCTTAGCCAAATACATACGAGCGGATCAATACACGTATTTGGAATCAATTTGATTTACATTCGCCGAGTGCATTCCCGTACCTGAGAACCTACATGCACTCAAGCTGTTCCAAGGTGAACGCTTTATACTCGTATTAAAAAAGTAACATATAGGCATTAGGATACAACTTTCAACATGACCAACCTTTAAAATATCTTTAATAGTATTCCAAAGGCAAATTATGACACACTCACTACAGTGTAACAGAAGACTATCTAATTTTAAAGTCAAAACAGCATAGCACTGCATATCTTTATTGCTACTCTGTTCGTAAAAAGGGCTATAAACCACTGTTATTGTTACAGATATACACAGTGATCTCTGACAAGCTCGTCGGCATTCTTTTACGGACCCGAAAACACCACCTCACATTCTTTGAAGGCGAAGTTTTATTTCAGGTAAGGAATTCCACAGTTTTATTAGGAAATACGTACGTAATATAAAGGACACGTGCTCAGATTGGTATGCCACGGGGAAGATTTTTAGGGACTTTTAATATAGATTATTGAGCTCGATATTTTGAAAGCAAAATTAATTGATATCGTTTACGAAGAGTCGTAATTAAGTCGTAATTAATGAAGTTCCGGGACTCCTAATCTAATGGGATTTTGGTTTGAAGAGGTGTATTTCCGTTTTGTTGTTAATTAAAAATAAGAAAATTAACGGTTGGTGGAATTGTTCGATAATCGCATATGACTTGGTTATTAGTACCTACTTGGCTGAGGCGTGTCCACAACACATAATGATGTAATGGGTATGGCTATTACGTCAGTGCGTCCGGTAAATACGGAGGAAAAGCTACAGTGTACATTAACATAGACTAATATTCCTGGAGGCGTTTAACTTAAGGCAGGGATCGGAACCGGTTTTTTGCAAAAACTTAGAAATAACCATATTTTTCGAATTATTTTATACTCAAAATGTAGGACTCAGTTGTGTTTTTAGGTTACGACTTCGTATTATTAGATTGCTCAATAAGAAATGAAGTAATTAGCTAAGAACGAAAAAATACCGTTTCCGTTCCCATACAAAAAATACCGGTATCCGATCCCTGACTTAAGGTGTCGTTCGAATTCAGACTACTTACACCAGCAGTATTGAAGCACGACATAACTACCGACTGCATTGCTGCGAATTGTCGAAATTTCAGGCAGCAACAGCGGTTTTGACATCAGAGGCAGTAATGCTGTCGATATTATAGTCACGCTGCACTACTGCAGTAATGCAGACGACTGCATTCCAAACGTCACCATTGCTAATGACTTCATTTTGATATTGTCTACTTGCACTATTTTTGGTGTGATCGAAATAAATCAAAGAAGAATAGGTAATAGACTTATTAAGTTAAGAAAACTTTTGGGAGTTTTCCTAATAACAGCCCAAGTCCCGAGAGAGACAGTGGCGAGTGTTTTATCGCTATTCCATCTTCAGTTCTTAGTTTTCAAAAACTTTCTGTTCACTTTGCCGGACTTGTTTACCTGATAAAGTAGAGCAGCAGACGTAGAATAGGTACCTAACCCTTAGCTCGCTTAAAACCTACGAGCGTTCCCAAATTTTTAGTTTTTAGTTTTTACTTGTAACAACTTAGGTACAAAATTATCTAATTTAAGCTTAGAATAAATTTAAAAAATGGAAAAATTACTGTCTTGGGTGAGACTTGAACTCACGGCCTCTGGATACATCGGCTCGGCTTAATAGCATCGATCGCAGACGTTTCTGCTTGTTAGAAAAATAAATTATTTTAGTCTAATGTCTGCGGCACTTATTTTTCACCTTTGCTATTTTTGCGTTCGAATATTTATTTCATGTTTTATTTTACCCACATTTCTTTCTTTCTATAAGTGGGTCGTTATTTCGGCGTTATAAATGTGATAAATGTGAGGCCATTAAAATACTCGGATATTACAAAAATATTAGACAAAACGTAAAAGTGTGACTATTTCATGGTGAAAAACTAAGCTAATAGAATTTCTGCCCGGAAACGGCGAAGTAAAAAAACGTTTTAATTTTTACAAGCTTTTATTTCGTTTCACCTGTCCCGTTGTCTGTCTGTCGGTCTGTAATCAAATCTTGCAAGTTAAATTTGATCCACTACCCGGTTTCCGATTAAACTGAAATTTTGCATGCATATATAAATCGGATGACAATGCAATATTATTATAATATAGAGCTGATCTGATGATGGAGACAGGAGGTGGCCATAGGAACTCTGAGATGAAACAACGCAACCTAATTGTTAGGGGGTTTTTAGAATTGTCTCGATGAGTATTAGTTGTCTGTCGTAAGAAAAGTACAGTCAGCGATAAAAGCTTGTACCAAAAATGAAATTTTTGCCAAAAACTTTTTGTTTCAGAAACGTGATGACGACGTCCCAGTATTCCTCTTGATGCCAATAGCTGACATCCGCCAGCACTGCGACAACAAGGCGCTACAAGCCAGAAGATCAGTCTCACCCATGCCTCAATAATTCAATGTGATATAATAATATACAGGGTGTTGCCTGTAACACGAGCAAAAAATTAAAATGTATATTATACTCCTAAAACTATAAAACTTTTGTTAAACAACTTTTAAAAATTATGAATGCTTTAGACTTCCTGTTTTTCATACAAAATAAATATTGCCTTCAGTGTACGCTGACATCAGTGTGTTTGAAGTTGCTTGTCACGCTTTAAACATAACAAAATTTGCAATACATTGCGTCTTAGAATAAACTTTAAAGTGTAATAAAAATCAGAACATAAGTTATTTTTAAAAGTTGCTGAACAAATGTTGGTCAGTTTGAGGAGTATAGCCTATACAGTTTAATTTATTGCTCCTGTTACAGGAAATACCCTGTATACTTACGAACTTTGGAACTCATCAACACAGAAGCCAAACAACAGCGAACTTAAGGATGGCTCACGCTAAAACGTGGCGAGCTCGGGCCGTGGCGTTACATACTTCAAGGGGGCTAGCCAAGGTGACGATCGCTATCGCTTCGCCATCGATTCGATTTGTGTCTCTCTATCACTCTTTCATATTAGACGTGACACTGACAGTTACGTTTTGTTCGCTACGGAGCGTTAGCGATTGGCATGTTGACTACGGGGCCAGTTTTCTATAGAAAACATTACCGATCACCTGTCGTAGAAAAATATTTGTCGGAAGCCTCGGCCCGGACCCGGGCCGTTCTAGCGTGAGTCATCCTTTATACACGGATTAGTAATTATGATATAGTTGCACTAAATGGTGCTGACCCGCTGACCCAGTTCCATATTTCCATACATTTGCCACCAGTTAGTTATTTCCTAATGACAACTTGTATGTTCCACGTTGCGGAGACATTGTTTTTCAGTTATTAACATCAGGGATAAGTTCGTCGTTGTTGTATTTAATCAACTCTGTAACTGCGTTTCTTTTCCAATGTTTACTAAAGCATAAACATACATAATATGTACATACATTACGTACAACTACATATGTTTTACTAGCTGTAACTAGCCTCGTAAAAAACCCTTTTTTTAATTTCAACATGTCGTGTAAGTAAATTGGAACTTTCAAATTAGATTTCAACGAATATTATAGTGTACATTGAGCCTTACGCGGCTAGAAAGAGAAAAGTGTTTTTTTTTTCTCATTGAAATTGAAATATATACCCTGTGAAAAACAGTTATACCGTTTAACTTGTAGGGGAGAGTGGGGGAATAGCGGACACTCACTCAAATCCACAAAAAATAAATAAAATCAATCTTATTTTCTTTATTACTAAACTTTGGACATTCCTCTATAAAACCATCATTAATATTATTTTGTCACTTATCAACAAGTAGGTAGTTAAGTGTAAAAAATATTTCAGAAATCAAAATGCTTTGTGTCCGGAATTACCCAATGATGACGTAAAAATACGGACAATGTATGAGATAAATAAAGACAATTTGGAATAAAAGACGTTGATCTAGGTATTTATTGTAGTAACAATCTCAAACATAGTCGCCAGATGATAAACTCCCTGTGCAGTTTAACAAAAAATATTACTTAAATTAAAAGTTCTAGTTGGAAAGTTGGATTTAGTTAATTGCGAATTAACTAAAAATTACTTTGGGTAATTGTGGACGCCAAACATTACCCAATAACGATAAAAACTAACAACTGTCTGTAAATAGCCTGAAAACCCATATTCAAAGAAAATAAAAATGTTTCTTAAGCGCAGACACACGTGATGGTTTTATGATTACCTCTATTACAAACTGAAAATGATAAGAATTAATAACAAAAACTTAAATAATCTTACCTTCACACACATGTCTGAATAACAGACTACTGTGACTCACTATAGATGGCTCCTAAGCCATCTATCTGGATACCTCAATCCAATCTTCTCCTTTTTATGTTTTTCTGTTTTGTATTATTTTCCATTTTTATGTATGTGCTAACAAATTAATGATTTCTATTCTATTATATTCTATTCAAACCAGCCTCGCGGGATGCGAAGGATTACAAGACGTTAGATATTCTAGTGTCCGGAATTACTCAATGTCATATTTACCCCACTTTCCCCTAATACGAAGACCAATATGAAGTAAGAGTAGATTCATGTACAAAACAATATCAAGAAGAGGTCAGAGTAGATTATATAAGTAATTTAAAAAAATATAGTAAAAATATAAAAGACGATATAATTATGTTAAAAAAAGATACGCGCTAAGTGTCTGTGTTGATTGATGTGCCTTAGAAAAATTTTATACGCTTTTATATTACCGACTAAATAACTAAAGGTAAATCATTTAAAAATAGATCTTGTTGCACAGTGTTTCATCATATTTCAATTAGTGAGGCAAGAAATATTAACTCGCGTTACTTGAGAAGCTCAAAACATTTTCTAATGATTTTTAATTCTCTGAAATTCAGATTTAAATTTGTTATTTCAAAAATACAAACATATTTCAATGTAAAATTTTCAAGTGCGTATTTAAAATGCTCCTAATGGGGTCTAATTATGTCTAAGTAGTAATGAAAAAGAATAATTAAATAATCTAAAATACTCAAAAGCTTGTTTACATCGTTGTTGTTGACTTTCATTAGTCATTGGCCTTGATTTTAAACTGCTATTATGTCACGCGAGCGTCGGCAGATGTAATCGCCAACTGGCAGTCCGACAATCCAAAAAGAAAATTTGCACTGTCCAATAAGTAGCTAATGAGAGAATGTTACCAAGTGAAGGGTACACGGAAATAACATGTCTAGTCACTTTATTCGGAAAATGAGATTTTCATCTCAAAATGTAGAGCTCTTAATGACCTGTTACTAACATCTTTTGCTACCACTGTATTATATATGTAACACAACTTATTTTTTAGTTAAAAAAGTCCTGTTCACGGAAATTCCATACATTTTGACATTGTTCCAAATTTTAAAACTGCCATTACTCAAAATGTTACTAAAGTGACTAGATATGTTCTTTCCGTGTACCCTTCAAGTGTATTATATTACGAGTACTAAGTAATAAGTTAAAATGCGTAAAACATTGTTCTGCGTGTATTTTCACACGTGGATTATTTTGAATTGCTTTTAATATTATTTGTATCCCAAAATTGACTGGCAAACTAAATCTCAAGCCTCGCCTGTGCCAAGAGATAACATGGAACGAAATGACATAATATTCGTATTGTTAGAATGAAAGAATGTTTGTATTTGGCGTATACTGTTATTGATGTCCATAATTATCTGTCTAAGTTTGTGTTTACCAAATACTAGTTAAAATTTTAAGTATAATACGTGGAAGGTAAGGGTTTGGGTTTACTCGAAAATGTATTTAAACAAAGTCTAATTTACAATGTAAAAGAGATATGTATTTGGAAAGAAGGGACCCGATATCGTATTAACTTTTCAACTTTATTTATAAACAGATTAGCAAGTAATTTCTTAAACCTGCGTCTAAAATTGACAAGGAAGTAAATCACAAAATATATTTTTAGCCAAACTTGTAGATGCCATCTTATTATTATGAATACATTTTGAAATTCATAATATAAAATAATTCTTATTGGACTTCTAATCTTATTTGATATATATATACTTACAAATTTAATTTCATACTTAATATAAGGAGTAAGTAATATTCTTAGTAGGAATCTAATATTTATATATTTTAACTTTATTCGCGACTTAGCATGGCGATATATGATGGAGTCATGATAATAGGATGGCCATAATTACACATAATATGTTTAAATAAATATTATTTATTTTATAATCGGTACCTAATTTTGTATCAACTTCATCTAGTCTTTTCTAGTCCTTTAAGTTTTAATTTTTAGCACACCTTGTAACCTTGTTTTTGTATATTATAACATTTTATATAACAAAATTAATGTTATATAGGTAATTAAGTTTTACCTTTCTAACACATCGGTAATATTGTTATATGCGTTTGTCATCAACAACGTAAATTTTTAGGAATCGTAGAGTATAAAAAATATGACCAATTAATTACTATACATACCTTATAAAATGGAACAATTCACTGAAATTGACTATATTTATTCCTTAAACTGAACAACGCAGCAACTAAATTTTTGATGTGTACTACGTATGAGCTAAATGTTTTTTTTTTGTATCTTTGTCATAAAAATGGCACCATACCTTGGTACCTATTTATTAAGAGGCTAAGTATTATTATATTAAATACTATTTTTGGTTCCAATGTTATTATTACCTATTTAAAGAAAAATACTGCAATATAATAATTTCCAATTATGTCTTTTTCTAAATAGTCACCTGGTTATTCCCACACATTATTTGTTTTATGATTGTCACCTTGGTTACACCCTTACACCCCGTGATTAGGCATGATAAGCTTTTACTCGTGTTGATTTTGACGTAGCCATGAATATTAATAAGGAAACATCACTACTAAGCATAATATTGTTGTTATACATATTGTTTTCCGGCGCCTCAATGTTGCCTACATTCTTTGACCTCCAATTTAGAACAGCTGCTAAGGATCCAAGTGTCAAATTGTAATGGTTTTCCAGTACATGAGGTAAACAACCTTGCTTTCCGATGGTTATTTTTCTTCACTAATTATAAACTCCATAATTCACTCTGTGAAGTGAAATTAAGTTATAAAGATAGCATATTTTGTATAGAATTTATGTTAAAATATATCCTAAAATAATCCTTTATTATTTTTAAGTGTTTTAATAAATATACAGTTACAAATATTACATCCTTTATTGAGCAAATACTTGTTATTCGATTCCAGTCAAACAGTTTGTTGCCACCCCGTCACCTGCTTATATTCAAATTCGAACTCATTGCAAGGTTATTCAATATTATCGTAAGCTCACTTTACATTATTCCATATAACTGTAAAATATTAAATAACAGGATTTATATCGGACTATTTCTTTTTTTAATTTCAAAAGTGAAAAAAAGACTAGATACCTAGGTTAAAGAACATTTTTTTTTTCAATTTAAAAAATTAGATAATGTTAAAAAAATAGACAAATTCACTAACGGTATTTCAGAATGTTGATTTAAGATTCAAAATATTATTTATTCAAGTAACTAGGCCAAGCACTTTAGAATAATCGTACAAACTATATCATATTAAGGGAAGTATTTATTAGATCAATTTATTGATTAATCATTATTGTTATTCTTCAAAAACATTGAATAATATATAGGTATACCTATGTACCTAATATGAGTTAAGTCCGTGTTTTACCCGAACCGATGAAGATTTGAGGAGAATGGTGTGGGAATGCCGCCGGGCCAGAAGGCCTACCGCGAACCACGTTCGACGTGTTGCCTCCCTGTCACACTTACGTACGAAATTACAAGTGCGACAGAGACACGTCGTACGTGGTTCGCGGTAGGCCCACAGTAACCTGCAGCTCCAACCTCAGGGAACTGACCCCATAGACAACACGCCAATCGCTAACGCTACGTAGCGACCGAAACGCAACTGTCACTGTCACACTAATATGGAAGAGTGATAGACAGACACAAAGCGATTCGATTGCGAATCGCAAGCGATTGTCATCTTGGCTAGGCCGCCTGGGCTGAATGAACGCGACACGCGATCGACAGCCCGCCTGTTTCCGACCGGGCGCCCCTACTCAGATGTCGAGTAAAGATGTTTTTACAATGCTTTCTTTTATTTCATAAATTAAAAAAAACCTGTGAATCGTTCGAATTTATCCTTCCCGACCAGCTCTCGTTCTTACTACATCTTCATTGATATAAATTTGAAAGCGGGAAAAATTACTGTCCTTAGGTGAGACTCATTTTTGCCACCTTTAAATTTATTCTAAGCTTAATAGCATCGGACGCAAACATTTCTGCTTGTTTAAAATTAAATTTTCATTGATAATAATTGTGGTTTGTAAGTCAGCACTGGACGCTACAGTAACAATCAATATGCGGTCACGTTTACTTACACGGCTGACTAACTTGAATTTCAATTTGAAAGCGTTTATACAATAAAAATATATAGGTACTTATTCGTTTCTCTTCTTAAGTCTGTCACGTCTTCACGCTTACCTTGTCGCACTCTTATCTTAACAATAAAGTCGCGACAATATCATTTTGAATACCTCGCCCGCTTAGCAACTATTGCTGCTAACTGTACACGAAGTTGCAGGCATAATCAGATCTGCGTGATGAGATTTTCGTGCGGAAATCTGCTTACAAATGATGTGGTACGGAAACCAATATTTTAGTGACATTTATATTATGGTTTGCAATATATCAAATGTCAGTTCGAGCATAATCCGCAAATAATTCTGCCTGCGTTTGACATACCTACTCTGCATTAACGTGATTTGCAAACTCGATCCGACTCGCACCGACATGGTTGTCTCCAGTGGCGGATTTGCAGTCATTGCCGCCCTAGGCTCAGACCCTGTAGCCGCCCCTTCAGCATCAGCACCCATCATAATATTGACTACATTTAGGTCAGGCAACGAAAAGGTATAAAGGGAAATGCTTGGGACACATTTTTAACTTAGTAACTTTGTTTGGACTCGTTAGGAGGTGAAAATATCAAAAGTCCCCGGCCGTAGCCCTTGAGCGGGGGTAGGGGGGTTTGATTTGAAGGTTCCATTTTTCGGTTTTTCGCTTATAATATCTTAGAAACTATGCGTCGTTGTGACATGATCATTATACAAAATGAAAGCTGATTAAATTTGCTACAAGTTTTATACAGTCGAGTTTTTCGATAGGTATCTTGTTTAGTTTTTGAGATAGCCGCTCTTGAATGTCTATAATTTTTCATTAAATTTCCATCAATAATATTCACGGTGCTCACGAGGAAAGGAACCCGAAAGATTTTTACAGTCTAGCAGATCTGCGAAATCGACTCCACACTCGCGTTCGCGACTTCGTGCCGCGATTCGCGCGCGAGTGTGGAGGGCCCTATACAAGCCCCCTCCAGACTATTGTGCGTGAATCGCGGCGCGACTTCGCCGAGCGAACATATCGCGACGTTGACGTATGACCCACACTCGCAAACTTCTCGGTAATTTCGCAGTTTAGTTCGGGCCAAGATGGCTGAAAAGCATCAGCTGATCGAGTTTAACTGTCATTTATCTAAGGCATCATACTTAAAACCGTAAAATATAGCTGCTATATATAATAGAATTAATATTTATCTTGCAACTGATGAGCCAAAATAGTGTGTATCGTAGAGTCTTGCAAGTTCGCCATTCGCGCCTCCTTTGACGCTGGGCGAAAAACCGACAAAAAACGGGGAACAAGGCGCGAAGGCGTGAACAATCTGTGAAATCGACGCCACACTCGCGTTCGCGGCTTCGCGCTGCGATTCGCGCACAACGGTGGAGCCCTCCACATATCAAGATATCGAAAAACTGTACTAAATAAAACTTGTAGCAAATTTAATCAGCTTTCATTTTGTACAATGATCAGTCGTTAGAACGCATAGTTTCCGAGATATAAGCGAAAAACCGAAAAATAGGACCTTCAAACCTCTCTCTTCCCCCGGCTCAAGGGCTACGGCCGGGGACTTTTGATATGTTCATCTCCTAACTAGTTCAAACAAAGTTACGAAGTCAAAAATTGTGTTCCAAGCATTTCCCTCTATACCTTTTTTTGAGAATTCGTTGCCTGGCCTAATTTTAAGTTATTTCTTGTTATCATCAGCGATTTTTTTGTCACAATTTGCCGCCCCTAATATCTCGCCGCCCTAGGCTCGAGCCTACTGTGCCTTATGGGAAATCCGCCACTGGTTGTCTCATACTGCCGTATTCGAACTTCAAGATATTCACAAGAGACGACACGTACTAGATCCATTCTAGATACGTTATAAGTAGTTTAGATTTCAACTAGTTCTCTTTTTCAGCGCAATTCGGGCAACAAATGTCACTACGTTAGATAGAGTTAGATATCTATTAGATGTGAATTGGATCTCTAAGCCATATCTTGTGGAAATCGTTCAATAGTATCTCCAGAATCGCGCAAATGTCAAATTTGACAGGTTAGATCTTAAACATATCGTTATCGTATCTTGGCGATGTCTAAAAGATATCTAACAGATGTCTATTTCATAATCCGAATCGGGCCCATGGTTGTTTCTAAGATTATCCTTATTTATACAAAGAAAGGTCAAGCTGTGCCGACTAAATTCAATCGTTTTGGTTAAACCCTGCTTTAGTCCTTGGAGTGAAAGTAAGACAAATGCGATTGTGGCCCGCGATTAACCCAAATCGGAGGTGCAGCCGCCGGTCAAGGGCCAACTCCCTCGATATTTTCTGACCCACATTTACAACTCGATCAACTTGACTTCTGTTGTCACACTTGTATATTATACAAACAGTTTGCGCTTGACGTGACGTGGACTTAGAATGGTGGTTTACCTACGTTAGCCCCGAACTATAGTGTCCTAAACATGATGTCTCATCCGATGATACTATGTTGTGAAAAATTAACTACAATAAAACAAATTATACAGTTTATAATAGATCTTTATTAAAGTACCTACTCACCAGGCAATTTCAAACATAGTGTAGCGGCGATATATATTGAGAGGTCAAACTTACATAAATCCAGAAGCGCCTTGGCGGACCGCGTGGTGGTCTATGTATGGTGATTTGGAAATCCTCTGCTTTTATCGACAGCTGCATATATCCATGAGGGGCACTGGGTCACTGAGTAGTTTCTGGTTGATGTTCACTTAAATTGCAGCGACAGAACTCGAGATATGAATTATTTTAACCGGAGCGCGGAGCGATCGCAGCCATTTCGATTCAACGGCAGGAGAAGTTTTTTTTATCTTCGCTAGGTGGCGCGGTCATAGGTCGCGCCGGAAGTAAGGGCTTTGAGATAAATGTAGTTGCCAACTCAAAAACATCTCGCTAACATACATGAAAATATATTCTATCCTAATTGTGTTGCTTTGTATGTAAGAAAAAATACCTATCTAAATATGCATAGAAATTAATTAATACTAATCTGTTCCTCGACGGAACATGCCGCTCACCTTAAAAGCACGTAGTGACTTTTAAAAGTAACGTTACGAAAGTTTAGAAAGATAAGAAACCTATACCTAACTTAAATGCTAACATTAAGAGTCGTAACGATAGTAGGAATTATTCTAAAGGTAAAGGACAGACCTTAACTACGGGTCGTTTGAACAACGTCTTCCCACTTTTTAAAGTTACGACGCGAATAACTTGATCAGTGCCCGGATGGACAGCATGAACGCGTGCGAGTTTCCACTGTAACGGCGGCAAGTGGTCATCGCATACTACAACAACAATACCTTCACGGATGGCGGGACCGCGATCTTGAAGCCACTTTGTACTCTGTTGCAGTTGATGGAGATATTCGCGACTCCATCGACGCCAGAAATGCTGGACAGCTTGCTGTACCCAGCGCCAACGCGTAAGACGACTAGGGTTTTCGTCAATCAAGGAAACGTCCGGTAGGGCCGTTAAGGGCTCTCCGATTAAGAAATGAGCCGGCGTAAGGGGCAACGGATCAGAAGAGTCCGAACTTAACACGCACAGCGGCCGACTGTTCAGTACCGCTTCAATTTGACAGGTCAGCGTGTGCATAGAATCATATGTTTGCGTTTGTGTACCAATTACGCGGTATAAATGGGTTTTGAAACTCTTAACAGCCGCTTCGAATAGTCCACCGAAATGGCTAGCATACGGTGGCTGAAAATGCCAAGTTAATCCTTGTTTTAAGGTTTGTTGGTTGAGAGCGCTCATGACCGAATCGTTACGTAAGAACGCGTATAATTCTTTAAGGTAATTATTACAACCAACAAAGTTACGTCCGCAATCGGTATATATGTCTGTACAATATCCTCGGCGGGACGTGAAACGACGCAACGCGGCTAAAAAACCTTCCGTAGAAAGTTCGGAAACTAACTCAAGATGTACAGCTTTAACACTCATACATACAAAAACCGCAACATAACATTTTATTATTTTTGCATTATTACGAACTTTATTAGCGCGAACGTAGAATGGCCCACAAAAATCGCACGAAGTTTTACTAAATACGCGCGCGGGGCGCAAGCGAACCGAGGGAAGCATGCCCATGCGAGGTTGCACGCGAGTAGGTCGTGCGCGGAAACATGGAATACACCGATGCACGCGCAGACGCACAATATCGCGACCCGAAATGATCCAATATCGCTGTAAGAGCGAGTTTTGCACGCACTGCGGACCGGCATGCAATTCGTGTATATGAACATCGTCAATGATAAGATTTGTAAGAGGATGTCGTTTAGGTAAAATTACTTGATGTTTTGACTCATAAGGTAAAAATGATTTATGAATACGTCCGCCGACGCGTAACAATCCCTCACTATCTATAATAGGCGCGAGACGCCGTAAACGTAAGGAAGGGGATTTACTTGACGAAATATTTTTAATGTCGTCGTCGAACACTTGTTGTTGCGTAATCAATATGAGTCGCTTTAATGCAAAGTGGTACTCTGGTACGGTGATGTACTCCGGGAGCGTTTGCTTATGTTTTCTACATTTATTATAGAAACGAAATATCAATGCCGTGACGCGAACTAATTTACCTAGCGACGAAAATCGCGTAATAAGCGTATCATCGTCCGGGGAAGTAGGTAGTGTGGACACACATGCACAATTAACATTTGTCGATTCATTTTTATTGCGTTTTTCCTCAGTTGTGTTTACTACCGGTTTTTGTATAGGCCAGGAGTCGTGACTTTGTTGGAGCCATGTAGGACCATGGAGCCACAAGTCATTTTGTACGAGCGCGGCGGGCAGCAGACCGCGCGACGCCGGGTCAGCGCTGTTGTCAGCTGACGGGACGTGACGCCAGCAGCTCGCCGGGACACGGGACAAAATCTCACTGGTGCGGTTAGAGACAAACGTTTTCCATTCGTGCGGGGGTGACTTAAGCCACGCGAGCGCGACGGAACTATCTGACCACGCGTACACTTGATCGGGGCGAATGCGATCACCGTAAATACGCATTACTCGTTCTATCAATTTTGACAGGATCACGCATCCCATTAATTCCATTTTCGGGATAGTAAGGCAAATCCGAAGAGGTGCTACGCGGGTTCGAGCTATGACTAAATAAGTTTGAACCTTACCGGTATTGTCCGTAAGACGTATATAAACACATGCGGCATACGCAATTTGGCTTGCGTCTGCAAATCCGTGAATTTCGATTGAATCGAAGTCGTCAATATTAAAAATATGACGAGGAAATGAAATTTGAGATAAGAGCGGGAGCTCGCCAACAAAACTCGTCCATGAGTTAACTATATCGATAGGGGCTTCGGCGTCCCAGGGAACCTTTGCTAACCATAGCAATTGAATTAGATGTTTGGCAAACAATGTTACCGGAGATAATAACCCGAGTGGGTCGTAAATTTTTGCAATTTCCGAGAGAATTGCCCGCTTCGTACAGGCCTTAGAAGTACTTTGTACTTTGAAACTAAATGAGTCTGATCCCGGATTCCATTGAAGTCCAAGGACTTTGACCCCTTTGTCATTTTCCATTTCGGCAAAATGAACATTATCGCGCCGCTCACCATGAGAATCTGGGGATCGCGTAGCAGCGAGAATAGCGGGCGAGTTACTTTGCCATTTACGTAATTCGAACCCGGCCGTGGCACAAATACCTATCAGCTCCTGCTGCAGAGCGAGGGCCTCGGCTATGGTATCTGCACCGGTCACCACATCGTCGACAAAGACGTCATTTAGTAAGACTGGTGAGGCGAGTGGGAAACGCTCAGCTTCATCATGAGCTAGCTGTTTGATTGTGCGTAATGCGAGATAGGGGGAACTACTTACACCGAATGTGACGGTACGAAGCCTATAGTCGCGCAGAGGCTCCTCGGGCGATTGACGCCAAAGGATGCGCTGAAAGTCCCTATCACTTTCACGCACAAGAATATTGCGATGCATCTGTTTGATGTCGGAACAAAATGCAATGTTATGCACTCTGAACTTTAGAAGAACGTCAACGATGTCTAAGTGTAACTTAGGACCCGTTAACAAAGTGTCGTTCAAGGAGTGTCCACTTGTCGTGCGACACCCAGCATCATATACTACGCGTGTGCGTGTAGTTTCGGAAATTTTTGACACAGAATCGTGGGGTATGTAATAACTCGCGCCAGTGGGGGGGTTATCGTCCGCGAGCTCCATGTGGTTGAGATCCACGTACTCCTGGAGGCACGCGTGATAATCCGCCTTCAACTGGGGGTTACGTTCTAGACGGTATTCCAATTTATGGAATCGTGCTAGAGAAATTTGCCGAGACTCGCCGAGCGGCGGTGCGTCGGGCTTGAATGGCAGAGCGACTACGTATCGCCCTGTGTCGTCGCGCTTATGCGTCTTTTGAAAAAAGGATTCGCATAGCTTTTCTTCGGGAGTGTAACTCCGCAACTCTGGTACTGACTCCAGCTCCCAAAACTTTTGAAGATTGTCGTTGTCGAACGACGTAAAACAAGTATGGCGTGGAGTCGAAACATTGGAAGTAAAGTTCACTTTACCTCCTAGCAAATAACCAAACACACTATTAATTGCGGTGGGCGTTCCAGGTTTACCCCTGACAATGCCATCGCGAACAATATCCATGAAGATATCCTCGCCTAGTATCATATCAACCGGCTGAGGTTTATGAAATTCAGGGTCGGCCAAAGCGAGGCCCTGCAAATGAGGCCAATCAGCGAGAGGTGCTAGTGGTACACTAGGCATTTGGCGGGTTAACTTCGCCAGAATAGAAGCCTCTAACGGAATAATCGGACTTTGTTTGCCCTTAGGCGAAATTGAGCACACGAAGGTACCCCTAGGTTCCAGCGGCAAGTCGCCGACACCGACCAAAGGCTCGCTATCGTGATGTCGCGGTAAATTAAGTCGTTGCATACACGATTCTGTAATTAGAGCTGCTTGTGAACCCCCATCTATCATACAGCGAATAGTAGCAATTTTATTGCCTACGTAATAAAGGTCAACCAACGCTGTTGACAATAGAACCGTGCTAGGCCGTTTACCTACATTACCTAAACTCTGTTCGTTTACGCCGTGAACTGCAGACGGGCTGCTAGGGCCGGGCTGCTCCGTAAGAGCGAGCGAGACGGCAACAGATTCCGCAGCTTCGTTGATAGCCGGTCGCGGAATGTTTGATTCTAAATGAATTAACGTATGGTGTCTTTTATTGCACTTACGACACTTAAAACTTGATTTACAATTCCTTAAGTCGTGCCCGGGGCATAAACAATTGTAACATACATTATTTGTTTGAACAAATGCAAATCTATCTTGGATTGATAAGTCTAGAAACTCCAAACATTTATTAAGTGAGTGCATTCCTTTACACTTCAAGCAAGATCGAACCTTATTTGTATCGTTGTAAGGTCGACTTTGGGCTGACGCCGTACTTGTTGCAAAAACACGCTTGGGTGTTATTTGATTTGAATTTATATTTGGGTTATTTTTACTACTTAAGGAATTGTTTCGAGTGGACTGTGTATTGGAAACTGAAATCATCTGTTCCGCGGAAAGTTCGCGTTCGAGGAAAGCAATTAGGCCTTGAACTTTAGGTATTTCGCCCGGGTTGGTTAAGGAACGTTCATATTCTTTTCGGGTATTAACGGGAATCTTACGTAACAATAAATTTAACAGAACGAAGTCCCATTCCTTAACCGGAAAGTCCATTACTTCCAGAGCCTTTATGTTTTCATGATAAACATTTAGTAAATTTCTCATAGCAACAGCTGATCGCGCGGAACAAATATCTATATCGAACAACTTATCCAGATGTTGTGATGCGATAATGCGTTTATTGTCATAACGAGACTTTAGAATATCGAGCGCAATTGCATAATTACTTTCCGTTATGGGAATTGATTTAATTAAATTATGTGGCTCGTTTTTAACGGAAAGGAGCAAATACCTAAACTTCTCCGCATCCGTGTAGGCATTGTTATTGTGTACCAGCGATTGAAATAAATCGAAAAAGGCAGGCCAACCAGTCGGTTCACCGTGATATTCGGGAAGCGATAATTTGGGTAAATTTCGACGATCGTTGCTAAGCGTATCGTTGGGGGTAAGTACGCGGCTCGCGCGACGCCTTTCTACGTCTACCTCCTTTAGATTATTTAGATGTGTAACTATCGCGTAATACAAGTCGTTAAAATCGTTACGAATCTTAATATTGGCTTCTTTGTTGAAGCTTTGCAATTTAATTAACGCTTTTTCGATTTTAGTTTGAATCTTAGTAAACTTTCGCTGATGCACTGTTAAATCTGTTGTTCGTGAACGGAATTGATCTGTATTTGTCGCTGCGAACTGTAATGTTCTCTTTAATTCGTCGAGAATTAGATCTCGTTCGAATATGTCTTGTGTAATACACGATGGCTTCAGCATTGCCGTCTGTAGGGTTTGGGACCATTTTGCGAGACAAAGATGGCGGAAATGACAATACTAAATTGAACTACAAACGTGTCTAAATGAAAAACTGGGTACGAAATACCGCAAATTACAAAAGCAACACAACCAGAGAAAGAAAGATCCGGATCGAACGGATCAAAAAACTATGTAGCGGCGATATATATTGAGAGGTCAAACTTACATAAATCCAGAAGCGCCTTGGCGGACCTCGTGGTGGTCTATGTATGGTGATTTGGAAATCCTCTGCTTTTATCGACAGCTGCATATATCCATGAGGGGCACTGGGTCACTGAGTAGTTTCTGGTTGATGTTCACTTAAATTGCAGCGACAGAACTCGAGATATGAATTATTTTAACCGGAGCGCGGAGCGATCGCAGCCATTTCGATTCAACGGCAGGAGAAGTTTTTTTTATCTTCGCTAGGTGGCGCGGTCATAGGTCGCGCCGGAAGTAAGGGCTTTGAGATAAATGTAGTTGCCAACTCAAAAACATCTCGCTAACATACATGAAAATATATTCTATCCTAATTGTGTTGCTTTGTATGTAAGAAAAAATACCTATCTAAATATGCATAGAAATTAATTAATACTAATCTGTTCCTCGACGGAACACATAGGTATACAGAATTTCATCATTCGTGGCATCTTTAAGATCACACAAATTTATATTCACTGAAACTTGCCTGTGGTTATCATAATTATTATATTCATCATCCAGACCATATACACTAATATCTTTAATTACATGTGCCACTTTGGCGTTCTCTCCACACATTACTTCAAAATCTTCACCGACGGCTCTAATATTTAATTGTCGTTCATTTGTTTGTAATACAAGAGACAACTGGCTTGTAATATACAACGAACCGTTAGCAAGGCAATTTGAATCCATACTTGTAGAACTTGTTGCGGTCGTGTGATTGGTTTCACAGTCGAGGGCGATAGTGAGAGAGAAATCTGCGCGCAAACGGGTTTCTTCGGCTGAGGTCATGACGTCCTAGAAAATATAATATAAATTATTTGACTTATAGTTATAGCCATTTTTGTTTGTTTGTACAAAGTAAAAAAAAATTATAAATAATAAATAAAAAACAATACACTATTTTTGTTTGGGCAGTCGTGTAATAAAGGTATACTGTACGGTATGCTCACAATAAATATAAATCTGTACGCAACGAATTAAATGTATCCGTTGCCAACAAGTCAATGTTGCACACCTTAAAACAATACCTATAACGAATATGTCCGTTTATTCATTTCGTTTAGGCTTTAAAATGCAAAACGCATGTACTTAGGTTTAACTTGGGATGAACAGCTTTTGTATAAAATGATCATATAATATTTTATTTTTTTACATGCGTGGAAAACCACCAGTACCTATTAAATACACCTATTACATTTCTATTAACTACAATATAATTATTCAGCCAATCTAAGGTTCTCACTTATATTTTCTGCCAGCTTAATAGTTTTAGAGACATTATTAACATTTATCAAAATTTTCCTGGAAATGGAAATAACTGGCTTTAGAGCCATATTTGATTATTAACCTTTTGAATAATTTTAACTAGGTATGTGTAATACAAAATGTAGACATATTTTACGTAAATATGGATAGAAGTCAACCAGTTTGCGCTCTATACATGGATTTAACCAAGGCATTCGACTTAGTTGACCACAATATTTTAATGCAAAAGTTATATAGCTATGGAATACGCGGCAATGTCCATGACTTGCTAAGGTCATACTTATCTGATAGGAGACAAGTAGTACAAATAGATTACTTAAGTTTAAAAACGAGATATGAAGTCACTCTCTCATCAAAATACAGAGAAATTAGTCGTGGCGTTCCGCAGGGAAGCGTATTGGGTCCATTATTATTCCTCATCTACATAAACGATCTGCCACAGGCTATTGACTACCCAATGGTTCTCTTTGCCGACGACAGCACGGTTATATTCACTGGTGAAGATCCACAGACATGTGAAGTCAATATAAATAATACATTGGAATTAATAATAAATTGGTTAAGTTGCAACAATCTACATATAAATTTAGAAAAAACTAAAATTATGAATTTTTACCAAAGAAAGAATAACATGATTAATAATATAACTGTGACATATAATAATTATATAATTGAAGAAACTGATAATACGAAATTTTTAGGATTAAATTTAGATAATAAACTGACGTGGAAACCCCAGATTGACACTGTATGTAAGAAGTTAAATAGTTTTTCATATGCATTGTATAATTTAAATAAAGTTGTAAGTCAGACTGAGGTACTTACTGCCTATCACGCATATGTAACAGCTACATTGCGTTATGGTATCATGTTCTGGGGTAACTCAACTGAACGAGAATTGGTGTTTATGGCTCAAAAGAAGTGTCTGCGTTCTGCTTGTGGACTAAAGATACCTGACTCATGCAAGCCATATTTTATTAATTTGAAAATATTAACTGTGCCATGTTTATATATTTTTGAAATTGCTATGTATGTCAAATTAAATATTAATCAATTTCCTGCTTATAATAGTGCGCGGCAGGGACACAAAATTTCATATCAGCAATCAAAAACAGCCTTGCGTGCAAAAAGTGTTTATGGCATGGCACCCAAATTGTATAATAAGCTGCCCAAATTAATAAGAGAATCCGAAATGCCTTTATTTAAGAAATATTTGTTGGACTTTTTGGTACAAAATGCTTTTTACTCATTGAAAGATTTTTTATGTATGTGTATAATGTAGTATTTAAATATCGTGTATTACTTTTGCATGCTGCATGGTAGGTCATAAGAATCTAGTCATAGTTATAGGTAGTAGGTATTCAATATTTCTATGCCTATTCAGGCAGGATGTGCTGTTCAGAAATTGTTTCTTTTTTTACATCTTTATTGTACCACATTCAAGAAATAAATGATTATGATTATGATTATGATTATGATTACGTATTAAATTAATTATAAGACACATATTGAACAAACGATAAATCAAACCATGACAGGATAATTTAATACCCATGTAGTTTAGGGAATATTAATAATGTTCGCTGGTTTTCCAGGAAATCAGTGGCATGGGTATTAATAAAAAAATAGATAATTTTGAATACCTTTTGCATTATGAGGATTGCTCCACCACGAATAAGAGTTAATAAGTCCGCCTCCGTGGTGGTCATTGAGACAACCTCCCCCTCTTTTCCTTGTATCTGTAAACCTCCCCACAGCTCATACCACACACCCGGTGGTATCCAAAAATGCACATGTGTTTGGCTCGGCAACAGATTCGGTACAATCACAAGGTCATCACCAACGCTATACTGAGTAATCAAGTCTTTTAAATACTCAGAGGATGGGAACTGATAGAACATTGGCCTCAAAAGTGGTCCTGATTGCATCGTGGTGAAGAAATACGGCAGCAAGGACAAGCGTTTCCTTAAAGCTCCGAGCATTAAGTTTTTATTAGTCCCAGTAAAGGCTAACGGATGAGTAGGGACGGATGATGAGTGGATTTTTATAAGAGGCATGTATGTCGCAGCCATGTACCACTTGACACACAAACTAGTCTGGGTATCAGAGTCGAAGGTGTCCGTGTCGCCGCAAACGGGTACAGACCATAACCAATGGCCGGAAATCCCTCCTAAAGCAGCTTCCACCAGTTCCTTTCTCAAGTTCGTCCAAGACGCGTCGATATTCTGCCTGTTTATATTCACACTCCCATCCAACCAATTGCTGGTCGACCACATTGGGACCTCGGTAACGAACAGATTTTTAAAAGCAGACACGACGTGGTTTCCGTATTTATTATGTTTATAGAAGTACTTATTGGTATCATTATAATATACTGCATTCCATTTTGGAGTATATTCAAATACTTCTTCCAAGTTCTGAAAATGTAAAATGTAAATGTAATTCAAACATGTCAAAAAAAAACAATAATAAAAGCCTTAAAAACTTCTACCGTAAAATGGGGTGAGTAGGGTCAAAACTGACATTCAAACCTCGATAACATTTTATTCTTACATATGCAAACTGAATGGTGTATATAATAAGTGTTCCGGACGTTTGTATTTTGGTTTTTATTTTATTTTGGGTAGTTCCATTTCATAACTGTGACGATAAACAGGAAAACCCACCTCACCCAGTAGTCCCTCGTATTTGGGGTGAGTTGGGTTTTCATACAAAGGTGATTTTGGAAGATGTTTGGAGTATTACTATAGCTCCATTTTAAATTGGAATACATTATTTTTGTTACCCCCCTTTCAACCCTTCTCTCCCCATTCATAACCCTACTCACCCCGCGAACCCTACTCACCCCATTTTACGGTACATTAAAAAACAAATCACTTAACATAAAACTAACAGCTTAATTATATACCTTGATATTAAAAATCTATCACTTTACCAGCTCACTATTTGGCATCTTATTAGATTAAAAAGCAAGCCCGTTTTAAATTTTCCGCAAGACAACTTAGAAATGATGTGGAAAATAATAAATTCTACAAACGTCTAAGAAGTAGAATAAAAAAAACTGCGAAATAAAATCAACATCTTTCACAGAAAGAACCTACAGCAGTAAGACGAAATTAGTTCGTTATGAAATTTTAAATTAAAAAATAACAACATCCAACGTGACCTAGTTCCTAGTGAAATAAACAGGCCAATTCGAACGTACACTGGCATCAGAATGATATATGAATCATGTTATTTAGTTATCTTGCGTCTCGCCTGCACCAATAGATACATGCACGGACAAATACGAGTGAGATGCACGATAGCTAAATAACAAGATTCAAATATCATTCTGATGTCAGTGGAATTGGCTTATTCTTTTTTAAAGTATCTCTAGTCGGAAAATCTATTTAGAACATTAGATTAATTATTTTTTAACTCACACATTTATACTATTGTACTTAAACAATTTTCTTCCCCAAACATTAGGCACAATACAGGTATGTAAAAAATAGATAAAAAAAATCATGCATGTAAATATGTCGCATAGGTAGGTACCAGTACCTACACACACCTTAAGATATACGAGTTATTATTCCCTTATTAAACATACCTACTCTTCTTCTTCCTCGCGTTGTCCCGGCATTTTGCCACGGCTCATGGGAGCCTGGGGTCCGCTTGGCAACTAATCCCAGTAATTGGCGTGGGCACTAGTTTTACGAAAGCGACTGCCATCTGACCTTTCAACCCAGAGGGTAAACTAGGCCCGTATTGGGATTAGTCCGGTTTCCTCACGATGTTTTCCTTCACCGAAAAGCGACTGGTAAATATCAAATGATATTTCGTACATAAGTTCCGAAAAACTCATTGGTACGAGCCGGGGTTCGAACCCGCGACCTCCGGATTGCAAGTCGCGCGCTCTTACCGCTAGGCCACCAGCGCTTCAAACTTATTAAACATACCTACAACAAAATAATATTAGTACCTTACTAAAGTACGGCAAGTACAACCCAGTTTCGTTGCTCTTCAGAGACTCGTCTAACGGCCAATTATTTTGTATGATAATACCATCTATTTCGACTTCGTATGCCCACAATCTTTTCATGAATTCAACAGAAGCGTTTTCAAACATTGGATAAACAAAGGTGTCGTCACCAACTACACCCACGTAGACATCTGAAGTATAATTTGCATCAAATGCGCTGTGGAGGATGTATTGCTTGTGGTCTGATATTATGTCTATACATGTTCCGTTATCTGTTCTTTTCATTTCAATTTCATCTGATGCCTCGTTTTCATCTGATGTTTCATTTACTTCGTGGTATCTAATCTGTAATGAGAGGAAAAAATATATACGAGGGCTGCTACTTATGTATCCGGAAACACAAAGAGTAACAAATATCTATAGTTATAAATGGTTTTATTTCCTTTGTATTTGTCCACCAAGATGAATGATGCACTTTTGCATAAATGTTGAAACGACTTCATAGCACTTTTTCCATTCTGATCTTGATATACAAGATGTGCATTTTGTACGCAAGAACGGCTCTTTCGCGAGTTTTTCTTTTTTTTTTGAACCAAATGTTCATGTAATATCTTACAAATGCTCGTCATACTATTGCCATGAGATGCCCCTATCTTGCGATATATACTATGACCATCTTGCATTATGAGTTCGTTCACAGCATATATATTTTGTGGGATAACAGCCGATATTGAGCGTTTTTTTTTTTAATTCGTACCGTAAATACCGTAATATACTACGACCACAATGTATTGACCTTCGATGAAACTTACTCCCCAAAAGTCGAAAAAAGTCGATCCATGCACTATTTTTGAGTTTATCCACTCCGAACATGGCGAACATCGTAAAAAAACATCTGCACGAAAATTATCACAAGTAAATCCGTTGAAGATGAAACAAAGAATTTTTAAAAATAATGCTACAATGTAAAACCAATTGATAGACATGTGAAACAAACTGTATTTTGCTTCCAAAGAGTTCCATTTTTATATGTTATATATATATTTTTAATATAGTTCCAGTAAGTGGCCCATTCCGGATACATAAGTAGCAGCCCTCGTTAATACACGAAGCCGTAGCTACCATATACGTGGCATGGAGTCCAATTCAAACTTGCATTAGGTATGATATATAAAATATAATATCTAAATGATATCAGCAGGGCCGGATTAACCCTAAGGCAGAGTAGGCAACTGCCTATGGGCCCCGCCTCGGCTAGGGGGCCCCGCGCGCGCCAAATAAAATATTTGTTTCATATGGTCAAAAAAAATCTATGGTACCTAATGTCCAATATCAGTTTCTCAGACACACAATCATTAGATGTTTATGTAAATTATGTTATTTTATAGCTTTTAAAGTATGTAATGTCAAGCACAAATTTCAGGCTCCTGAGGGCCTAAAACCTCATCAATGGAACTTCGGCCCTCCGAGTAACTCTTGTACATATGACACATATTATTGTTGGGTAACATTTGACGATTGGTTCGTGTCAGAGCGCTGCACGCTGCTTTCTTACAGCTCGATCCTCGGCGTCGCTTTTTAACAAATATCAACATTGATTTCAGAAGCTTGGCCTTTTGCCTCGCATGAAAGCTCACCTCGCTGGTTATAAGTACGCTTTGGGCTTGTTAAGTAATGTGGAGATTGCTGAGCTCGACCTTCAGCCAAAAGTGAGGCTACCTCAATTTTTGGTTTGTCTTCCTAATCTCCTCTTCTTCAGCTTAGCCTTTGGTCTCGCTTCGCCAAGCTCGGCCTGCGGTCTCGCTTTTTAATACAATGGACATTCGTTGGCGTCTGTGCTCCAGCTGAGCTTGTCCTGAAGCACGGCTTTGACCTCGCATGAAAGCTCGCCTCACTAGGGAACTTCGAATTTTTAGGGCCGGCCCGGCCTTTCTAACACGCTCTCACAATTTTTTTCCAAAAAAATTCGCGCTCGCTTCGCTCGCGTTTTTTGCTGGTTGGGCCTGTACCTACATGGTAGCTTAACTAGTCAATGAATACATGGAAAATCATTATTAGTACTTTAATTTTAATCATGTGGCTCAGCGTATGGTCTTACGGTCGGACAATCGCTGTTCAGCCTCGCAAAATATTTAACTACCTAGCGAAAAACACATCGCTCGGCTTGTTCGGATCGGCTCAACCGACACCTGAAGGTTGAAATTAAAACCGAAAACTTACTTCCCTATACTGAACATTATGTATGCAGAATTAACTATAAGGGGGCCCCGAACATTGCACTGCCTAGGGGCCCCGACACGCTTAATCCGGCCCTGGATATCAGTCGTCCGTGCGTCTCGCTCGCACCAATACATGTACGGATAAGTACAAGTAAAATGCACGCGTGAGTGACATCATTTAGATATCATTTTGATGTCACAATGTAAATTTGAATTAGCCTCATGTCATGATATTTGTTGCCAACGTGTGTGTTGGGGAAAATTTGTTTGCATAGCACAAGTTCTATAAAATGTCACTTTACAACGCACGACGCGGGAAAATTGTATTTATACTATTTTATATGCAAAATAGTATAAGAAAAAAGTAAATATTTTTCAATGGCATCTTATGTCAGTATTTTTCCGAAAAGTACAATCAAAGATAATATTTATATTGAAGAGGTTTGATTCAATTACAAAAGGAAGTCAAAGAAATGTTTAGCAATATTCTGTGTTCCAATTTTCTATTTTTCCCAATTTTATTGTAAGAAAAAGTCACGAGTCGGCAGCCTATGTCAGAAACCAAAGGGAAGCATGATTTATATTAAAAGGATTTTGATCTTTCCGCCATCTTTCTTGTAACTTGCCCGACAGGAAATTAAATTTTTGTTATAAATAAAACGTCACTAAAAGCACGGGCATGGCTTGTCTAAGGGCCGGTACAGACGGACAACATTTGAACTGCAACCCAGCTGCAAAATGGCAGTCGAGTGCAGTTCTGATGCAGTTGACATCATTTCATCCAAACTGCTCACCGACTGCGCAGTCTTCTTGCAGTTGCCTTGCAATTCTGTCGGCCGCACACCGACTTCATTCGACACGAAAGGTATAGATTTGAGTACCTACGGTTATTTTTTATCGGAACCCTTGGCAGCCCAAATTAGCAATTTTCGGTAGAAATATTTAAATCTCGTATTTTACTTTTATTTATTAATTATGTAAAACTTAACTTCCAGTGTTATGTTTCATAATTTAAATAAGTCGATAGGTAATTTTGTTGTCGCCAATATTGGCAATTGGCATTGGCAATATTTATTAACACTAAATTGTGCACTTACGTAAGGAGATACTTGCGGCACATATCGTTTTCCAGCCGACTTTATGACATCAGCTGCCTCTTCAATGAGCTGGTCATCCTCACAGTTAGAGTCAAACACTACGGGCGCCGAGCCACAGTGACTGTCGAATGGAAGACTTTCGCTAGCTGCTGAACTCATAAATTCTTTCAAGTCCGTTATAGCATCTTCTGCAGTCTTTGGAGATTCACTGGAAATAAAAAAAATATATACAAGATTTCAAAATACATAGTAGATTGTACAACTAGGGCATAAAGCATCCTATTTTACCTGAAGCATTTTATCGGTCCGAGCTTAAGCGAGGATCGATATAGGTCGAGGATGAAATGGGGTATTTATACCCGAGTTATATTACTCTACTTTTCAATTCGATTGTGAGTAATATATACAAAAGTGTACAATATTTTAGGTTATTTTAGCGTATTTATTGAAGACTAAAGAAAAATGTACTCGGGCCGTTCGGGTCAATGAACGCTTGTTTTAGCTTATGCTTGTGATTGCTCCTGGAAATCATTTTTCTCGTATAGCTATCCTGTCAATTCCGTTTAAAAATTGTTAAGTCATAATATGTGTGCATATGAGTGTATTACATCAACGTTAAGGTCTTGTAAATATAAAAAAGTACCTGCAGATATGTGCACCAAGCATCCAATACTCTAATTGTTCATTAGCCCCAATAACTGTCATTGCGTCACTCATGACATCACTAGGTTTTGGTCCGACAAACACATGCAATTTTAATCCCTCATTCGTGATGCTGCGTAACACAATCTGATTTTCTTCATGCACGAACACTTCCGTCGGGGCGTCAGAATCGATCAATAGCCCGTGATACGAGTCATTCACTTTAGCAAATAATAAGGGAATAGTACTGAAGTCACCTTTATGTCGGTAAAGGACCTTTACTGTGCCCGCTGTCAAGGGCAATTCTCCGAGACCGTACATTGATTCGTTGGTTAACTTGAAAGCTATTTCCCATATATCATTTGAAGCTATCAACGGGCCTCTTATGGTGCTAAATATCAAACCTTGAGAACCCTCCACGGTGACGGTCATTTCAGGTGAATCCACGTGGTGAGTGTAGTTCTTGTGCTCAATTCTCCTACCCTCGTGAGACATTATTTCCGCATTATAAAATAGTAAAGACAGATGTGAAGGCGATATTTCGTCGATTGATAACCTGAGCTTAGGTATGCTACTTTGAGATGAAAAGGGTACGTTCGCAACTCTAGGGTGCAGGATCACTTCTTCTGACCATTCTTCCCATATATTGCGGTCGATTATATAGGAGAATCTTGAAGGATATCGGTGGAAGCATACATGGCTATTTAAATCGTAACAGCATAGTAAGTGGCATTCGTCCTGAGTGACATTACCCAAGCCACATGGTAGTCGGGAAGCTCTTGGCACAACGCAAGACCCCGTTGAGTATCCGTCGTTTGGGGCGTGCTCTATACTCGAGAAAAACAGCAATTGATAGATCAGTACTGGTGCTAAAATTGCCAGTAGCAAGGTCACAACGATCACTTTCAACGGTCTATTAAGAAGAATTTGATCATACCAGTCATAGTCTGAAATTATAAAGATGTTGTAATGGTAAACGAGTTAGTCTAACGGCGCGATTCGGGAAATGAATTAGAGATTCACTAGATATAAAATAGTAAAGATATGTGACGTTCCACGGCAAAAGGTACCTTATGGCGGCTGGCGCTTACGCTATTATTAACGCCGCTCCAATATTCAGCCGGGGCAATGGTACCTTTTGCCGTGGAACGTCACATATCTTTACTATTTCATATCTAGTGAATCTCTAAATCATTTCCCGAATCGGGCCGTAAGTATATTTATATGTATAAACATAAAAAGTAACGTAAAATTTTATACATACGTGTTTTTTTCTCATCATTATAAAGATTATTAATGTCAACTTCATCTATATCATATTCATTGTTGGCTTCATCAGCTTCCTTAACATAAGGAATCATGGTTCATATTTAACCGGACCTTAAATAAAATTTGTTATAGTAAATTATAACTATAAAATGCTTTAACATCTAGCCGCCCATACGCCAAACCTTGCCAAGCAAAATGACAATTTATTTTGTCAACATAAAGTTCAAATTAGAATGGAACAGGAGACCTTTTTATAGGTCTCTGGGCAGCTAGAGGTTAGGAATGCAATTGAACAAATAAATTCCAGTGGTCTTGATCTTTTATAAGAACTACAGTCAATTTAAAAACATAAAGTAGATACAGTCAAAGATTTTGATTTAATTTTGTACTTTGTCACAGTGACAATCGTTAGTGACAATAGTAATTGAGGTCTCTAGCGAATTTCATATTGATTGTTACTGTGTCAAGGCATAGAGAAATAGTAAGACAAGAGTGCTCACTCCATACATCAGTTCAGACTATTAATTTCAGTGTCTACATCTAGCATCGAGTAGCGGAACTATCAGTACTGACAATAGATGTAGCAGTACTGATAGTTCCGCTACTCGATGCTAGATGCTAATAGTTTTTTTGGTACTAAAACTGATGTATGGAGTGAGCACTCTATGTATTTTTTTCTCTATGATTTTACTATAAAAACTGACAGTAACAGCGACGTGTTCAGTACCAGTAGTGCAGCTGCGGTCAGAAATGGAATGTTACCCTTACTGTGTCAAGGTACGAAATGAGTCATAAATTTAAATCTTCGACCGTACTACGCCATACTCGTACATTTTCTATAAGTTCTTACAAGAAATGTCCGTTCCATACTTGATGAAGGAAACAATTGTATTTTTTAAATCTTTGGAGCTTAGGTAGGTACAATATGTATTTGTATTTTTTCGTAATGACTAAAAATCTATATTTCCAATTTAAAAAACCGGCCAATTGCGAGTCGGACTCGCGCACGGAGGGTTCCGCACCATCAACAAAAAATAGAGCAAAACAAGCAAAACAATGGTCACCCATCCAAGTACTGACCCCGCCCGACGTTGCTTAACTTCGGTCAAAAATCACGTTTGTTGTATGGGAGCCCCACTTAAATCTTTATTTTATTCTGTTTTTAGTATTTGTTGTTATAGCGGCAACAGAAATACATCATCTGTGAAAATTTCAACTGTCTAGCTATCACGGTTCGTGAGATACAGCCTGGTGACAGACGGACGGACGGACGGACGGACGGACAGCGGAGTCTTAGTAATAGGGTCCCGTTTTTACCCTTTGGGTACGGAACCCTAAAAAATTAATTCCTATTAAAATATTCATCTTTTTATATACGTCCGTACGTCCTTATGACTGTATCTAAACGTTTAATAAGATAAAGAAAACAATGAGGTTTCAAATGTGTTTACAGAAAATGTTTGGTGCTAACGCGTACATACCCACACGACAAATTAACAAACAACGCTTGTCTCATAAACGTACACATATTTTCAGAGATAAAAGGTATCGTTGTATATGGTATTTTGGTAGGTTGGTACAGATACGAGCTTCACTTTGATTTAAATGTTATATTTTCACGTGCAAATGTGTACTTTTAATGTATACTTTATTCTACTTCTCCTTAGTGTGAAAAAATATAAATAAATACTAGTAGGTAACTTAAAATAAACTTCTTAATTAATTATTACACGGATATATTATATGTATATATGTATATGGTTTAAATTATTGCCCGTATTGGATTTACACACTGTCAGGCGTGGCTCACTCCGCGATTTCGTCGCTTTGCTACAGGTAGCTAAAAGTACATCCGTTCCACACCAATTATGGTGGCTAGCCATAAGCCGCGCGTGGCGCTGTCGCCACCTAGCGGCCATATATGTGCTGATCGTAACAGACGCGTTTTGTTAGAGAGTGAGTCTTCTGTACCTTAGTACTATTATTTATTCTGTGACACTGTATAGGTACTTATATACTCTATTCGAATTTCTACCTTTATTAAGTTAAGTAAAGGTGATTTTTTTCTCCTTAACATACATCTTGGTTTACTAATGAATGGGCCAAAAACGTTTCCCAAAGTATCACATCCCAAACTATGTTTCCCAAATTATCATTTCCCAAAAAAATGTTTGGCAAAACAACTTATCGCAATTTTTCAGTTAGCAATAGTCTTTTTTGGCAAGTTATTGTTTAGCAAATAATTACTTGGTCAATTTTCATTTTACCAAGTATTATTTAGTCAAATGTATCATTAAGCATAACTTACATGTCCCAAAATATTACATGGCATACCATTTACATACCAATAGAGGGCCTGCAGTATTTTTATTTTTGCTTTCATTTAAAATACTTTATCATTTTGGTTATGTTTTACGCAAACGGATATTATTTGTTGAACCATGAACATATCTGCAATAATATTTTAGAATTATATAAGGACCTAAAATAAAAATTAAGTAATTAAGATTCGGTAATCAATGGGATTGGCCGGTCAAAGTATTTAGCAGATGGCGCCAGCATAGATTGCTCTGTCAATCCCTAGAATTGTGTCAAATTCTTGTTTTTTATATAGAATTTTATGCCCTAGATGCCAGCCCTTTAAGCCAAATCTCACAGAACTCAACTAGAGAAGGGGCAAGCCCCGGCAAGCTATGATGGTGCCATCTATGCAAACCATTGACAGTTGCCAATCCTATTCAGTGTAGTGTAACTGGTAAAGCGGTATCCAGACGGGATGATCAAATCGATCGATTTGATCAAAAGTGAAATTGACTTGATTTTGACATTTTGATGATTAAAAATTTAAAAAACATAGTAATTTTTTTGGTACTGCATTGTACCTACTATAACTTAATTTATGAAGATTACCCCCAATCTGCATTACACAGAACTGTGATTTTTTTGTATTATTTCCAGTCAGAATCACGAGCTCTTTCGACCCTAATACGAGAAAAAAAGTGTCCCCAAAATTTCATACAAATGCACCAAAAACTTGTGGACATTTTTTCTCAGTTAGAATGGAGAAAGCTACTGATTCTGAGTAGAAATATTATATCAATTCAAAATTCTAACAAAATGAAATTAGGTTCAAATTTAAATAGACATGCCTATTTGCCAAATTTGCGAAGTGACAATTTGAGCAAACATCTTTTTGGAATATAATATTAGCCAATAAAAAACGTTTGCTAAATAAGTTTTTGTCCTTATAACATTTGACAAAGTAAAATCATACCAAATGATAATTTGACCAAATAAGTTATATGCGAAGTGTAACTTTGCTAAAGGTTCCTTTGGGAAATGAAACTATTGCGATAAGTTTGTTGGGAAGTGAAATTTGGCGAAATGTATTTGGGCCAAACGGAAGTACACCATACATCTTATTACATCATATCATAAAAGGAAATTGTATGCCTCCAAGTTGAGTCACTTCAACCGCAGCTTCATTTTAATAACACGAGTAACATAATAATGATATCGGAATCTCTTTCTATGAATATTATGTACTTAGTGGAAAAAAATCAGTCTAACTTTCTGCAAAACGCACCTCATTTTTGTAAACAAAGAATATACCACTAATAGGTACCTATGCAAGTATGTAACAACACAATTGTACTTACGAAATGCAATGTGAGTTTGGTCACTTCACAAATTAATTAGGTATTAAATTTACAAACAGCACAAATGTTGAAACATTATTAAAATCAATTTCAACTGCTATTCGACAGTTATTATGACGAGGAATTACAAACGTAATGATTATTTTTCCTATGTCACTAATGAGTTTTTCGTGTTTAATTCTAATATTATACTTTACTCAAACACAACAAAGTAGTTTTTATGGAAATGGATACCACACAGATAATACATTATTGAAGTAACTACATATATCTGATAAAGATAATTATATGTTACTGATTAATTGCTTGGATTGATAGTTATCTTATCAATCCGATGTGTTTGTGGGATTCCTGTAGAAAAGGAAGTGGATGATTAAAATGATGATTAACTTATTCGCATGCAACAATAAACTACGGATAATTATTTTAAATACGTACCCAAACACAAGCTTGGTGCTTCGGATTTCGAACTAGATATCTATTAGACATCACCAAGATATGTCAATGTCAAACAAGTGTCAAAAGTGACTGTTTTGTTTGAAGAAACGTCACTTTTGACACTTGTTTGACAGTGATATATCCAATCCATATCGTTTCGATATCTAATATTTGACGTATCTTAAAGTTCGAATATAAATAAATAAATAAATAAATAAATAAATAAATAAATATTGGGGGACATCTTACACAGATCAACCTAGCCCCAAACTAAGCAAAGCTTGTACTATAGGTGCTAGGCGACGATATAGGTACATACTTATATATATAAATACATACTTATATACATAGAAAACATCCTTTCGATCCTTCGAAAATGGCCCTTACTCGTACTTTAATGAATACGCAACCCTTCGGAGTTAAATTCAAAGCAAAATAAACATCAAAGCGATGTAAACATTGGTAGACGTGTTATCTTAATAGGTATAATTTTCAGAATTATTTTCTACTTTTACAAAATAATGAGCTTATATTTATTTTCATATACATTATATGCAGAGAAATATACGTAAGCTCATTAAATATTTGTCAATATTGCTCATTTTGTTCGCACGAACTACATATATGTTACTATAAATATACCTACCCATTTTTGTTAATATAATTCAAATGCTGTTAATTAATAATGTAATTAACTAATTATGTGAGGACATCTGTTTTTTTTTTCGAATTTGAACAAAAGTCATATAACATTTTTTGCTCCTTATGACCCGGGACCCACCACCCCTTCCCAGAAAAAAGCCTTTAAATGGCTTAGTCGTTTATCGAATAGCCCCAACGATAGGTTTTCCCTTTGAATTGCTTACCCGTTTATTTGACTTAGCACTAGGAAGGGGTTTTTAGAGATACCGCTAAAATTAAAGGGTATCCCTTTCCTAATCAAAAAACTATGACACCTGACAGCCAACGCGCTAGCCGGCCATTCCTTCACTTTAAACATAAACGAGCAATATTTAATTTTATTTTTACAAAGATAAAGTTTAAAATGGCGTAAGCGTTATAATTTATAATCGCCTTTGTTTCCCATAAAGTTTTAAGTCATAATGTATTGTTTTATAATCGTTAGCGCTTAAAAAGCCAAATGAAAGAGTTTTAGTTAGCAACGGCTTTGGTAAGCAAAGCCGTACAAAATACCCCTTTCAAAACCCTCGAAGGGAATACCGGACCGGTCCCTGCTTATGACCTCTGGAATCTATAAGGTTACTCGAGCGTGTATATTTGTGTAGCATCGATTTTATGAGTTGTTTGTTAACTTTTATATGGCAGTCGGTCAAAACCAGTTCTAATGTAAACCATAAATAAATTCCTAGTACCTACACATTTTCTTAGTTTGATAGTGCTATAGATTTCTGCTATATAGTGATAGGTTTACCTACCCCCACAAAAGATGTCAACAATCCAATTTTTTTATTAAAACAAATAAGACGTTATCCACGTCGTACTCACCACACTTAAGTATTAAAACGTAACTGTAGGGTTTTTGGTATTTAGCATACCTATTTAATTCGTTTTTAAAGTTACGGGTAGTTTGAAATAAGACCTAGCATACCTACTTAATAAGTTTTTAAAGTTAAGGGTAGTTTGAAATTGAAGACTGTTATTGGTTGGGTATAAAAAGAAAGACACTTGGCGGACAGCTCTCTTTTTGGTTGTTGAGTCCTGCTAGCGAACGGTTGTCATAAGACGAGATTATTGTGAATTGGAATAAGACAAGAAAATAAATGGATAAATATCTTCAAGGTGTTATTATTTTTACACTTCAGAAGTGTGCAGAACGTAAGTACACGCCTACTGCTATTACTTATTGATTTAGTGAGATAACTGATAACATGACCCTTATTCTGAGCTTGGAGATAATTAATTAACTATACGAAATTCTAATGGATTACGTAAGAAATATGGTACTGGTAACATTTTTATTTAATTTAAATGAGTACCTGCATCATTTATTAATAATATTATGATGATTATGATTATAGGCTATCTAATTGCATATCAGTTAAACTTAGGTTAGTTTGACCCATAAATGTAATTAAATGGACATAATATCAATGTGTAATCATAAGAATATATGCGTCAGTTTGTCGAGAATTCAAAGTATTTAACCACCATGCCACCGACAGCTAGGCATAATAATGTTCAGTTAACAAAATCAAGTACACGTGTTCTTCTTAATAAGTAGATACGTGACTGTAGTTATTAACTTCTTTGCTACTTACTTACCCACACACATGTGGGAATTAGGCAGAATATGTCAACACGTGGGTCTTGATATGTGTTGGTTGGAGTATTCAAGGGTGCCTTAATTTTCATTTTTTTTGCTACGACGCATAGATTAAACATTATTTTGTCATATAATTCCTTTATAGTTTATAAGGTATTATGATATAGTATATAGGTATATGTAACACCGGATACTTTTACGTTTCATGCCGAGTTGTTGGAGAATATGGCTGACGATGACTCATGATGATCAACGGCGCTTGCGAACACCAGAAGCCTCGGTCTTCGCGAAAGGGAATGTAGCTCGAATAACAGCGGCAGTGAAAAAGGAATCCAGACCGAAGCAGAGTCCTGTTGTGAAAGTCAGGAGTAACCCCGCTTCGACAGCCTTAGCGAGAGGCACGCGCCACTGGACATCAGGTCATGTACACCTACTTTTACTATTATATTATGAATGATTTGATATGGTAATGTGTTAGATACCGTGAATTGCTTGACTTCATCTCGTTCATCGACATCTAGCACATATAACATAAGTATAAGATGAAAATATTGCCAGAGGTCTGGATAAGTTAAGAAAAATAAATTTGATGAACCGATAGAAACTATTACTTGTGTACCAATTATGAGAAATTTTTGCCTAAATATGTCAATGCGATATAATAACGCGTATATATCTTATCTTACGAAATAATAGATACGATCTATGAGTGGTTCTCAGCCGGTCAGGCCTTGACCAACTTTTGTGATTTCTATTTGAACTGCAAGGAAGCTCCACATTTATAATGCCATCTGATTATAAACAAAATTGGACAATAATTAGCTCATTAACGGCACATTTTCTGTGAATTGATTGATTTGTTGCTTTGTTTATTTATTGGTCGAGTATCGAGTATCGAGTATCGAGTATCGAGTATCGAGTATCGAGTATCGAGTATCGAGTATCGAGTATCGAGTATCGAGTATCGAGTATCGAGTATCGAGTATCGAGTATCGAGTATCGAGTATCGAGTATCGAGTATCGAGTATCGAGTATCGAGTATCGAGTATCGAGTATCGAGTATCGAGTATCGAGTATCGAGTATCGAGTATCGAGTATCGAGTATCGAGTATCGAGTATCGAGTATCGAGTATCGAGTATCGAGTATCGAGTATCGAGTATCGAGTATCGAGTATCGAGTATCGAGTATCGCGTATCGAGTATCGCGTATCGAGTATCGAGTATCGCGTATCGAGTATCGAGTATCGAGTATCGAGTATCGAGTATCGAGTATCGAGTATCGAGTATCGAGTATCGAGTATCGAGTATCGAGTATCGAGTATCGAGTATCGAGTATCGAGTATCGAGTATCGAGTATCGAGTATCGAGTATCGAGTATCGAGTATCGAGTATCGAGTATCGAGTATCGAGTATCGAGTATCGAGTATCGAGTATCGAGTATCGAGTATCGAGTATCGAGTATCGAGTATCGAGTATCGAGTATCGAGTATCGAGTATCGAGTATCGAGTATCGAGTATCGAGTATCGAGTATCGAGTATCGAGTATCGAGTATCTAGTATCGAGTATCTAGTATCGAGTATCTAGTATCTAGTATCTAGTATCTAGTATCGAGTATCGAGTATCTAGTATTGATAGTCATTTGGTTTCTTGAATTATAGTCATTTGGTTTATTGAATTATAGTCATTTGGTTTATTGAATTATAGTCATTTGGTTTATTGAATTATAGTCATTTGGTTTATTGAATTATAGTCATTTGGTTTATTGAATTATAGAGTCATTTGGTTTATTGAATTATGGAGTCATTTGGTTTATTGAATTATGGAGTCATTTGGTTTATAGAATTATAGAGTCATTTGGTTTATTGAATTATAGAGTCATTTGGTTTAATTTGGTTTATTGAATTATAGAGTCATTTGGTTTATTGAATTATAGAGTCATTTGGTTTATTGAATTATAGAGTCATTTGGTTTATTGAATTATAGAGTCATTTGGTTTATTGAATTATAGAGTCATTTGGTTTATTGAATTATAGAGTCATTTGGTTTATTGAATTATAGAGTCGTTTGGTTTATTGAATTATAGAGTCGTTTGGTTTATTGAATGATCGAGTCGTTTGGTTTATTTAATGATCGAGTCGTTTGGTTTATTGAATGATCGAGTCGTTTGGTTTATTGAATGATCGAGTCGTTTGGTTTATTTAATGATCGAGTCGTTTGGTTTATTGAATGATCGAGTCGTTTGGTTTATTGAATGATCGAGTCGTTTGGTTTATTGAATGATCGAGTCGTTTGGTTTATTGAATGATCGAGTCGTTTGGTTTATTGAATGATCGAGTCGTTTGGTTTATTGAATGATCGAGTCATTGGTTGATTGAATTATAGTCATAATTTATAGTCATTGGGCTTGAATTATAGTCATTGGGCTTGAATTATAGTTATTGGGCTTGAATTATAGTCATTGGTTGATTGAATTATAGAGTCATTGGTTGATTGAATTGTAGAGTCATTGGTTGATTGAATTGTAGAATCATTGGTTGATTGAATTGTAGAATCGTTGGTTGATTGAATTGTAGAATCGTTGGTTGATTGAATTGTAGAATCGTTGGTTGATTGAATTGTAGAATCGTTGGTCGATTGAATTGTAGAATCGTTGGTTGATTGAATTGTAGAATCGTTGGTTGATTGAATTGTAGAATCGTTGGTTGATTGAATTGTAGAAGAATCGTTGGTTGATTGAATTGTAGAATCGTTGGTTGATTGAATTGTAGAATCGTTGGTTGATTGAATTGTAGAATCGTTGAATTATTGAATTGTAGAATCGTTGAATTATTGAATTGTAGAATCGTTGAATTATTGAATTGTAGAATCGTTGAATTATTGAATTGTAGAATCGTTGAATTATTGAATTGTAGAATCGTTGAATTATTGAATTGTAGAATCGTTGAATTATTGAATTGTAGAATCGTTGAATTATTGAATTGTAGAATCGTTGAATTATTGAATTGTAGAATCGTTGAATTATTGAATTGTAGAATCGTTGAATTATTGAATTGTAGAATCGTTGAATTAATGAATTGTAGAATCGTTGAATTAATGAATTGTAGAATCGTTGAATTATTGAATTGTAGGATCGTTGAATTATTGAATTGTAGAATCGTTGAATTATTGAATTGTAGAATCGTTGAATTATTGAATTATTGAATCATTGAATTATTGAATCATATTTTTAATTCATAGGTTACTGCAGTTAATGTTGCAGCATTACATTGAAATTATTTTAATATGATGATTTTAATATAAGCGATAATGAAGAGTGCATGGTTGAACCTGTAGAACTCACCACAATTAAACCGAGATCGAGGAGGATTGATGGCCTCTTATTGGTTATATTATTATGTTTAAATTAAGACTTGATAAAAATAGATGTACAATAATAAACATTATCTCATTACTAGATAAGCTGATATATTAAATAATGCATGAACTATAAAAAACTCGTCAAATAATAGTAGATTACCATTGAGGCAGTTTTTAAAAGAGATAATTTAATAATAAGAGATATTAATTTCAACTGGGAGGTTATTAAAGACACGTATTGCGGTAAAGAATTCACTTTTATACTTTTACTTATTGCCGAACTTGAAATTTGATAATTATATTTATACTAGTGCGCAAATCGTAATTAAAAGATTTATTCTTAATATTTTATGTTTACAAAAAGGCGAAGCTCCAGTATGTAGATCTCAATTAACGCAAGTATTTCCTTGAAGAAATCTCTGAGTGGATATTGGTGATACATATTGCGTGGGCAGTTTTCTTACAACCTAAACATAATTACAACGTCGTCGTAATCACCCCAGTAGTTAAATGATACCATATTTCAGTTACAAAATATGCGATTCCATGGTATACATTTTTGATTGTATTCTAGAACAAGTCTGAAGGTACGGATAGGTAAAACATCAGGTTTTTGCAGTTCTATCGTTTATGTCTGCCATGTAACATTTGAAACGTATAATTTATTTAATTCAACGTGTAGAGAAAATATTACTGGTCCTTTTTCTGCGGAAACACGCCTATTTAGGTGCTATGTTTATTCCCGAACTGCGGGATTTGGTATGCTATAAAGACGTTTAGTGAATTAATATACTGTTCAAGTCTTTCATAAAACAATATGCATATTAATCCCAACGCGTCTTGCAATTGATGGACTAAGTACTTTGTCAGCTTGGATAAATCCTAACAAGCTAGAATATACGACCTTCTCTGAAAACATTGGGAGGGGAGCTATTAGGTATAGGTTTTTAGTACCAGATGATTAATGCATTGATAATGGGAACATAATAGGTCAAGTTGTACACAATAATTACTTAATTATCGCTGTTATTCATCATAGTAATATTTTATAAATTATAGTCAGGGTTAAAGTTACTGAAAGGTTCTCGGGAAATATTCCTGTTTCAAGAGTGAGGTTTATAATTGAAGATTTCTTGACATGATAATGGAAAATGATGTTGAAGCCACGAGAATTTGATTTGATTCGTGTGCTGACACAGCTAAGTACTACCATTTTAGAAAAGATTTGAACTGGTTCATATTATATATGGCAGGAAGATTGATAGTGCTTCAGTCACGAGAATTGAATTGGTTCGTGTACTCTGTTGTTTCAGTCACGAGAATTGAATTGGTTCGTGTACTATCTACCTGCAGATAGAGATGATCATTACTCATGAAAATCGAATAATAAATGGCACTTAATGATCTGTTACCCTGAATTACTAGTCAAGGTGTACACTGTTGTGATTATTAACCCAATGTTGGATATTTTTAGCAAGTTGAGCGCCGCACCTCTACCGGCGTCCCCCGCCTCGCGCCGCCTGAGTCCGATGCGAGCCGTCTCCAGCAGCCGCCCCCCTCGCGCCGCCAGAGTCCGGTGCGAGTCCGGTGCGAGCCGTCTCCAGCAGGAGCCCGCCTCGCGCCGCCAGAGTCCGGTGCGAGCCGTCTCCAGCAGGATGTCTCCGGCAGAAGAGTAACAATTTTAACCCTTCGTATGCTTTAGTCAAAATTTACCACTGAATTAATAACCTTGAAACTGTAAATTCTAGTCCAAATTGTGTGGCAGGCATACGAAATGTTATTTAGATGATGTTTTTGAGATTTTGACTTGCTGATGCCTGATTGAAACTGTTTCGTATCCTATGCGATTAGTGTATCCACTGTTACGTAGTATACGTAGTCTGTCGGCCAAGTGTAGGGTTTCCACCTGGCACGTGTATGAGGACATACACGGAGTCAGGATGGACGAGTGTAGGGTTTTTGGTATTTAGCATACCTATTTAATTCGTTTTTAAAGTTACGGGTAGTTTGAAATAAGACCTAGCATACCTACTTAATAAGTTTTTAAAGTTAAGGGTAGTTTGAAATTGAAGACTGTTATTGGTTGGGTATAAAAAGAAAGACACTTGGCGGACAGCTCTCTTTTTGGTTGTTGAGTCCTGCTAGCGAACGGTTGTCATAAGACGAGATTATTGTGAATTGGAATAAGACAAGAAAATAAATGGATAAATATCTTCAAGGTGTTATTATTTTTACATAACATTATTGTCACCTACCGTTTTTAGGGTTCCGTACCCAAAGGGTAAAAAACCCTATTACTAAGACTTCGCTGTCCGTCCGTCCGTCTGTCACCAGGCTGTATCTCATGAACCGCGATGACTAGATAGTTGAAATTTTCACAAATGATGTAAATATCTCTATTGCCGCTATAACAACAAATACTAAAAATAAAATAAAATAAATATTTAAGGGGGGCTCCCATACAACAAACACGATTTTTTTGCTCTATTTTTTGTTGAGGGTTCTCCGTGCGCGAGTCCGACTCGCACTTGGCCGGTTTTTATTTATAAAATAGCTACAGATTTGTAAAAGGAAACCACGAAAGGAAAGGATAAAAGCTTTTTGGGGTCCACTTTTGCGTTCACGCGTTCGTTGACCTGCCATACGCAAGTATACTCGTACTTACTGCAGATTATGATGGGACAAGTGGAAATACTCGTACTTACTGCAGATTATGATGGGACAAGTGGAAATACTCGTACTTACTGCAGATTATGATGGGACAAGTGGAAATACTCGTACTTACTGCAGATTATGATGGGACAAGTGGAAATACTCGTACTTACTGCAGATTATGATGGGACAAGTGGAAATACTCGTACTTACTGCAGATTATGATGGGACAAGTGGAACTTGAGTGTGGATACCTTTTTTACATACATTGCAGCATATTTGGAACATTCCCAGTTTAGTACTTAGATAGTATATTGCTAATATGAATCACAAATTAAATATAAACCTACGCAGCAGCTAAATAAACATGTTCCCCTTTTGAAGTTATTATCGTTTGGTAAAACGATAAATTTTGTTATATTTATCACGAATCTTGTCCAATTATCTGAGGGAAGTGCTACATTTTAATATGAGTACCTATTAAAATATAATGAAAAATGCGAAAAGTAATGGGATTTGATACAATTGTTTCACTCCTAAGACTCCTAAGTTATTTAATATAACTAAAACAAATGCATACAATGTACATCATCAATGCATAGTATAAAACAAAGTCGCTTCCCTGTCTGTCTGTCTGTCTGTATGCTTAGATCTTTAAAATTACGCAATTCAAGAGGAAGGTTTATGTATAATTTGTTAACCCGTGCGAAGCTGGGGCGGGTCGCTAGTTTATTATTAAAACGAGTATATTTCGTCACAATTTTTGAGGAATCTCTGTCTTTATATAGATACAAAAAGACTTCTTCCACTTAGGTCACCGGAAATGGGCACTTTCTTTCCGGTCCTCGGCAATAATGCGCTATTTCCTTAATTTCATGGGCCCGATTCGGATTTTGAAATAGACATCTATTAGACATCGCCAAGATACGATAACGATATGTTTAAGATCTAACCTGTCAAATCTGACATTTGCGCGATTCTGGAGATACTCTTGAACGATTTCCACAAGATATTACTTAGAGATCTATTTCACATCTAACAGATATCTAACACAATCTATCGTAAAAGTGACATTGATTGCCCGAATTCCGCTGCAAAAGAGAACTAGTTGATATCTAAACTATAACGTATCTAGAATGGATCTAGTACGTGTCGTCTCTTGTGAATATCTTGAAGTTCGAATACGGCATGTATTTCGTGGACCGCACCATCCTGACTACGAGCTACGCAAGGTCCACCAGAGATCGCTACGCCGCTACGGGTGCCGGACGTACGCTACGATCTCGTAGACGCGTTACGAACTAGTCAACAAGTCACAACAAGTTGTTTTGGGGCGATTAATTTAAAAAAAAAGTGTACTAGGTGAAAAGAGTTAGAAAATAAAGTCCTCAAACAAAAAAGTTAGAATATTAAGTTTCTAAAATAAGTGTAGTGTACTTAAATTAAAGTGAGTGTACACTGGACTTGCAAGAATACTGCACGTGGCTGCCAAAAATGGAAATTTTTAAGTCAGTGAAAAGGCTTATGAATTTTATAACGCTTTAAATAAACAATAATAATATTATATTGTGTTAAAAATAATCAAGGCTTATTTTACTAGTTTACTTCAAAACTTGTAAGTACTTATGACTTGCTCATAAATGGCTATTCCATTTCAAATTTTTGTATTCATAATTATGATAGATTTTAAATATACTTTGTTATTAAGGCAAAGTAAAAGAATGCTACTAAATTAAAGCAACGCGTGTACTTATTACAAATAAATGTGTAAATATGAAAGGGTCTGATTTTTACAGATTTCTATTACTTCTCAAAAGTAAGAGCAAAGTGCTTAGCGGCGACATTTAGGTATGCTTCGCCGATTAAACTTTTACGGACTCTAAAAAACATTTGTCGCCTAAACAGTAGCGCTCATCAAAATTCCATAATCTTATTTCTAAGTCTACTCATCCAAATTACGAAAGCAAGGACTCCTACACAAATTTAATTACTAATATAAAATTGTTATTAAATCGTGTGGTTGATATGTGACGCGCATAAAATGGTTGCTCAAACATAAATAAGTTTAAGAACAAAACGTGAGAAGATGTGTTAAATTGTAAAATCTAATCTTCTATGCAGAAAATAGTTTTTTTTTTCTATTTGAAATAATCATTTATTTAGAAACAAGATATATACAGTACTAAAAGAAATTAAAAACTAGCTTAAATCTAAAATAGTTAGGCCCTTGAGGTACAATGGTACCAAGGATGCTGGCGACATTTCCTCGCTGTATCGCAGTGCTGATACGTTGTGCGAGGTAGCCGCCAGCTCTTCGGTCACCAGTTACGTCAACCAGACGCTCCGCGATTTCTGCGAACAACTTATGAGCGCGAAATAAAATTAGTGTTAATAAATTAGTTATACGTGAAAAGTCTAAGTGATACGCGTAACGTTTAAGGCAAAAGTGCATTAGTGCAGTATGTGGAACGATACGTATGAAATAGAATTCTGGGACTACTTCGACGCGACGGAGCCGAGCGAGGCATCGGCGGCGTCCGTCTCAGCGCCGGACCAGGGCTTCGTGCTGGTGCTGTACAGCGTGCTGCTTGGCACGGGGGCCGTTGGCAACGTAGCTGTGTTTGCCTCGTTGCTGCGCTCTCGGCGCCGCAAGTCACGTGTCAACCTCCTTATGACGCACCTGGCTGTTGCTGACCTTATCGTTATCTGCGTTATTATACCGCTTGAGGTAAGTTAATACATAGCTTGGAATATAATATGATCGTTACAGCGTGCTGCATGGCACAGGGGCCGTTGGCAACGTAGCTGTGTTTGCCTCGTTGCTGCGCTTTCGGCGCCGCAAGTCGCGTGTCAACCTCCTCATGACGCACCTGGCTGTTGCTGACCTTATCGTTATCTGCGTTATTATACCGCTTGAGGTAAGTTAATACATAGCTTGGAATATAATATGATCGTTACAGCGTGCTGCATGGCACAGGGGCCGTTGGCAACGTAGCTGTGTTTGCCTCGTTGCTGCGCTTTCGGCGCCGCAAGTCGCGTGTCAACCTCCTCATGACGCACCTGGCTGTTGCTGACCTTATCGTTATCTGCGTTATTATACCGCTTGAGGTAAGTTAATACTTATAGCTTGGAATATAATATGATCGTTACAGCGTGCTGCATGGCACGGGGGCCGTTGGCAACGTAGCTGTGTTTGCCTCGTTGCTGCGCTCTCGGCGCCGCAAGTCACGTGTCAACCGCCTCATGACGCACCTGGCTGTTGCTGACCTTATCGTTATCTGCGTTATTATACCGCTTGAGGTAAGTTAATACATATAGCTTGGAATATAATATGATAGTTACAGCGTACTACTTGGTACGGGGGCCGTTGGCAACGTAGCTGTGTTTGCCTCGTTGCTGCGCTCTTGGCGCCGCAAGTCACGTGTTAACCTCCTCATGACGCACCTGGCTGTTGCTAACCTTATCGTTATCTGCGTTATTATACCACTTGAGGTAAGTTAATACTTATAGCTTGGAATAATAATATGTAGTTACAGCGTACTGCTTGGTACGGGGGCCGTTGGCAACGTAGCTGTGTTTGCCTCGTTGCTGCGCTCTCGGCGCCGTAAGTCACGTGTCAACCTCCTCATGACGCACCTGGCTGTTGCTGACCTTATCGTTATCTGCGTTATTATACCGCTTGAGGTAAGTTAATACTTATAGCTTGGTCACCGCGACGCATGTTATCTCCATTATTTATACTGCTGACCTGGATAGCCTGAACTAACTGTAGATAGGCTATACTCATACATAAGGAGCACAAAAATAAATCCGTATTTATTTATACCTACAAAGAAATCTGTTATTTTTGATTAATTTTCGCATTCCATTCATTTTTGTCATACTCGTTGTTAAATATGAGCTTGTCTCTTTCTCTTTCGGTGAGCGGGAGCTCGTTAGCACGTACACATTTGTCGCTTGCCCAGGTACGACTAAAGGCAACTTGTAAAATATGTCACAATTTCGGAACACCTATAACATGTCTTGAGAAATCATGGCCTTTTATGACAAATACTCAGACAGCAAGTCGATCTAAAATCTATTTCTCCACAATAATTTCATGTTTTCAAAAAAAATCTTCTCCTAACAACTTCAGATAAAGTTGTTGTCACAAGGCAAAATAGGCAGAGCTTTCGAATAAGTGAAGCGCGTGAGTAAGACGGGATAATGGCACGCACCATATAAAATGTGGCTACTTTAGCTACGAAATGACTTTTTTAATGGTGTGCAGAGGAAACCAACCGTGAGGGACGCTAGCCATTGATTTTTTTGGGTCCGGACTTCACAATCCACAACGAACATTTTTTAATTACAAAGTTTTTGTACTCTTTCCTGCAAAATGAGTTTTAAATCAAGCTGAGTGAGGACCATTTAGCACAATGTTCTGTTCCTCTTAATGAAGCTTTGTTATTATTTTTTGTTAATTTATGTGCTTATAAATTACTTACTTACTTAAATAGTACTTGCCAAATTAAAACAATAAGTAATAGCTCCCATTTTGCCTTGAATTGAAGAATTGAGAACCGCACATACAGGTTTTATTGAATAGATGATGCAAGTGATTCGCCGGACCGAGATCGGAACCGGTGTAAAATTTCCTAGACTTTGGTATGAGTTTGGTTTCCAACCTTCAATATGGCGTTCACTCGTCTTACCACTTGGCTGTCAAATCGCTTCGGATTATCTAAAGAAAGGTTCAGTACCTACTGTCAGAAGCTAATTTATTTCATTTTCTGACGAGGATTCCTCATGAACACGATCATTCGATGGTTTTATTTCGAAATGCTGCATATAATTATGTAAAAATATGTGAATTATGAGATCATCATCGTAAATATGTTAATTTTTCGGTAAACTTTGCTCGATAGCCAAACATTCCATACATTTATATCAACCAAAAATTAACTCGAATAGGTAAGGGAAAATAACATTCTCAAAAATAGACGTCAAAGATTGTTCCAGATGCGTAATTTTACGAATTTTAGTATTTGTCTGTTTTTATTTTATTTTATCATAGTGGTTTTTGTGTTTTCGACATTTAGAAATTGTATACATCTCTAATATCTAATATTTCATTGATTCCATATTTGTAAATGTATTTTGTAATATTGGTTAATTTAATTGCTTGTAAAAAAATTACATGTAAAAGTGCCCCTGTGGCCTATTTGCTGAATAAATGTTTGATTTTTGGCACACCTCAGTGAAACAGCAGCTCTGAAATTAGGTACTGGGAAATTCTCGCGTTAATAAAAAATACAGACATGATTATTCACAGAATATATTAAAGGGTTAGAACGGCTATCGCGCGCAGTTAGTATCGGAACCGGTGTCGCCGCTCGTTCCTCTCCACATTTCCACATTTCTCGCGCAACGGTAGTAAAAACTTGTGTGCCTGGGGAATGGATACGCCTCCTTTAGACAGATTTGATGTCTGGCTTCTTAATCTGAACGTTATTGTGGCGCAAAAGGCATGTTTACGTTTTTCGGTCAGCGCGGGCGAGCACTAGCATGCGAGCGTTTGCTCATAACCGGCGGCGACACGTACCCTACTCGTATCGCCATTCTACTTGTTCTGTGTGATTATTCATGTGTTAAAACAGAATTAAGGTAGTTCGACCGTGAATGCGGCCGGACTAGTCTAATCAAATAAGAAAAGATATATCTTTTAGCATATATGCTGGCCTATTGAATGATTTAAATTATTATCAATGTAAGTACCTATTTAAATTTTCTTCATGGTGGAACATTGAATCTATTTTATAAGCAACTTATGATCGAATACTTGGATATCAAAAGACAAATGAAAAGATAAATTCCTCTCTAAAAAGGTATTTTGTCTTGCGAATATGTATATTATAGCTTCTGATTTCTAAACAGAACCGTGGCCTGAGTGTAGTTATAAAAATATCGACAGTCATTTAACGACTACAGTTTGTAAATTATGTGTTGTTTATTATTACACGTGACACAAAAGCTAACCATTTCACTATAATAGCACCGGTCTCTTTGACAATAAGTAATAAATCATTATATTAACGAAAGCGAATAGCAATCATGTTTATATTTTCTTTTTGCGAGCGAGTGCTAGTTAGAAAAGTTCTCGCCGGCTGTGTAAATACACAGCAATCGCTATATCATTTTGTTGATTACAAATTATTTTCACGCCACTAGTCAGACAGGTTTAGCAGAGCTTTAAAAAAAATTTAAACTAAAAAGTTTTTGATCATACTAATATTATTATATTAGTATGATCAAATTATACTCGTTAGTACAATAATCGTGTCCAAAAGCCGTATAGCTTGCTTCAAATGGAATGTTTATATACTTACCTATTTAGGAAATAATCTAGAAACACCATTAACATAAAAACTTATTCATAAATTTAATATTATCCACAATATTTCTTAACTAGTCCTTATCCGCCAGATTTTGATCCCCCTAACTAAGCGAAGCAGTATTTCGGCTACGTAGAAAAAACCCCACTGAAAAGCAAATCGATTATCTAACTAGATGCAGTTAAATTACAAAACGGGAAGATATACACCCTTTTGGATTCCTACTGCCGTATTCGAACTTCAAGATATTCACAAGAGACGACACGTTCTATTCTAGATACGCTATAGTTTAGATTTCAACTAGTTCTCTTTTGCAGCGCAATTCGGGCAACCAATGTCACTTTTACGTCAGATAGAGTTAGATATCTATTAGATGTGAATTAGATCTCTGTCATATCTTGTGGAAATCGTTCAAGAGTACGAGTATCTCCAGAATCGCGCAAATGTCCAATTTGACAGGTTAGATTAAACATATCGTTATCGTATCTTGGTGATGTCTAAAAGATATCTAATAGATGTCTATTTCAAAATCCGAATCGGGCCCCTAGATACCTACCCTCCTAACTACAGAGAACTGCTGGAAATCCGGATGAAATTGCAAACTGAAAACGAATACTAACAAGTTGATTTTATCCGTTATAAATAGATTCCACCTAATTGTTTGAATTTGGAATTGGAAATTTATTTTGTGCATAAAAGGGGCCGTATGCAGTACAGCTTATATGATTACTGGTATCCATTGATCATGCAGGTGTACGCTTAATCTTACTATGCTAAAAAAAGTGACGTAGGTGCTCAGAAAGTGACGAACTCAAAAAGTTACGTCCTCAGAATGCGACATACTCCGACTCATCATCATCTTCCTCGCGTTGTCCCGGCATTTTGCCACGGCTCATGGGAGCCTGGGGTCCGCTTGGCAACTAATCCCAGGAATTGGCGTGGGCACTAGTTTTTACGAAAGCGACTGCCATCTGACCTTCCAACCCAGAGGGTAAACTAGGCCCGTATTGGGATTAGTCCGGTTTCCTCACGATGTTTTCCTTCACCGAAAACCGACTGGTAAATATCAAATGATATTTCGTACATAAGTTCCGAAAAACTCATTGGCACAAGCCAGGGTTCGAACCCGCGACCTCCGGATTGCAAGTCGCATGCTCTTACCGCTAGGCCACCAGCGCTTCTGCGACATACATACTCCGACTAACCCGAAAAAACTATTCAACGTTAAACATTATCGAACACCTCGCTCATAATCTTTTTACTTATTTTTTTATATATCTAAATTCAAAATTAGATTTATTTGTATTAAGCAGAGTACAATTTTGTTACCTCCCGGATTCCTTTACCCTGATTTCCCGTATAACAATACATAATTATCTTGTTTTATTACTAAAATCACGCTTGACAGGAAGCAATTTCAGTATTAGTTTAAACCTATTAAATTGATGCTTATCCAAGGAAGTCAAATAACTAATGCAAGCTGAGCTGAGGCATATCCTGAAATATAAAGCAAATGCCGCTAACTTGGTAAATAAAGCACTCACTAACTAATCAATGAGCTAAGCCAGAGTGCGTTGACTAATAGTTACTTTGAAAGTACGTTAAGTAAAATAGTTACGAATTCCAACTGAAATGGTGGTGGCGGCCCTCATACAACTTTACTAGTTTAGTCAATTTAAGTACATAAGGACCCACGGACCCACGGAAAACCATCGATGGTGCAGGCCGGGGTTCAGGCAGACCAAAGAGGAGATGGCGGGACGACTTGGATGCATTTTATCCGGATTGGCGGGAAAATGCAAACGACAGGGTTTAGTGGAGGAAGGGAGGGGAGGGCTTTGCCCAGCAGTGGGACACTAAACCAGGCTAACAAAAAAAAAGAGTACATAAGGCCAAAGCGGCCAATTCCGTTATAGGGGCTATTCCATCAACCAGCTAAAAATTTATTTTGTTTTCAACCGTAGGAAAGAAAGCCATTTGCTTTTGATAGCCGATACTAAAAGCAATCCCTGCTTTGTCGATGAAATTATCAATTATGTACGTTGTTCTAAAAAATCGCTGGTCGACCGAATTGGCGGCATTAGGTAACCTTAAACACATTCCTATCTTGTAATTAGTCGATCCTTTTCACCGGCAGAGATACAAAGGCTTCACAAGTCCCTCTTTCTGTAACTAACCAACCATTGTTCATTTAAATTAAAATATCTGGGAGACCGAGCTTTGCTCGGAAAACATATAAAAACTTAAAAATGCGCGTTATTACAAAGATAAAACCTAGCTAGATCGATTTTTCGTCCCCAAAAACCCCCATATAGCAAATTTCATCGAAATCGTTAGAGCCGTTTCCGAGATTCCCGAAATATATATATAAATAAATAAATATACAAGAATTGCTCGTTTAAAGGTATAAGATTATATATGGGTTTGTCATTACTTACAATACAAACTTATCATTAATCAAGTTCCTCTCTCTCTCTTTTAACTTGTCTATTATAATATAAATATTCTTATGTGGGTAACTACCTCAGATCATAGATGAGGTAACTACATAACTACTTTGAAAAGAATTAAATTAAAGTCACTTGAGTTCTAAACTAAAAGGACTAGACAAAATCATGTCAAAAATTCCCACATAAAAATATGAAGAACAAAATTGCAGTTTTCTACGATAACCAGAACTAAGTCGTTATACGGATTTATGTAAAATAATAAACTAGTGGCTCTGTGCGCTGAAGACCTCGCAAGCTCTTATGGCTCCGCCATTTTAAAACATTCCCAAAAACAGAATCGACAATAAAAATTATTGAATCATCGTACCTGCTCACAAAATTTCAAGAGAATCGGTTGAGAATGGCGAGTATTGCAACCAGCCCTAGTAGCACGGTCGCATTTTTATCGTTTATCACCATGCCTGTCACGTTCTAACAAGTATGTAAGTGCGAAAGTGACGGGCATAGTGATAGTCGATAAAAATGGAACCGTGCTGAGCCCCCTGTAGAGGAGAACATCCGGACATACGAAAGCATTTTTGCCCAACCTGCCGCGGCTAGCACATGATTGGCGCGACAGTATTTCGCCGCGAGATAAACTATACCCGGCCCTCTTTAATTAATACAGTTAGAAAGAGACGGGTAGTCTTTCTCGCTGCAAGATACTGTCGCGCCAATCATATGCTAGGCCTACTGAAACGCAGACAAACCTTCGCTAACGCTCTAACTTGAAAATGACTCAACTTAGTTCCTTAATTACTTTGCACATTAGCTCTTAGCATCATTATTATAACCCCTTTTAGGAATATGAATAAGAAAACGTGAAATTTAATTCAGTTTTCTATCTAGCCAATCAGTCCTGTTACATTTAAGAACCATAATACTGTATGAAGACATTGCTGTAGGAATGATGGGCGAGGTAGAAAATTGTGAATAAAATTTCACATTTTCTCCATAGTAAATGTATGGAGAAAGTTTTTATTAATTTGTGGCGTAAGTTGACCCCAAAGAAACTATTGATACTGGATAGCAATGGAATCGATTGGCATACAAAAATAGCATATGAAAAATAAAAGTTTTCATTTTCATACAAATTGTATGGGAAAAGTTTTCCTCGATTTGTGGCTTTTCTAGCCGGAATTTTTTTTTTGCTTCCATACAAGCTTTTGATCCTCAATAAGAATGGGATCGATTGGCATCAAAAAAAAAGTTTGTCAAAAATGACCTTTTTCTCGCACCCTGTATGTTTTTTCCAAAATCTGTAAAAGCGAATCTTCATTAATTTGAAATTGAGGGAAGGTCTTCTAAGACCGTTTTCTCGTAGCAGCACGGGATCTGGTAGCTGCCCTCACTGACCCAAAAAGAAAATCCACCCGGGATATATGTATATCGCATCACAAGTTACCCATTGACTGGAATCAATTGGTAACATGATGTATGTGTTTATTCGGTCAGTGGAACAGCCTGTGCTGTTCCACTGACCGAATAAACACTATAACGAGCTAATTCGCTCGACGAACCTATCTAACTTTGTCGAAACTAATTAATTCTTGCTAATGCATTTCCATACCTACCTAAGTAGTGTTAATGATTTGCATTAAAAGTTTGCCCTTTTCCCCCCATTATAACTATCTACTGTACTTTGATGGCAGACTGACTTCCTATACCTACACTTGTAAATGCTTACCGTACCTATAGGTAATGTTAAAAATAAAAGGGTACCTAAAATCTTATGCCAGAGGTAGGACAATTAAATATAAACCTTTATAATTTTAATTTCTACGCGTAGCAAAACAACCTTTTAAACATCATTTAAGCAGTTAACACGATCCCTAATAAAATTTTATGGCTAAAATTGGCGGTAGCTACCTTAATTTAATTAGCAAATTATAAAGGCAATATTCTACTATGCCAAAACTTAGACAGAACATGACAAATATTAACATTTTGTATTCTAATTTACTTTAATTTCAGGAAATGGCATTGTGTCAATTTAGTTTAAATTTTTTTGCCAAGTTTTATCCTTAGTTTTATGGTCAGTGGTAAATTTGGTCAGACAAAAAAAAACCCTACGTCGGATTGATTTATGGGTAATTAATTCGCTTATGCATCCAGCTTTGTCATACGAACGGCTAAGGAGTGGCACTCACTTCCTGCAAATTAGACTGCATCGGCATCTGATGGTGTTTGTGGTCACATCACCTTGATAAAATGAGTGACGTTCGCCGCCGCATTACTGCCGTTATTTCATTAATTCCATTACTAATTTTATTAAGGAAATTGACAAATAAAGCGGCGCAGCAACGATGTCGCAACAGTAATGCAGCTAATACAGTTGCCACCCGTTTGGCTCCTTTTAATCATCCGACTTTTTTTTGTAATATAAAATTCTTCCGTTTAAGGAGGCTATATTTGCTTTACGACCCAATATGCGTGCAGTTGATTGCGTCTGGGATTTCTGAGGGTTCAGACAACAATTTATATTCATAGTTTATTTGATAGTCAAGGGCCGAAAGGATAAAGGGTAAGTTCTAGTTATGTTTACGCTCATAACCTCTTCGCGTGAACCAACTAGCAAGATGTTAACAGGAAATATAATATTAATGTCATAGAGTGAAATGGATAAATGAAGTTGTCAATAAAAGGTATTTATTTTATAAACACTGTAGCCAATAATTGTTTTACGTAGGTATATATTTATATGTACGTGTCCTCGTTTAGCACATATTTATTTCGCTTACGAAGATGCAAAATATCCGTTACGGAGATACTTAAGTACTTTCACTTGTATATAATCCAATTTCTTACTAAGACCGCACAGTTCATCAGAGTATTTTTATAAAGGCCAGCAAAAATTACCTACAGTTTAGGGAATGCGAAACTAAACTATTCTACCATGGTATTGCGTTTTAACACTCAGGCGGTATTAACTTGGAAAGCTGGCCCCGAAGGGTGACCGGAATTCGCCTCCATTGTGCTGAATTTAGGAATATTTACCGTTCCGACGGGCCAAACAGATGCAGTAAACAGTTGCTAATGCATACAGTATAAAATTCGAATTGCAGCAGCACACGTTGCAATAAAGTCTGCTGTAAAACTACATGACGCATATTGGATGAAATAAAACAAAATAAAGTCACTCAATTTAAAAATAATTATTTTGTGATATGAGCTTTAGTCTAATTAATTCTTCCAATGTCCAGAGCACCATTGTTACGTGATGGGTAAAAAAGCTATTTCCATTGTAAAATTACTTCCAGATATTTAGAAAAATTGTTAAGTGTCCGAAGCGGTGGTGGCCGAGTGAAGCGGTGGTGGCCGAGTGAATATGACGTTCGTCTTTCAATCCGGAGGTCGCGGGTTCAAATCCTGGCTCGTACCAATGTACGAAATATATTTACCACCAGCTTTTCGGTGAAGGAAAAACATCGCGAAGAAATTCAAAGGTGTATGTGAAGTCCCCAATCCGCACTGTTCTAGCGTGGGGACTATAGCCCAAGCCCTCTCGTGCATGAGAGGAGGCCTGTGCCCAGCAGTGGGACGTATATAGGCTGAATTATTATTATTATTATTTATTATTTAAGTGTCCAAGTCAGAATATTCATTAGAAAAGGCAAAGCGAAATTGTATTAGGTACCTACATACTTACCTAAAATTATTTACAGTGTACAAATTCTCTAATATGTCTAGGATACACATACAAAGATAGGTACACAGGATACACAGGGATTTACAAAAACCCAAACACCGAAATAAAGTTAAAAACAAAATGAACAAGAACCCAATGAAATGCCTCTCGCAGCACTCGCTTAGTGAAATTAATTGAAAAATGCAGTTGCAATACAAAGTTGAACAATAAGGTTTCCATTACGGTCGTGTTCCCTAAAAAAACATATTAATACCTACGTATACATATTTGCATTCCTATATTTCACTGTAGGTACACACCGTAATATCAACGTTGCGCTTTCCAAAGCTGATATGTGCTCAATTTTTGATTGACAAATAGTTGCCTAGCAACTAGCAACAAAACATATAAGGTATTTTCATTAGATTAAAATCACGCACATTAGCGATTTGGTATGCGCAACGTTGATATATAATAATATTATGGATTAAATTAATTAATTAATTTATCTACGAGGACCAAGATGGACCACTTTTCTTAATGTTCGATATCATAGCCTATCCGTTCAAAACATGGGCTCTACATATATAGAAGGTAGGAGAGATAAAAGGGAGAAACGAGTTATTTGTAACGACAGGAAATACCGAGAATGCTCAGCTTTGTTAGGAAAAAATGGGAGAAATTCCGAAATACACAATGGTAACTCGAGTTCAATTTACTATTAGGTACTTCTCGAGAAATGAGACATGATCAATAGTAGTTTGTGTTACAAGGGATCAAAATGATATATTTCCGTCAATGAGGGATTCAAGTGTTAACGCCCAAGACGAAATAATTTTGATACCGTGTGACACATACTTCCTTTCACATCAACTATAAGGAAAATAAAAAAAATCTTAGTGTTGACACAATCTGATGCTTAAACAAATTATTTAAGCTAAAAAAATTATGTGCAAAAAGATTTAAAAATAGTGTGCTAGAACAGAAAAGTGCCACTTTGATCCCTCCTAGCAGGGAAGAAAAAGCTCTTTTCCGAATAGGTGGTGTGAAAAATTGTTTATTTTGGGGTTCGAGCTCGAGTAACACGTGTTTTTTCACACTTTGTGATTGGATGGGATACAGTATATGCCAAAATTAAATAATTGGGAATTAAAATATCTCCCTCTACTCTATATAGCTCTTGCAAAAACTAAACGGAAATAACGCAGATAAACTGTTTACGAATTTCAATAAACGGTAGGTCCCCAGAGCGGACAGCGAGCTCCAATTTCCCACAGGCGCATGTTTGAGCGAGACAACGCTATGCGCGTATTATAGAGACATCCCGCTCGCACGTCGGAGCAATATGTGAATCGGATGCAGCCATGCCCCATTATTTTGCCTCGAACATCAAATATGTTAAAAAGCAAATATTTGCGTAAAAATCAGAAAGAGTTTTAACAAGCTTTACCCGGATGTGTTATAACATCGGTTATAAATATTATAAAATGAAAACGACCATTGGGATTGGGTGGAAATGTTAAAATTTACGCAAATTAGAAGAATAAATTAAAATGTTCGGATCGGAATAATGTTGAATCGGAATGAGATCGGTCGTACTCATATAAGATGAGAATCATATCAAATAGTTCTTTTTAGTGTACCGCACAAACTTTGTTCGCGGTACACTTATGGGATCACATCGGTCTTGCAAATCAGTTAAATGTGTTTTTCTCAGAAACCTTTTGACGTAGATAGCTGAAATTTGGAACAGTTATAGCAACTACCACCACTAACATTATTAATAAGTCAAAATCGCTTATTATTTTAGGGGAAAATTTGGGGGTTTAAAGGGGTCAGCTGAAATTATTTTTTATTTGTAAGAATGGTGTCGGGTACCATTAGAAAGCTTGCAAAAAATTCCAGTCGATGGACTGATTTTGACTTCATTTTAGAGTGCAGTGGTTTCGCTAAAAAATGCATTTAAAGTTCATACAAAAAATTTCACCTCTGTCCTGGCGATTTTCGCGAAAACTATAGCTAACAGGCAGCTGACCAGTCAATACCCAACTAAACCAACCATGAAGACGGCGGGAAAATTATCAACTTAACTTTATCTTTATTAGTTTTTCAACTGCAGCCTGATCTTTGGTTGCTTAGGGTTAAGGTTACTAGCTAACACTGGTCATTTCATATATGGTAGTAGTTTTGGCGAGAAAGATCCTAACTTCCAACTTTGGCATTTACAATTTATGACTTATGTACTTTACACAAAGTTTAATTCTGCTTGCTTATTTTTGTGGGATATTAATTTTTTTCTGAATAGTCTACTATAAGTATGAGTGAGAAAAAGATCTACAAAATACAACCTTGTTAAAATGCTAATAAGTTAGAATTTCGAACGGGCTTTACAACCAAAAGAATATCTCAATGTGCTCAGTAAGAATCATATTTATTACTAATAATAAAAAAGTTTATCTGTAAAAATTTAAATTAAGAATTCCGTTCTTCACTGTCGTTGTGTTTTGTTTTTTCACTTTAAAGCACATAGAGTTAGTAAGGCGTATAGTAATAGAGATTACAAAGTACGTAAGTAAGTAATACCTTTGAACGAGCAATTCTTGTATATATTTATATATTTCGGGGATCTCGGAAACGGCTCTAGCGATTTCGATGAAGTGACCTATATGGGGGTTTTCGGGGGCGGAAAATAGATCTAGCTAGGTCTTATATCTGGAAAAACGCGCATTTTCGAGTTTTTCTTCGTACGCGCAAATCTATTTTAATCCTTATTAGAAACTACACAAGGTTGCTTAAAGTGGAAAGTAGGTGTAAATATAAGTTTGTTGGCAATTGTAATAGATGACGTTTAGATGCGAGGTCTGCAAGGTAACTTTACAATTTCTATTCGAATTTTAAACAATTAACGCTACAAATTTGAATTTCGAATTTTAACCAAGCTCACTGACCGGCAATTTCGGAACTAAAGTTTTTCAATAGAAAGGAGGATGGGTCATTTCAATTATACATAGTGCTGCAGACATTTTGGACTAGTCATTGAGTTGTCACTTCTATCCTCCTCCCGGAGTGCAACCAGTTGTTTTTTTTTAATTCTTGGAAAAACAAGATACATAGGTACCTAAGTATTATGTAACTTTTCTTGGCCTAAATTCAAGACGTGCAGAAAATATTTATAACTTATTCATAACTTATAATATTTTGACAGCTTAATTAGTAGAGTACCTAAATAATGCGGTTTATATTGCATTAGCAGTACTACATTATAAAAACTCGGACTGAATTCAGTATCAATTGATCGTAGTTTAGCGAAAAGGATTCATCCATAAAATATGTCAATTAAATTAATACCTACTGCAATGACAAAGTGTCACTATGTCATCATAAATGTCAATTTTCAATGAAAATATGACGTTTATCTCACTCTTACACTTTATATACTTACTTACACTCTCTCACTTTGTTAGCTTAGACGAACTCTGCATTTTTAGCAGTTCTATATGATATTTAAGTCTATGTATGATATGGCATGGAACTAAATAAAATCAAAATGATTAGTTCTAAATTTAAAATTCAAATTCAAGCAGTAGGTATAGAATACCGAGCTATAATGGTGAACCGTAAAATACTAAGGACCTACCTAAAATTGCAGCATTCTAGCTTTGACGAACGCAAAGCAAAGCCTCGGACAGACCGACAGATGGACATGGCGAAACTATAGTTGACTACGGAACCGTAAAAACAGGCAAACAATCTCTGTAAAATATAACGAAGCGTGCGGTACACTAAATGCCACGAGCTATGACTCGGGCTTGACCAATTTTTTTAAAACAGAATCGGGCAATATGTCGGAAGCACGCGCACGCTACGACTATTTAATTGGGACTAGGGAGTGCTCCCGGTACTAGTTTTCTATACAAATTACAAATACATTAATACAGTACCGGAACCGGGAATTCCCGGTTTTCGCCATACAAACTCAGTACCGGGAGCATTCCCTAATTGGGACCGTTGCAAGTTGAGTAATTGTTCAGACGCCTCATGTCTTGAAGCAAACATACTATACACGTACGATGACATTGTAAATGCGTAGGTAGTGGTAGGTTGTGGACATTAGCCTTTATACGCATAATGCCAAAAACGCAGAAAGACAAAAACGCTTACATATAATTATATGTTAACAGGAACTATATATATGTAGTAATTAGGGCAGTATGGGCAATGGGTGTGTCGCGTCGCATTTCAATTTGTCAATTTCTTATCGTTCCCGCCTGTTGTCTGCATAGGTACATAAAATCTATTTTTTTATTCGGTAGACTGAAATGACAGTTCATAGTATGTGTCATTTCATACTAAGAAATGTCATTATAGTCTACCGAATTAAAAAATAGACTTTAATTAGGTCGCGCTATTAAGATAACGTAAGTATAATAACGGTACGTCATAATACTTTTTATACTAAAACAAAGTTTTTTAACGTCGTAGTGATTGCGGAAAGTGGGAGAATTGCGGACAGTTAAGGTATATCATCACTACATAGTATAAAACAAAGTCGCTTCCCGCTGTCTGTCTGTCTGTATGCTTAGATCTTTAAAACTACGCAACGGATTTTGATGCGGTTTTTTTAATACATAGAGTGATTCAAGAGGAAGGTTTATATATAATTTGTGACCCCGTGCGAAGCCGGGGCGGGTCGCTAGTCATTGAATAAATCCAAAAGCAGTTGAGCGCCACATTGCTGATTGCGCCTCGTGTTTTTTTTTTTTTTGTTTTAGCTCATTAATGTTGTTTACCGGCCTTTAAGATGGAAGTACGCTTTTCTTGGAGGTTGTTAATGAGGAGGTTGGGTAAAGGTTGTATCGGTCGGAAAAACCATGGCAACACCAACGGTTCATTCCACAGTTTCATCTTTGAAGACGAATTATCAACATCTTCTAATTAATATTCCAGTCACATTGTTTCCTTATTTTAATTATAAAATTGGATTACATTGAGCTGACTAGGCTCAGCTACTAGCATACTACTAGGTTTAATAAGATTGAGCTTCTATCACAGAGCATTTAAAGTACTTATAGGCGTTACACGTGTGGGGATGATTATTAGATCGTGTGAATTCCACTCTTTCCATACCTACTATAAATATTCGGTTCCGCGAATACCAAATCGAGTAGAATACCTATCAGTATATAGTGATTTACATCATTCACCGTATTTGCCTAAACATCCATCTACTTTATATAGTATTTATAGAAACGAAGGAAATGAAGAATGTTTTATGCCGAAATACGATAAAATGTCTTTGCGCTTTGTTTTGTACTTAGGTACCTAATGTGTTCAATTACTCGTAACGCGTTCGATGAATAATGAATAGTAATGGTAGGTACATTGTCAATCTTTAAAAACTTAGTTGCTTATAAAAAATCGACCAGATATTTTAGAAGTAAGATTTATGTGCGTATTATGCGCTTTTGACATATTTAATTATGTATGACTGTATGTGTTGTAAATAAATAAATAAGTCGTAAAGTAGGTTTCTGATAGACGATAGCATGAAAATGATAAATGAAATACTTATCTATTTTCTTGGAGTTGAAACTCTAGGTCCATGGGGTCCCAGCGCGCAGAAATCGCGAAGCGTCTGGTTGACGTAACTGGTGACCGAAGAGCTGGCGGCTACCTCGCACAACGTATCAGCATTGCGGTACAGCGAGGAAATGTTGCCAGCATCCTTGCGGCCTTGGTACAATGCCTCAAGGGCCTATTTTAGATTTAAGCTACTTTTTAATTTCTTTTAGTAATACCACTGAATATTACCTATCTTGTTTGTAAATAAATTTAATTGATCTTTTCTTATTTCATATTATTACCTATTTCATTGTGGCCCATTAATTTAAATTTACACGTGGAGGCGGACGATGTTCTCTTTAAGTGGCTTCCTGAATTTAATTAAGTAATTAAAGTAAGTATCTATTTGAAGTATCTGAAGAAAAACCGTTGAGAATATTCATCTTGTTAATAAAGCCATTCCTTAAATATTAGCATAATTTCCCGGATTTTTTGAAGTTTTGATGGATGTCAATTGAAATACAACTTTTAACGTCAAAACTATCGAATGAAATTTACACTAGCCGCGTTATTCGGAAAACAAGGTCCGTTCTAGACTAGAGAACGATACGATATGTACTAGATACGTTGTAGTTTAGATTTCAACTAGCAGCTTTGCAGCTCAATTCGGGCAACAAATGTCACTTTTACGTTCAAATATCGTAATAATATCTTGTGGAAATCGTTCAAGAGTATCTCCAGAATCGCGAAAATGTCAAAATTGACAGGCTAGATCTTAAAAATATCGTTGTCGTATCTTGGTGATGTCTAATAGACATCTAATAGATGTCTAGTTCAAAATCCGAATCGGGCCCTAGGGGTTCTGACTTTATGAAGGTACGTTATGCACATCAACGAAACATTTATTCGAAATGATTATGCGACTAGTGCCACTTTAAGTATTAAGTATATATTATAGGAAAACAACTTAAAGGCTTGAACTAGATACCAAGTATTTATTCAAGAAGTTAAGTGGATGTTACGTTTTATTAGATATTCCGTTCTAAAGTCGAATATAAACGCAAAAGTAGGTTAAATATTATTTCGTTATCTAGTTTGATTAAAATAGTTCAGAACTTCTGTGATATTCTCACCTGTTTGCAAGTTTTCCAGCTTTATAGAGAAAACATTTTTAACCAAATAAGTTTTAAGAACATATCTATTTGAACTTTTGTAGATAGAACTATACAAGAGGAAACGAAGTCACTTTTACAACTTTTTTTTAACAAACGAAAGACACTTTTTTGAAGAAGAAATCATATTTTTCGATATATCTACTTATTTATTTCCTACAACTTTTCAACCGCTCTAGAGCCTCTAGAGCGCCCATACCATACAACCGTATTTCGGGCCGTCAACGCGTGAAACTACGCTCATAATAAATTATAGTTCAAAATACTACTGTATAAATAATGGTGTAGGTTTTATAGAACTTTATTGATTTCATGTTGGTACACAGGTCTTATAGTATAATATATACAGAACAACATGATACCCTGATGATAAGGGTGTTGCAAATTCATATCTTATAATTAGGACCAATATTTAGCAATAATTACTCCTTTATACAATAGGATAGGGTATAAGTAGAGGAGGATATTAATTAAACTTACATCAAAACACTCTTGCAGGGTATAAAAGCAGTGATCTATCTAGGGTTGCCAGATGGTCGGGATTTGGCGGGATTCTCCCGATATTTAGCAGGTGTTCCCGATTCCCGACAAAGTGTAAACTGTCCCGAAAAACAGCTTCACGTTATAAAACAATAATTTCAAGTTCCGAACTGTCGTCGAGCGAGCGAGCTGACGTAGTGCCAATAATGTAAAATATCGTTGTTTTTAATACAATTACTTTAATTTGAATGTATTTTTTTAGAGATGCCCCGAATAGTGAATTTGGCCGAATACGGCCGAATACCGAATATTCGGCATGACATGCGAACATTTTGAGTCACAATTATTATGCAAACTGTTCGCCATCAAAGCACTACGTTTGCTAAGATATATTTTTATGTTGAACAGAATTAATGAATGTATATTAGTCAATCAAATCAGACCCATGATAAAAATAAAATATTTTGTAATCAATAAATGCTCAAAAACGTGCCTTCGTATTTAACTACTTTCCAAGAATACATTTTAAATATTAAATATACCTAGTTTTTGGTTATTTTTTTGTAATTTTTCTTTTTAGGTAGATGCAACAGATATTCGGTATTGGGCAAAGTGTCCGAATAGGCCGAATACCGAATAGTTGCCGAATCATGGCATCGTGGTAATCGTGGCATCTCTAATTTTTTTTTTTCCCGACTTAAGTCCCAAAATCCCGATAAAATCATATTGTTTCCCGATAATAGCGCCTTTCGATCTGGCAACCCTAGATCTATCAGATACGTTTTCTAATAATGCACGATTTTTGTGTATTTTTGTTCTTCTGTTAATTTTTTTGGAAGGGAGTTATGTAGTTATAAATTCTTATGAGAGTTATGACTATCACTTGGGGGTTCTTATTGCTAATTTGTAAATTACTTGCGGTTATGGCTGTTTTATCTTTAAGTCTTAAATTTATGGTATACATATGGCGGTCTTTTGCTTTGGTACCTATATAAACTGCGATTCTTACGTACAAATTATGTACCTTGTTCTCATACGATGTGTCACACACATTTAATGAAATTTAAAAACCGGCCAAGTGCGAGTCGGACTCGCGCACGGAGGGTTCCGCACCATCAACAAAAAATAGAGCAAAACAAGCAAAAAAACAGTCACCCATCCAAGTACTGACCCCGCCCAACGTTGCTTAACTTCGGTCAAAAATCACGTTTGTTGTATGGGAGCCCCACTTAAATCTTTATTTTATTCTGTTTTTAGTATTTGTTGTTATAGCGGCAACAGAAATACATCATCTGTGAAAATTTCAATTGTCTAGCTATCACGGTTCGTGAGATACAGCCTGGTAACAGACGGACGGACGGACGGACGGACAGACGGACGGACGGACGGAGTCTTAGTAATAGGGTCCCGTTTTTACCCTTTGGGTACGGAACCCTAAAAATTAGTTTTGGTCTTAACCTTAGGAGGGCAGTACAGCTACCACCAGTTCGCCACTAACACAAACGCTAATAACTTACTTTCTATGCATCAGACGTTAGCATATATGTCAGTGTTGACACTGTCAGTGACTCGTGGTACGGGTACAGATTGTTCTTAACTTATTAACACAGAAATCAATTTCGATTCCCATAAGCCACAGAGTAGGAGTTAGCTTCGAAAACCAATACCTACTTAAGAACTTGTTTTGTTCTGACTTTGAGAAGTAAGTTGTAGGACATACAAAAGAAGAAAATTAAAGTAACTCGTAAAAAAATTTACAGTACATATGGGGCTACTTTTCCGCACTAGTGCGTAAAATAGCACTTTTCGTGCGTATGTCGAAACTTTAAAGTGCCATATGTACTGTAAAACGTTGTTCGATACATGTGCGAATAGGTAATTCGCAACTCGTGTCGATTTAAAACACTCCCTTCGGTCGTGTTTTAATTTATCGCCACTCGTTTCGAATTTCCTCTTTTTCGCACTTGTATCGAAAATAACTATTACCTGGTCCTGCATACACGAGAATCAAATAAAACACCTAATCACAATTAAGTACGAGTATTAGGAATGTGAGTAAAGTGACCTTTTCGCGCGATTATTCTCTGTCAACTGCATCCTGTGCCTACGTTTACTCAAAATGCCCTACTTTATTTCATTTACGACCTATTTGTTTTGTACCTACACCACTCGTTTTCACGTCGTCGTCTCGCATGATTATTAACTTTAAGGGCGAGTTCTGCAATACACAATTAACTTAATCCAATAGAAAAACAAGCTGACTTCATGATCCTCCCACAAAGTCGAGCGTAAAGCAGAGGTACCTAGACTTAAAGAAAAACTAATGCAGTAGATAACGTAGGGTCCCAACTATTCGTGATTAAAGTTTTACTAGTGAACTGCGCTTATTGAGCTGAAATAGCAAACTTAGAAGCAGAAAATTGGAGTTCTTTTCAACAACTAGTCTTTATTGTTTGACTTAAGAATCGTTCTGCTGTCGTTGAACTCACAGAATAGATGAAATAATTGAGAATATTAGTTATTAAATGTTTTCATTCGGCTTATAATAGTTATATTTACAGAAAAATACAAATACCAGGTATTTAACACAGTATTAGGTAATCTTTATAAAAACCAGGTTGTTTGCAGTAACTAAACAGAAATGTTAATGTTAATGTTGTTATGAATAAATTTAAAAGTGGAAAAATTACTGTCTTGGGTGAGACTTGAACTCACGGCCTCTGGATAGATACTCCAGAGGCCGTGAATTCAAGTCTCACCCAAGACAGTAATTTTTCCACTTTTAAATTTTTATTCTAAGCTTAATAGCATCGATCGCAGAAGTTTCTGCTTGTTAAAAATTAAAAATGTTGTCATGATCTAGATGAAAATACCTAGACGCTTTCAGATCAGGTTATTAGGTATGTTTCGTCTTTAATTCTTCGTCATGTCTTGTTAGTTGTTATCAATAACCGTGTCTCGTATTTCGCATTCTACTATTACGTATTAAATTGATCGGTTAATAATATACCGAGCCCGTAAATTATTATCTTGCGTTCGCCTTTGCTTGAGGTTCAGTACACTTAATGGCACGAGCTTAGTCATATTCAGGGTTTGCAATCCGGATCCGAAATGTATGAAATTATCCGGATCTGGATCCGGATCTGCGGATCTTCCCATACATTTCGGATCCGTCGTGCAAACCCTAGTCATATTACATATTTTCTCTCCGTTACGCGAGGAGAAAATCTCACTTCCTGGCCAAGGCAAGACGTAAAACTTTAGACAAACCACGGGCGGTAATTCGTAAAGCCCCAGATCGCATATTTATGGCCCTCACCTTCGGTTCGGGCCACAAACACCTGCGATCTGGAACATTCACGAATTCACCTCCAGGGGCCTTATTCGACATGCCAATTTTGACGTCGCATGTTGAAGTTCATTTGAATCTGAACTATCGTGGGTTGTCGAATAGGTAAAGATCATTATCTGTCAGTGAATCTCATGTAAACAAATCATTTCATCGCTAGACTTGATTGTCTATTGGTATGGCCGCCATGTTTGGATTTATGACATTTAAAAGGGGATTCTATGGCATAGAGTAAACTGCATTTCTATTTTCTATAGTTTTTTGATTCCTCTACTCGACGCAAGATGGAGTTAACAGTCAAATTTTGATCTTGGCGTTATAAAAATAAACCGCAAGAACATGACATGCAGTTGCGTTGGTGTAGATCTATCATGAAAACGAATATATGACAATTGTCCAGAATTAAAAAAAACTTGACAATAAACATACATCAATACATATACCACTAAATGTCAAAAAGAAAACAGATTTATTATAATTACTAGGTAACAAATTATACATAAAGTTTAAATTTTAAACCAATCGTCGTGGTTCTTAGCAATGAACTTCTTGTAACTTGTGCGAAAAATATCATTTGATATTACACCAATTACTTTATGGTGAAGTAAAATATCATGAGTCATGAGGAAGACGGAGTAGCCACAATAAGCTATATTTTTGTCCTCTGGGTTAGATGGCAGTGAAACAGGGAGAGATAGTGAAGAATGCGGCAAAATAAGCATTTATTGTGTTGTTAGTAGTTAGTAGACTAGTTTTTTTTTCTAAAAATGAAAATTGATGCAACGGCGAGCTCATAGCCCCCTATGAGCCAGTCTGTTAGGTGCAGGCTTAAGGGCTAATCCCGGGGGAAGCGGAGCGTCGGCGACTAGCTGGTTGCATCTGCATATCAACCTCTTCTCACTTTTACCTCAGGTCCTTTGATTAATAAATTAAGGTAAAATTCGTAAGAACTAGTGCCTGTGCCATATTCTAAATTGGACGCTATGCCTAATTAGTCGATATAAATTAAATAATAAAATAATTATTTATTTAATTAAATTTATAACAACGCAACGTGGGGTTATTCATGTTGATATTTAATGGCTTATATAAGACAGCGGTCGTATATTGCCTCAGAAATTTGGATTTTGTCAGTTTGAATGAACAGCAAACTGGAGACATTGAGATTAATTTTAAACTTATTATTTTAGGTGTTCGTAAGAAATAAGGTATTGAACATTGACGGAAAATCGCGAAAACACGGCCAGGTGCGTCGGACCACGCAAAATGGAGGAGGATTCCATACACTTACTTCTTCTACCATGTATCCATATGCCAAAATAGCAACAAAAAAGCCGAACAAAAAATTAATTAATTAAAAATTAAAAAACACGACTGCAGTTTAAACAGAGTTTAAAAGCGAACTGAAAAGCTAAAAATAATTTTTAGTTATGTTAGGTACTCAACTTAATGAATGTAAAATATAATATATAGGTAAGTGTTCTGTCAGGGTCGTAAACAGCAAACGGAAAAGTTTAGGCTCATTTAGGATCGTGACTGTACCTGTATATTTTATTTCGATTGCAGTCGGGGACCTTGATATGTTGAATGTTTTCCCATTCACAGGTCCCCGACTGCATCGAAATAAAATATACAGGTACAGTCACGATCCTAAATGAGCCTAAACTTTTCCGTTTGCTGTTTACGACCCTGACAGAACACTTACCTATATATTATATTTTACATTCATTAAGTTGAGTACCTAACATAACTAAAAATTATTTTTAGCTTTTCAGTTCGCTTTTAAACTCTGTTTAAACTGCAGTCGTGTTTTTTAATTTTTAATTAATTAATTTTATTTTATGCATTTTAGTGACCATCATACAAACCAACCACATTTTTTATATGATTTAAAGCACTTAAGTTGCTTCAAGGAGCTTTCATCATATTGATATTTTGATATGTTAGCATAAAACGTACTTAAAAACCTAAATAGGTCAGACCCAAAAACCAGACGTATTGAAAAGTGCTATGGCTTAATATCTCTGCAACTACATAATTATTGGCTTTCGGCCTTCGCAATTAAGATACTTAGGGAAACTGCAGAAAGCATGCACCTTTCTTACGTTCCGGACCTTCGGCCCTACGCGAAGCTCGGCCTTCGGCCTTTGTAATTAAGAATCTTGAGGAAGCTACAGAAAACGTGCACCTTTCTTACGCTCTGGGCCTTCTGCCCTACGCGAAGGTCGGCCTTCGGCAATTAAGAAACTTGGAAAAGCTGCAGAAAGCGTGCACGTTTCTTACGCTCCGGGCCTTCGGCCCTACGCGGAGCTCGGCCTTCGACCTTCGCAATTAAGATACTTCGAGCTGCAGAAAGCGTGCACCTTTCTTACGCTCCGGGCCTTCGGCCCTACGCGAAGCTCGGCCTTCGGCCTTCGCAATTAAGATTCTTGGGGAAGCTACAGAAAGCGTGCACCTTTCTTACGCTCTGGGCCTTCCGCCCTACGCGAAAGTCGGCCTTCGGCCTTCGCAATTAAGAAACTTGGAAAAGCTGCAGAAAGCGTGCACCTTTCTTACGCTCCGGGCCTTCGGCCCTACGCGAAGCTCAGCCTTCGGCCTTCGCAATTAAGATACTTCGAGCTGCAGAAAGCGTGCACCTTTCTTACGCTCCGGGCCTTCGGCCCTATGCGAAGCTCGGCATTCGGCCTTCGCAATTAAGATTCTTGGGGAAGTTGCAAAAAACGTGCACCTTTCTTACGCTCCGGGCCTTCGGCCCTACGCGAACCTTCGGCCTTCGCAATTAAGATACTTGGGGAAGCTGCAGAAAGCATGCACCTCTCTTACGCTCCGAGCCTTCGGCCCTACGCGAAGCTCGGCCTTCGGTATTTACAATTAAGAAACTTGGGGAAACTGCAAAAAGCGTGCACCTTTCTTAGGCTTCGGGCCTTCGGCCCTACGCGTTGCTCGGCCTTCGGCCTTCGCAATTAAGATACTTGGGGAATTTACAGGAAGCACGCACCTGACTTACGCTTCGGAGCGTTGACCCTATGCGGAGTTCGGCCTTCGGCTTTCGTTATTAAAATACTCGCATGGTATAATAATATACTCCGCCTGGTACTCTCTTCCGAGATTCGCGAATGACCTAACTGGCACTTGCCTACGTCATCATGCTGTTTACAGGTTCTCAAACTTTAAAATGTGGGAGAATTTTAACCAACAGTGAAAATTATTTTAACGGCATTAATTTTAAGTTATTCATGTAGAAACATAGTAAAATAAAACAAATCTATACTGCACTTTTCACTCCTACTCTTACAGTTCCGAATAGAGCAGCCAACCATTTTCGTAACAAAACATTAATTACGAAGCTTACGACGTGAAAAGTTTGGAAAACACTGCGACTGCTAACACTGAGCGAGAAGGAAATAACAATTAACACGCGTTCGACAAGGACGGTCGGTCAGGGACAAAATGGCGGATTGTCAAATGTGACAGCGCTATCCTGTGTTGCCAGTAGTGTAAACAGAATTACCCGAACGTCTGAAATTTCTTTCGTGAATCGGAAGATATTGCTAACGAATAATTAAAAATGACGTGTTATTGTAAAATTTAAGATAAAATACATATAAATGAAAATTATTAAATTATAAAGAAATAAATTAACTTATTAACCATAGATATAATGTACCCATGTAACATGTTATGTTGAAATAAAGTGGCAATGTTATTGTGACGTAGGCAAGTGACACTCTGGGAAGAGAAGACCATGTTTTATTAGACCATGAATACTCGTGGAAGTTGCAGGAAGAGCCCCTCTGTCTTAAGCTCCCAGTCTTTGCTTCTCGTAAAATATTGTTTCACAGTAGTAGCACGTGTGCCCCGGGATTTGCAAAATTTGTCGTGCAAAATTAAAATCATCATCAAAGACCTGCCTTCTACAGTCATGATAATAGTGCCTTCTATTCAAAGTCTCATGTTAAATCTTATAATAAACAGCACAATATGTTTATTCAGAGTACCTGAGCATTTCTCAAATAATTTGTACATTTCGATCACATCTTAGATTTCTATAAAAATTGGTATGCTGGTAAAGTACATGAAGCTGAACAATTTCCACCATATTTCCCAAAATGTCCAAGAAAGTTTGTATGAAACATTCCTTTTTTGTTACCAAATGTGTAAGGAAACCTGGTAACAAAAAAGGATACAAATATTTTGAGAAAGGCTTACCTAGTCAATCGTTCAAACCGTTCCTTTCGTATTTGACACTTTCGCAATTGAAAATAACGTAAGCGCCACGTATGACGTTGTCGTATATAGCTGCAAAGAGAAATGTCATTAGCGCGATGTAGAACATTTCGTATTTTCTCTCCAACGATACAATTAAACATATAACTTATATATATTCGTATGATCGCCTTAAAAAATCCTTTCTTTTAATATCCCATTCAATAGATTTAGACAATTAATTTATCTTTGCGTTATACTTATATTTTGTAAAATCTTGTCCTACCAAATGAATAGTTTAAACCATATTTTGTGTACAGTTTTAGAATCGTCTTTCAAAATCCTTTATTTTAATACCCAACTCGATAGGTTTATAAGTTTTATTTTTGTTTCGGTTCCACAATTTGCAGTGCATAATCCGCCATATTGGTTTTGTGATGACGTCACATAGCCTATGTTACTCGGGATGACGTAAGGATTCCAATGATATCTCAAACACCTAAATCGGTTCAGGCACTTAGCTGTTACGGTGTAACAAAGAAACTTACATACCCACATACAAACATGAACCCTGAAAACAATACACTCTTTTTTTGGGGCAGTCGTGTAAAAATACCGTTTCTTCGCAGCACTAGATTTCAGTCCTTTTTTTAGAAAAGTAATATGTTTAGGTACATAATATATATGTAAGTAATTTTTGTTATAATGTGAAACTTATATGTTGTGTTACGAGACTTACGAGTAGCTAACTTTAAACTTTAACAGCCTAACAGATCCCAATAAGGCCTAGTTTACCCTCTGGGTTGGAAGGTCAGATGGCAGTTGCTTTCGGAAAAACTAGTGCCTACGCCAATTCTTGGGATTAATTGTCAAGCGAACCATAGGTTCTCATGATCCGTGGCAAAATCGGGATAACGCGAGGAAGAATAACTTTGTCACAATAAAGAATATTTGGCCAAATATAAATCCGTATTTTATTACTCTTATTTGACCTACCTACTCGTATTGAGTCGTATTTTGCCGCCTAGTAGCCTCGAATTGGTTGTTGTATGTGGCTTTCCATAAATTAAGGGTCCTTATGCTTCAATAAGGACGTTTTCATCTGAAGTTGCAATAGAAATTGGAAAGCCACATTTTTACAAGCTTTTAGTTAGTTTCATCTGTCCCGGTTCCAATCAAATTATGCAAATTAAATTTGACCCACTTCCCGGGTGTTCAATGAAGCTGAAAATTTACATAAGTACATAATATGTAATATGGGCATAGAAGGTATCATCCTATAGAAGTGGTCTACGCGTGCCTCCGTGAGGGACAAAACATACGCAATGCGACGCTATGATAGGTAGAATTTATTTGTTATGGTGGGCAACAAATAAATTCGACCAATCATCCATGCTAATTTACGGTGAGGAATAAAAAAAAATGTGAGACTGTGACAAGGACAAACAATAATAGCGCTTTCGCTGCTACTCCTACTGAAAGATACATAAGTCTATCCCGTTCTGTCAGTTATCCCCACCACTCATGCCCAATCCAGTTTAATACTAGATTCATGAATATGGGTGACAATACAATATTTTTATGGTACCATCGAGCTGATCTGATGGTGATGATACAGACAGTAGTCTTTTAAGTCTTTTTAACTTTGTGATAAAACAACGCAACTTAATTGTGTTTGAAAATATTTAAAGAAAAATACAGTCAGAAATTCGAAATTTTGTTATCTAACCTCTCAATCACTCTTGCATATTCGAGCGATAAAGAGGCAAATAGCTGAGTTTCGATTTTCGCACTTCCCGGTAGGCCCCTTTGTAAACAAACCGCCTTGATGTATCAATGTCAAATTTTTAATTGTCATTGAAAACTTGTCAAAAAAAAGTTTAAAGAAAAGGCAAAGAGTAGTATAATATATATAGCGCTGGCGGTACACCGAGAAATTCAGTAAAATGCTGCAAATGATGTTAAAGGTATGAAAATCGGTACGAACATTTGAAACAATTTGACCTGAAGCACCAACAAATAAAAAAAACGAGAGGAGTTATGACGTCATCTTTTTTTTTTATGGAATTTAAAAAAATATTGTACCTATCGTGTGTGGTATTAAACGAAAGGGCTTTCTGAGCCGATTCCAAAAATATATCACATCATTACATTTCAGTATTTTTTTTAAATAATACAATAAATAATTTTCAAAACATACCAAGTTTGGGTTTCTCCGGATACAATACCGTTAAAAAATGTTTTGTAAAATATACCTCAAATTTTATACTTAATATCCTCATATCTAATACTAATAAAGCAATTTTGAAATTATTTACATTTAGGTTTTTTTTTTATTTTTCAGTTTTACAAAGTGTGATTATGAATCTCTCAATTAAATATTTAAAAAGAAAGCATAAAATTAATATATAACGTTTTTTTCAGAAAGTCGCTTATATCTCGGAATCTATAAGTCGTAGTAAAAATTGTCTATGTAAGAATTAAGAAAGAATTAACTGAAAAAACTCACCTTTAACGCCCCCCCTCTCCCGAGTTCTCCACCCCCACTCATTAGAACTTTTTCTTACTTAAAGCTTAGATATTACCAAAGGAACATGCAGTAGTATTTTATGCAACCGTTGTTTAAGAGAGGTCAAAAAAGGCGAGTGGCGTGAGTAAGTAAATTTAATAAAGACGCCACGAGTATTTTTTGAAAGTTAAACAACGTTGCGTACAATACTTTTTCTACGACCAAGCGCTTACTTTGAAATGCAATTAAATAATAATAAAAATGGATGATGATGATTGTTTCATGTCCTAATGTGATAGGTTGTTCAGTGGGTGGGACTTTTAAGGGGAACGAAAATTTTATTACTTTTGCGCTACGACGCACGGTTTAGGAGATACAGCCCTGTAAATATTTCTCTTCCTTTTTTTCTTTTTTTGTTTTTTAAATCTTACTTAGGGATTTCTTAAAGGGGAACGAAAATTTGATTATTTTTGCTCTACGACGCACGGTTTAGGAGATACAGCCCTATAAAGATGAAAAAAAAAATCGTACCAGTAACCAAAACATGTCTATGGTTCACTCGTCTGTCAGAAATGACAATTAAAATTAGGTTGGCAACAATGTATTCCATACAATATTTTTTAAGTGGTGATTACACGAAGTATCGTAAAAGTGCCAAAAAGATACTGCTAACTATAAGATAAGAACTATAGGGGGTTTAAAGGTGTGTGCACGACCCTTTAAATGACAAATAAAAGTACGGGAGTAGAAAAACCAAGTTTCAATACTCTTATTTTACCCGAATGACATTATTACTCGTATTTATTCATTCGGACATTATATTCGGCAGGGCTATTATTACACTTTGTAAAATTGAAAAATTAAAAAAAAAAATTAAATGTAAATAATTTCAAAATTGCTTTATTAGGGTTAGATATGAGGATATTACAGATAATTTGAGGTATATTTTACCAAAAAAAAATTAACGGTATTGTATCTGGAGAAGCCCAAACTTGGTATGTTTTGAAAACTATTTTTATTATAATTTAAACAAAATGACTGAAATGTAACGATGTGATATATTTTTAGCATTGGCTCAGAAAGCCCTTTCGTTGAATACCACACACGATAGGTTTCTAATTTTTTTTTTCATACAAAAGAAACATGACGTCATAACTCCTCTCGTTTTTTTTTATTTGTTGGCGCTTCGGGTCAAATTGTTTCAAATGTCCTAAAGATCAATCGTACCGATTTTCAGACCTTTAACACCATTTGCAGCATTTTACTGATTTTCGCGGTGTACCGCCAGCGCTAGAAGTCGGCAGCAAAGAGTAGTGTAATATATAGGACGGCAGTCAACGTTTGTTCCTAATAAATATAACATTGATGAATAAAGACGGTTTCCTTCCGCGAAACCAATTTCGTTATGTGCCACCATTAAATTTCGCTCGGATATGCAAGAGTGATAGAGAAGCAAATACCTATCGCAATTTCCCCCATTCCCCTTTGGATGGTTCTTGTTTGAGTTATAATAATGTCATTGTATGGTGGACTCAACCTTTCCGTTGCATTTTTAAAGTGTTTTTATATCGACATGACACTGGCTAAATGCCAAAAAAAAACCGCTGTCATAGTAACGAAAATAATAAACACGTCAATCGAAATAAACAACGTAATATACAAGAAAAAAATTGGAAAAATAGTATATGATAAATATGTAAAACATCATTAATTATCGAATTAAAATTACATACAACATTGTGTAAAAAAATTGAGGCAAATTATACAGCCCGATTATACGGGTTACATCTTGAAAAAAAAAATGATTATCTTGGAAAGAAGAGTAAATATACATAGGTGAACACAATGGTGAACAAAGGTATAGTAAAATAGGTAGGTAAATAATTCAGGGTTTGCTTGTCTGGTCCACGCATGCTGTACCTACCACGACCACGGCACGGCCGTCTCCTGCTAACTTTTCGCTATAATATTAAAATCATAGGTATTAGACCTATGATTTTACTATTATAGCGAACAAATATTTCATGTTCATGATCTCGAATTTAAGACTTTAGCTTAGATTTATGGCGTGCGGCCTAGCGCGCGTTGCCTCTATGAGGAGCTGTCAAAGCGCTTTATATCTGTATGCTTCTGATGATGCGGATCAGCATTGTTATCCAGCGGGGCAAGCGGTCAGCCTGCAGCCTTTCTGGGCACCCTACCGCACTTGGTATGTCACTACCACGATTTAGGGCAAATAATTTATTTATAAGTTTTTAATAATATATATCTTATACCTTTAAACGAGCAATTCTTGTATATTTATTTATTTATTTATATGTATATATATTTCGGGGATCTCGGGAACGACTCTAACGATTTAGATGAAATTTGCTATATGGGGGTTTTCGGGGGCGCAAAATCGATCTAGCTAGGTTTTATATCTGGGAAAACGCGCATTTTTGAGTTTTTATATGTTTTCGAGCAAAGCTGGGAAGACATTAAGTTTTTAATTTAAGTGTTTTTATCATGTTTCATATTTAAACTTACAGATGTGGACCACCAGCGTGGTTTTCTTATTTCCTGTTACCAACCTGAAACACCATACCTACTTGAATATCAGAAAATAATCTATAGTGAAGAAAATTAAATAAAGTTTAATGCTTAAAAACTTTAATGTTTTATTAAAATTAAACGAAAAAAAATGTGTAAACTGAAATATAGCTGGTCAACCAAATCTTGTCAGTCAAAAAAGGCGCGAAATTCAAATTTTCTATGGGACGATATCCCTTCGCGCCTACAACTACATTTTTCAAATTTGCCGCCTTTTTCTACTGTCAAGTTCTGGTTGACCAAGTATAGATCTAATTTTTTTATTTGTAGTTGAATAACATATATGTATTTAATTTCCTTTAATTAAAAATCATCTCTGTGTAGATACATATTAAACAATAGGTACTTTTAGGTCTTGGTAAGTAATATAGCCAAATACAGTAGGTCTTATGACTATATTACTTACCAGTATTTGGCTACATTACTTACCAAGACCGGAGCCTGACCTGTCAGTCACCAACTATTTTGATGCTCTTTGTAGGTAGCATCAAAATAGTTGGTGACACAAAGTTACCAAGTTACTAAGGTAGGTACCTATATAGTAGGTAGTAGTAGTGCAATATTTAGTCAAAATATTTTGACTAATTTAGATTATTTTTATGCCAAAAAGGTAATACAAGCTATAGCTGGTCAAGCAGATCTTGTCAGTAGAAAAGGCGGCAAATTTGAAAAATGTAGGCGCGAAGGGATATCGTCCCATAGAAAATTTGAATTTCGCGCCTTTTTTACTGTCAAGATCTGCTTGACCAGCTATATTCATGTTCCACTTAGAAATAAAATACGGACTTTTCTGAATATATGGTTTACGAAATGTGTTAAGGTACAACTTGTGGTTTGTTAACGTGGATTAGAAATAGGCAGCTTGAGTTGAGAGAGGTGATGAGTAAATTCTTTAATTTTTTTTACAATTTTGAGCGTTTATAAGAGAATGTGTGGAGCAAGCATTATTTGACGTGTAGGTGTGGGTTCAACAAAAAGATCGCTTGTCAATAAGGCATTCTTGCTGTTAAAATTCAATTATTAATAGCCTTTATCGACCATCAGCAATGTAGTCCCTTTTTGATTGATGGAAATTGTCACGTAAGTTCCACTACTCGCCGCCGCATCGCCTACAGCGCATTCGTTGGTCTATCGCTCACAAGATGTCATTAATTCATGTAAACTTACGTACTGAAAAAAAAAAGTTTTACTCTTTGCTATAAATTACCCTTTCGCACGTCAAAATCTCCAAGATGGTGCCGAAGGTCATAGAGAACCAAGTCTACCTTTGGAATCATTACTTGTCAAAATTTGACATTAGCAATCCACAGTTAGGTGACAACCAAACCAAACCATTATAAACCTTAAAGTAATAATAAAACAAAGTTGTTTTTTGTTAAATTATTGTTTGTACCAAATGAACTTCAGCACTTGATGAACTTCAAATGAACTTCAGCAGTTGAATTTCAAATGACGCGAAATCTGACAGTTGTACATGTCGAATAAGGGCCCAGGTATGTAATCTACTATAACGATACCTAGATATCCGTATATCTAGGCGCAAAACGGCGCAAACGGCGTGGCTCCACAGCCACGCCGTTTTGTTGATTAAATAACTAGTGTTTAGTTTTAAGTTTATAAAATACATATGTATGTTAGCTGTAAGGTATATGGGCCTTGTTGCCTGATTTAAATTTCTAATAAATAAATAAAATAAATTAGGGTGCATTGTGGTAAATCCGAAGACGGGGTAATTTTGAAAATGGCAAATATCTACTAAACTAGAAAAGCTTTCTATTGTGTAGCAACAGTACGCAAGGTGCCATGTAAGCGTTGCAGTGGTATAAGTGTTGCTAAAGTATGAAGTGTTTCTAGTTTAGTAGATATTTGCCATTTTCAAAATTATCCCGTCTTCGGAATTACCCCAATGCACCCTACATATTTTAAATTAACGAAAATAAGGTAATTGACACATGTCAAATAATGTTTTTCTTATTAAAAAAATCATAGGTCACTAAATAGATAAGTTTTGCAGATTCCTACTTTCCGCACTTGTAGTTACCGTAAACAACTATTTTATGAGCTAAAATAATCCTGCCGGAAGTGGTACGAGTAGTGGTGTGGAAAAATTTGTAGTATTGCTCGCAGACGTATCTGGTGGCCTAGCCAAGGTGACGATCGCTTGCGCTTCGGTATCGAATCGCTCTGTGTCTCTCTATCACTCTCCCATATTAGTGTGACAGTGACAATTGCGTGTCGTTTGCTACGTAATAGCGTTAGCGAATGGCATGTTGTCTACGGGGCCTGCTTGACAAAAAAATGTGTGATAAAGTAGTAAATCAAAAACGATTAGAAAAGTAACATTTTCATCCACCAAGTGTGATCAAAAACATTGTATGTAACTCAGGGGGTAATAATATTAGCCTGCATTAGATAGACTGCAGGTGTCGTGAATCTAAAGACTTCCTTTGAAATATTTCACTTTCCCCTCTAGTAACACGATGTGATGTAGGTACTATAACTTGCTGTTATAATTGAATTCTCAATGGATTTATGAATGTTTGCTATCTCCATAAGAGTCAGAGGTACGAGACGACGTATCAAAGCGTTTGAATGCGAAGACGGAGCAGGAATCCTATATACTGAAAATTATACTGAAGAGTGAAGATCCCTCAATATATATATATATTTTTTATGTAACTCTTACTGTCTCTTCCATATATTGTTTACGTCGAAATAAATCATAGTTTTCAATTAGAATACAAGAAAAATATGAATGTTTGTTCTCAGATCGGGTGGCGAACCACCAACGCATGGATGGCGGGTAACCTGGCGTGCAAGTTCTTCCTCGTGCTGCGGGCCTTCGGCCTTTACCTCTCCTCGAACATACTCGTCTGTATATCACTCGACCGGTAAGATTTTGGTACTTCTTTAGGACTCATTTAGACGGCGCGCGAACTCGTATACGATTTTAGTTACATTGCGGACCATTGAGGTTACATCAATTCAGTCGACCGATCAAATGACGCAATGTAATGAAACTCGCATGCGAGTTCTCACACCGTCTAAATGAGCGCTAAAGAGTCGTTGCCACCGCCAAAGCCGCCCCCATACATCTAAGTTACACCGTCATCATTCTAAGTGTCATCATTTACGAAAACCAGTACAGTCGCCATCAGATATATCGGAGCGGTCAAGGCGCTCACAAATGTCTGAACACGCCTCTATTGTCAAGGCGTTAGAGCGCGTGGTCAGATATTGTGAACACCTTGGCCGCTCCGATATATCTGATGGCAACTGTATCAGACAAATATATTGTTACTTAAAATTATGATGTCAAATTTCATGTTATTTCAGAACGTCGTTTTAAAATGAGAGTGTCCCTTAAGGCCCACTGATTAACAGTCCGCCGGACGGAATCGGCCTGTCAGAGTGTCAGTTGTTCAGAACTGTCAAAATTTGACAGGCCGATACCGTCCGGCGGACTGTTAATCAGTGGGCCCCTTAACTTCTATTGAATTGCGGCGGCTAGTTTCGTGTGGCTCTTAAATAACGAGAAAATAATTATTCGTCGCTATTGGCGACATGTATAATTATGTCTTACGAAGTTACGAACGCTTGAATTAAATAGTTTCCTAATTACTTAATTGAAGAAATTCGATAGGTCTTCACAAAATGTTATTGGAGCCAAGGACCTTGGAGCCTTAAAAGTAAATTATAATAATCGTAATTGGGCGTTATTTTTTTAAAGTTGTCCCCTACACTTTTTTACCAAATTTGGGATTTTTTATGTTATTTCTACTCAGAATCACGAGCTTTTTCTATCCTAATAGGAGAAAAAAAGTGTCCTAAGGTTTTTATTTCCATTCCGTCACCATTTTTCATAGACTTTGTATGGCGGTCGCGGAATGGAAAGATCGAAAAATGTATGGAATTTTTGGGACACTATTTTTCTCCTATTAGGATAGAAAGAGCTCGTGATTCTGAGTAGAAATAACATAAAAAATCCCAAATTTGAAAAAAAAAAGTGTAGGGGACAACAAAAAAAAACGCCCAATTATTGATTTATTTCCTTCTCACTAGTCAATTGTAGGTTTTGTTCCCGCGAAAAGGGTTCTTATTGTGTTTGCCACTTAAAATATTACTGAAATGCCGAATATGGGTCGAATTTGTACTAGTGATTCGGCAATATATAAAGGAGTAGGTACCTAACCGCCACGCCAGACGAAGTAAAATTATTTTTCTCACTTGTTTGATATTTTTGGTTGAGCTCTATTAATAGATATGTAATTAGGGCTGGTAACTACCGCTGCCAAAAGTAAGTAGCTAATAGATTCTCTATATAAGTACCTACCTATTTATCCTTTATGGTTCAGTATGGTTTGGTACAATGTGAAGAATATTTTTTCAACGAATAACTATAATTTGTTTCACTTTAATTTTTGATCAAAGATAGTTTTTATACGTTTAATATTCTACTTTATTTCAATAATTGTAATCTGTACCAAATTTCAGCTCTCTGAGTTTATGGGAGATACTAGTTCTATTCTGATGATCATGAGTGAGTGAGTGTCATAAATGCGAAACTTTGCTTTCGCTTAACTTCGGAACTAAATGACCTACAGACTTGAAATTTTGGATTTTAAGTATGTGATTATAGCTTACTGGATGACGAAAATTTCTGCGTTCTGGTCTTATCCAGAGGTTCTCAAATAGGGGCCTGAAAATGCGGCGAAATGGTTCCAGTAAAGGATGGTACGGCAGTGTTTGCTTCGCGCTCGACTTGGCGGGGGCACTACCGTGCCCCCAGATTTCAATATTACAAGCATCATACGATTGGGTGGAGTGTTTTTTTTTTAATACAAAGATAATGGCGCAATTTTTTTTTATTAAAATATCTATTTTCTGTACGTCATGTAGGTACGTAGATAATCTAGTGAGAATAACCCACCGCAACGTTATCATACTTAAGTATTTACTGTCTAAGAAAATGTCAGGGCCCCATTGTGAAATAAATTATTTCATTCAGGATTTTAGAAAAGACTAGGTAATTTACGTAAACTCCAATATCTCCAGACTCAACGTGCACATTTATAGCGTATAATGCTTATGACATTAAATAATGATAGGGTCATCCTTAAGCTTGTTACACACCTAAAAGCTCGGCACCGGATCAGCGTCGCCCTATAATCGGCTCACGTAAGCACGTAATGGAAGAGACTTATCACCTCGGATATGTTTGCACGGCTACACCTAAGTGACATCGCACTTTGGTTGGGTGACAGTGCGATTACAGCTCCCGTAGCTAGTGCATTCACTGCCAGAAACCCGCCAGGCGGGCGCTCACTCCGTAGTCGCTTTTCGCTAGCGCTCGTAGCGCGTAGCACTCTCTGACACTGAATGTGCTAGAATGAAACCACCGCCGATACAAGCGTATTGACACCGCTTAGCTTGTGCCAAGTCGAGGCGATTTTCCTACAAAGAATACCTACTGGAGGCGGGCGGATCAAGTTAAGGCGGTACCGAACTTTTAGATGTGCACCAACCTTTAGCGGTAGACCATATTATATTCCTGGGAGCTATTACATCTTTCTAATATTACTCGTATGTACTCGTATTGATCAAGCGTGCGCTTAGTGTTTTAGGTGTTCAATGTTTGCATTGGAAGCTTTCTATTTATGGTGCGAAGGACCAAAACCAAATACTATGAAGATCGATGTGTCCTTTGCGTTTAATATTCATAAAGATGCGTGTATTGTTTGGGAATTAGTTTCGTTTCCATAACATGCGTAATATGCGTATATTTCATCTCACTGAGGCCTTGAACGTGACGTGGGTGTGATACGGTGTACGGTACGTTAGGTATTAGAGAGTACCCGTCACTGTCGCTTGCCTTAAATTCGGATATTCGGTGTAAATATTTAAGTAAATCGCTGGAGCAATAATTTTCACCGAGTGGCGTCACAATAGGATAATGTAACTAATATTTATGAATCAAAACGATTTGATAAGTACTATCCTTGTACTCTTAAATCAGAATTTTTGTAGCAAATAAAGTTAATGTATTATGTTTCTTGCAGGTTTTTTGCAGTCCTGTATCCATTGAGGTTGGCGGTCGCCAGGTCACGAAGTAAGACAATGCTGTGTTTTGCGTGGTTCATCGCCTTATTCTGCAGCTTACCACAGGTACACATTTTTGAAGTGAAAACTTCTTTAGCGGCGCTGTGCACTTTTTGTGATGGGGAAAAAATGTTAAACTCGCGAGAGCGTAAGACGTAGGTAAGTCGTGAGACATAAGATGTCTTTGAGTTTTCACTTCTGTCGGCACTTCCGGAGTGCAACCCGTTTTTTTTTTAAATAAATAACTAGCAGGTTGGCGTTTTTTGTTTTGTTTTGTTAAGTTGATGTTACTTGGAGTTGAGTCGGAGTATTACGCTTAATGAGAGTGAGAAAAAGAACATGAACCCACGGGGCCTTAAAACACTTTTGACTTACACATGCATCTATAGACTACCTTCCTAACTGAATTAAGTATGCCATTATCAACGTACCTAAGCATTGGTAAGTAACTAAGTATGTAACTGGTAAACTTGACTTTGCCTTCGATAAGATTTATTCAGTCAGCAAAATGTGATCAAAAGACCAAAACAATTTTGGTTAGAAATGAACTTCTTTAGATATAGAAATTCCATGATATAAAATCACCTTAATGAGATATATTGTATCAACTTTTCGCTAAATAAATCCCTATGTCTCAAATAATATTGGAATCAATTTTACAAAATTCTTATGGTAATATTCACAAATTCCACGAAGAAATGTGTCTGGAATCCTTTAGAACCTAGCAATCATCTTAACTTCGCAATTCTCTTTGATTTCTAATAAGTATAATTATCGCATTTTATATATGATTTTCAGCTTCTCTTTTAAGATATTTTACTGGAGTACCGTAAAACGGGGTGAGTAGGTTTCGCTGGGGAGAGGTGGGTTATGAATGGGGAGAGAAGGTTTGAGCGGGGGGTGAGAAGGGATTTTAAGGCTACTGCTACAAAAATAATGTATTCCAATTTAAAATGGAGCTATAGTAATACGCATAATAAAAAAAACTATCGATCCAACAATCTTCCAAAATCACCTTTATATGAAAACCCCTCTCACCCCAAATACGAGGCACTACGGGGTGAGGTGGGTTTTCCTCTTTATCGTCAAAGTTATGAAATGGAACTACTCAAAATAAAATAAAAACTAAAATACAAACGTCCGGAACACTTATTATTATATACACCATTCAGTTTTCATATGTAAAAATAAAATGTTATCGAGGTTTGAATTTCAGTTTTGACCCTACTCACCCTATTTTACGGTACCTACTAAATTAAATCGATACCTATTATACTTACTTTAGGTACTCTTCGATCATTGCTCTGACGGGTGAGTACCTACTCACATTATATCTTATCTAGACGATAAAATAGTGGGCTCAAAACTGATTAGCGGAAGGTAGCGATATTCCAGTCGTGCTTCCATCGAATAGCTAAGTACCCTTAAACACTTATACTGAATGGTTGGTTAATACAACCTAATTTCGATTCAACGAGGCTATTTTTGATACATTAACTCAAATTACAAACATACTTATAAAAAACTTTACCTACTTAATTAAAAACTCGAAATCTAAATCTAAAAAGGGCCAAGTGCCAAAGATGCTGGCAGCATTTCCCCGCTGAATTGCAACGCTTATTTATTTGTTGAGCGAGAAAACTGACTGCTCTTTTGTCGGCGAATAAGAAACGACTTGCGACGCTCAAAAATGGACTAAGCCAAAATCTTTCGCCCAAGTGCCATGTAGAATTAATGAATGAATGTTTATTTGCGTCAAACAAGCGTATATATGTATATAGGTGTTGTAGTTCTTACCAACGAAATGTTGTGAAACTATCACATCACGTTTCGCGAGTAAAGGGGATCCTATAAAAGGCCTCTTAGCCGTTTTTTTACTCTCCTTAAATGGGCTTAAAGATGGCTGAATCAAAATATACTTTGTAATTCTGTGTACTTTTTGGGGAACGCTAACGGTGGACCGTTATCTTTTTTCCTTTTGTGTGGATTATTCCCAAGCGGACTTATTTCTCATAAAAAATATGAAAAGGAACATTTCCGGTTATGAGAAATGACTAAGTTGAGTCCACGGTCCTGTTTACAATTCAGACTGAGTAGGCAAAAAAGTGAAACTGAAAGAGAAATAAAATTAAAGGATCACACTCGTTTTGATTAAGGGAGAAATGACGTCATTAAACTATAATGTCTTTCCCATTATTCCATTGAGCTGAAATTCACATACATATGTAAGTAGTAGTAGTACTATCCAGCCGATCTGATGATGAACACAGGAGGTTACACTTACCTGGTAAAAAAATTCTTGACGAATGTACAGCAGTCTCCAATAAGTTTTTTCGCCACGGGCTGCAAAATGCTCATAGCGCGAGCACTCTAGCTTTAAGTTATACTTTATACTAGCGACCCGCCCCGGCTTCGCACGGGTTAACAAATTATACATAAACCTTCCTCTTGAATCACTCTATCTATTAAAAATAACGCATCAAAATCCGTTGCGTAGTTTTAAAGGTCTAAACATACATATGGACAGACAGCGGGCGGCGACTTTGTTTTATACTATGTAGTGATATCATATCATCCACCTTTTTCTTTTTTCGCAGAAAGACAAGTTGGTCAAGCTACTGGACCAGCTATGTCACCTATCTATGGGTCACTATGGGCCAAAAAAACTATTTCACTTGTCTCAGAGTCTCGTGTTCCGCGTGCTCCGGCACCCGGAGGTGCCCGAGTTCCAGCAATGCGTGGCGTTCGACGCCTTCCCGAGCCACGGCCAGGAGCTGGCGTACAACGTGTTCTGCCTCTGCGCCATGTACTTCCTGCCGCTGCTCATCATCACAGTCTGCTATGGGTGCATTTTCTACGAAATATCTAAGAATTCTAAGGAGATATCAGGTTAGTGAGAAAAACGGCCGGCTAGTTAGTGCCCTAGTGGGTAACTTTAACTTGTTACGATTATAATTGCAATTTTTGAACTTTTATCATGCTTATACATGTATATGTATATGATATATGCTTTTCTGATTTATTATTTAACTCTTCTATCACTTGACTTACCCGCGTCTTGTAAATGATACGATCAAAAGTTAAAAATGAAAATAATCATTTATTTACAAACAAGATATATACCTACAGTGGTATTACTAAAAGAAATTAAAAACTAGCTTAAATCTAAAATAGGCCCTTGAGGCATTGTACCAAGGTAGCCGCCAGCCCTTCGGTCACCAGTTACGTCAACCAGACGCTTCGCGATTTCTGTGAACAACTTATGCGCGCTGGGACCCCATGGACTTGAGTTTCAACTCCAAATGGTACAAAATGGTACTCTCTACCGAGGTTCTTATATTTGTTACGTTTTAAAAATTCGGCGCTTTCCGCCGCCCCGCCCGCTTTTACATTAGTCCGTTGGAGGTAGGACGGTGCCAGTGTGTCTACGCAGGTAGCATCCCACACTAACATCCGTCCCAAGCTCCAAGGAACTAAGTACACCCCAAGTAAAGTTTAAATAAAAGATAGGTTAATATGTATATTACATGTGTGACACAAATATGAAGATGTATGAAGATGTGTATGTGTTTAATCAATGCATTTGCCGCTGCACCACGAAGCAAACATACATTTATATGCATTAAGATTCATTCCAACTAGTTGGCTAAGCGCCAAAATTTGACATATTTAATATATCCAGCTTGCGAACGATAGCCGAAACATGAAGTGTCGGTAAAAGATAAATAAGTCATCAATATTTTACTACATGCTCAACCTCCTCCTACACATATTATGTCTACGATATGGCGAGAAGTTGTTGCCATTTTTATTCGTAGGAGATATATAAATCTGCCTTTTTGTTAAAAGCGAGGGCGACTGTTTTAATAAAACATCAACCATACAACTTTTTAAATTATAAAATAATGTTTTCCCAATTAAATTTTGGTCTAACTTATCACACTTGAAGATCTTAGTGTTTCTTTAGTTTATATTATAGTTAATATATACTTACTACACCGTTGTTTCCCATAAAGTTTTAAGTCATAATGTATTGTTTGTCATATTATCATTACCTAGTCATAAAACTGAAACCGTTAACATTTTAGGATTTTCAGGTTAGGTTTGTTTTATGGCAATCCTGAAAAGTGACGCGTTTCTGAACCAAATGAACTACTTGGTAACGAAAATGCGGGCAAACAATACATTATGGCTTAAAACTATTTGGGAAACAATAGAGACCCACTTATTACAACTCTATATAGGTAGGTAAATGGACCAACAGTTGATACGAATTGTAACTTTACCGTATGGACAATGGAACCATCACAGTATCCCTGAAATAAAATATTTTATGCAACGAATAAAATATTATGGAATAAAAAATATGGTTATTTATTTTATTTAAAAGAAAATATATAAGGTCAACCAAGGTAAATGCAACCATGGTTATTACGACTATTTAGTACTTCTCGATTACGATTGGTTGGAACGCCGTGTATGTTACGTTCTATACTTACAAAAAAATATGAATATATAATTATGAGGATAAAAAACTAAAATAAATCTCAATGTGACAAAAAAAAAAGTTGCACACGTATTGTACTACCCTCCTAAGCCTAATAGCGCTATCTCAATAACAAATGATTTTGAAAATGGAACTATCAGCTATAGAAACTACCTAAAGTACCTAGAAAATTTTCAACGGATTTACTTTGTACTCGTATATTTAAAGGCAGTTTCGGTGCACTGGCTTTCAATCGCTGCTAACGTGTTTTTGAATGGAGTGACGTAATTTCCATTAATTTTCGAATAGAGCAATTATTCAAACTGTTTCGACCCGTGAAATACGGGCTTTATCAGATTTGAAGGTAAATTTTAATAACCATTAATATTCCGATATTAATATTTTAGAGAATTGAAATTCCACGACAACAACGACGCCCATATCTTTGTCACGCAAACTAGATTAATAAGTTACTCTGTATTAAACTTAATACCTATACTTGGTCAACCAGATCTTGACCGTAGAAAAAGGCGTCAAATTTGAAAAATGTAGGCGCGAAGGGATATCGTCCCATAGAAAATTTGAATTTCGCGCCTTTTTTTACTGACAAGATTTGGTTGACCAGCTATAACTGTTACAACACAAATTGTTCAATAATAACAAAGGCGCGATTCGAACTTTAAAATACGTCGAATATTAGGCATAGAAACGATATAGATCGGATATGTCAGTGTCAAACACGTGTCAAAAGTGTCGTTTTTGTTTGAAGAAACAGTTTTGACTCGGGCCGATAGACGTCCTACATTAGATTAACTTATACCAAAATTAATATATAATTATTAGGTATTATTACATTACGTACTTTTATAGTTTTAGTAAGTAGGTACTTAGCTAAACTAAATTCGACTTGCTTGAAACCTGTGAGATAATGCATAGAAACGAACAGGCACATTCAAGTTTTAGTTATTTGATCTGTTTTCAATATGATACTGAATTACTGTTCTGTCGGTGTTAAAGTGCCGTTTTTGCATGAATCTAGTATTTTAACTGGATCAGGCATGAGGAGTGGGGGGAAATGACCGAACGGGATAGTCTTATGTATCTTTCAGTAGGAGTAGCAGCGAAAGCGCTATTATTGTTTGTCCTTGTCGCAGTCTCACATTTTTTTAAATTTCCCACCATAAATTAGTATGGAATATAGTGGGCAACAAATAAATTCGACCAATAATAGTGTCGCTTTGCCTATGTTTTGTCCCTCACTAACGCACGCGTATACCATATCTATTAGGATCCTACCATTTATGCGTTTTTGGTTGAACAAATGTCACGTTTGTCACTGACAGATCAGGAGGGCTATGATGCTTTGTCACCAAATCATTAATCATTTATTGCGTGATATGTGAAATACCTGATAAGTGATTAAATTTGGTAAATAGACGCGAGGATAAAGTACAAGTGACTAATGATAGCGTGACATGATTTGAGCTTTTGAAAAATCAATTTTAATCTCGATGACTTAAGGCCTATTTTAAAGAATAGATTACTTAATCACATTCCACCACTTATCTACTTTTGCCATTGACTGATAAAAATCATCCGTGGTTTGAGCTTTTGAAAAATCAATTCTAAACAAGTTTACTTAAAGCGTATTTTAATGAATGACATCCTATCACCACTTATCCACATGTGACGTTGATAGTTAAAAGTTATCCACGGTTAAAGCTTTTGAAGCTTTATTTTTAAGTACTTAGAGTTTATAGTCTTTGAAATAAGCTACATTATCGAATTAAGGTAGAACCGGCTGCAATACTTAATTAACGAAGGCTCATATTTGCTTGTAAATTCATACAAAATTTTAAGGACAGTAGACCTTATTAACCTCAAATACGGTGAATTTTATACGTCAAACCATCTGTCAAAATCAACTAAATTGTAGGCCCTCCCCAAACTTAGCCACCTTACTAAGGCAACTGCTCGATGCGTGTGGCCGTTGCTCTCCGCCTAATAGGTTGCCATGGGTATGCCAACCCCACCACGGTTTCACTGTGGGGAGCAACGGCCACCATGTCTTGAGCTGCTGCCGTTGCGCTGGGAGGTTCCTACGGCACCATGTTCTTAATGACATCGTTAGGAGAGCCTTATTGTCAGAGTTACCTAATATCCCATGTATGCTTGAGCCGCCAGGCTTTAGCCGATCGGACGGCATAAGGCCTGACGGCTAGACCCTGGTGCCATGTGAAAGAGGTAAGTGCTTACTGTGGGACGCCACGTGCGTCAGTACTTTTGCCGCCCCGCATCTTAGTCGTACAATGCGGTCGGCAGGAGCGGCTGCTGAGCATGCGGCGTCTCTTAAAAACCGGCCAAGTGCGAGTCGGACTCGCGCACGAAGGGTTCCGTACCATTACGGTACGGAATCCTTCGGAACTAAAGGGTTACGGTACGCAAAAAACGGCAACAAAATCACGTTTGTTGTATGGGAGCTCCACTTAAATATTTATTTTATTTTGTTGTTAGTTCTTATTATTTGTTGTTGGCAACAGAAATATATCATCTAAATAGACAGACAGACCGACGGACAGCGGAGTCTTAGTAGTAGGGTCCCGTTTTTCCTGAAACCCTAAAAAGATAAATACTCGGCGCTGAGCGGGTATTTATTCGTCTCCCTCGGTGTCGAAACTTCGGGATGCTCCGGGAGCTGGGACCTCGCCTGTTTGAAAGGGGCCTTGACCCCCGCTCCGGATTTTTCCTGATGCAAAGACTGTCCATCGCAATCTAAGGCGGTCCTAGGTCCTTGCTACTCGTAAAGTCTGCAGCGATATTGATAGCCCACGCAGTGCAAGCTTAGTGCAAGTGTTATACTTGGTCAACCAGATAGAGAGAGAACAACAGTAGAAAAAGGCGGCAAATTTGAAAAATGTAGGCGCGAAGGGATATCGTTCCATAGAAAATGTGAATTTCGCGCCTTTTTTTACTGACAAGATTTGGTTGACCAGCTATATTTACCCGTCATAAATTCATAGAAGTTTGACGTTTAAAATGACGCTTGCACTGCGTGGGCTATCAAAATCCCTGCAGACTTTTCTCGGTCTGACTCTATTAACTACTATACAGGGTGGTACAAACCTCGATGTCCAACATTTTTTTTTATTTTATCACTACGTGGGCTACTACCAATATTTTTTTTATATTAAGGCTAGATTTTAGGAAATAAAGTTGTGTATCAAAGAAGTAAAAAATAAAATTCGGCACCGAAGTCAGGCACCGAACGTCATCTCTGAGAATCGCCTAATAGCCCACGATATGAGGAAACTAAAAAAAAATTTGAACGTTGTGGTATAGACCATCCTGTATAGTTTGAGTGTTGGATTGCAACTAAATTAGTACGACGCTGTCATTTTCTATTACGCGATTACGTCCGATTTTACCCGAAAAACGAAGTGCATTCTTGTAAGTATAGTTGGTCAAACCAATTTGTCATTAAATAAGAACAATACAAACTATACTCATCCTTTTCTTTTGGGTGCTAGTACTAGTGTAAGACAAAGATAGTATGACTCTCTCTGTCTATGTTTGAAATGAGACAGTGCTTTGACAAAGGATATAACCTATTTGTAGTTTCGCATTTTAAATATACTTGGTCAACCAGATCTTGTCAGAGGAAAAAGGCGGCAAATTTGAAAAATGTAGGCGCGAAGGGATATCGTCCCATAGAAAATTTGAATTTCGCGCCTTTTTCTACTGACAAGGTTTGGTTGACCATCTATAGAAAAAAAAATCAGCGATGTCAAATCGGTGACATGATAGATTTTCATTGTCAGTCAGGCTAAAAGTACAATGTAATATTAATTTAAAAATTCATTGCGTAACCTATACCTATAGGAAGAAAACAAACAAATAAATTGCATTAAATATATGCAGAACATGTGAACTATGAGAGTATGGATCACTCCATACGCAGAAGTGATTGATGGCTGAACATATATTCTGAAATTCGGCAACGCTATGAAGAAAAAATCCTTGGTCGCCTATTCTCCACAGGTGACACGAGAGGAAATATTGTCTGAAAAAAACTGCAAGAGCTGATTTTATACGCAGATAAAAAAGACGTTAGAGTTTATGGAGACATGACAGAAGACGCGATATGCTGAAGAATATGTTGTCACAAAAGGAGCGACAGTCCGTTTAAATGTAAATATGTTGGAATGACCTTCAACTGGTGTCAGCGAGCTTGCCGTGATACCTTCACGAGCTAATCACAGCGGCGTATGATAAAATCATGGTTGCTACTGTGCGAAACATTTAGGGCGCGTGTACACGGTGCCGCCTCCGCGCCGCTGCCGCGCCGCCGCCGCACCTTCGCGCTATTTACACGAGACGCGTAAAGCCCGCTGCCGCGCCGCCGCTGCGCCGCCGCTGCACCTTCGCGCTATGTACACGAGACAAGTATAGTCCGCCGCCGCGCCGCCGCCGCGGGTTTTACGCGTCTCGTGTACATAGCGCGAAGGTGCGGCGGCGGCGCGGAGGCGGCACCGTGTACACGCGCCCTTATGTGTATGGAATCGAAGCTGTTTCAGGCCTAACTCCAATCTGTGGCTAAATGTTTTGGTGCTTGTAGTTTTTAAGTATTCTGAATTAAATACTCTGATTTAAACATAATTAGATTGTTTTTTTATTATTATTAATCTCTCTATTTTCACTTTATTCCACGAAACATAGGACGTTTTGCCAAATGGAATTCTCTACCAGTCAGGCGTAAGGCAAACAGAGATTGGTGTTGGTATGTAGGATATAAAAGCGACCGTATGTCGAACAGGTAATCTGGTTGCTGGCATTACATACATCTTTCGTGCTGGTATTTTATACTGTTAAATCGTACCTATGCTAAAAAAGTGACGAACTCCAAATGTGACGTCCTCAGAAAGTGGCGTTCTCAGAAAGTGACGTCCTCAGTGCTACATTATATCTTTAATTAAGTACTTTAAGATGTGCCGGCAATCCGTCGCCATGTTGAGTTTGAGGTCGGCGTCTAGGTCGGCACACAAATAGAGTGCCAAGTCTTTGAGCACTCTATATATGTGCCGAAACTCCTCGTTGGGCATATCAAAAGGGTTCCATGTATCCCTTATGGCACGTCGTTGAATTTTTCTTTGTTGATGCTTTTCTTCCATGGCAGCAGCTGCCAAGAAGAAATGATATCTTTGCCATCCCTACAAATAATGTAATGATATTCTTATATGAATACAAATGGAGTTCAAATAGTATATATTATATTTGAAAAAAAAACTATACCGGCCAAGTGCGAGTCCAAAATTGTAGACCCAGTAATTTCGGATATAAAGGTGGGAGGGAGGGGCTAATTTTTTGGCTATTTTCTTAAATAACTTCTAACCTATTTATTGTACTTAAAACAATCGCTGGTAGCCTAGCGGTAAGAGCGTGCGACTTGCAATCCAGAGGTCGCGGGTTCAAACCCCGGCTCGTACCAATGAGTTTTTCGGAACTTATGTACGAAATATCATTTGATATTTACCAGTCCCTTTTCGGAGAAGGAAAACATCGTGAGGAAACCGGACTAATCCCAATACGGGCCTAGTTTACCCTCTGGGTTAGAAGGTCAGATGGCAGTCGCTTTCGTAAAAACTAATGCCCACGCCAGTTCCTGGGATTAGCTGCCCAGGCTCCCATGAGCTGTGGCAAAATTCCGGGACAACGCGAGGAAGCCATGTCCGTCTTTGGGTGAGGGGTCACTAATTTACATATGTGTACTAAATTTCAACTTAATTGGTCTAGTCGTTTCCGTGAAAATAGGGTGTGACAGACGGACAGACAGACGCACGAGTGAACCCTAAAAATTGTATTTTTCACCACTTCTATACCATGAGAGCACCTTATCGTGCTCAGTGAGCACCACGATAAATTAATCAAAGGCTAGCCGTCAAAAATCGACTATATGTCTAACTATCCAACAAACGTAGCCATTTACCGTCTATCGCTGTCAAAGTGGACAAAACGGTATGAATGTTATAAAAATGTATAAATCTAGACAAGTGTCTTTTATATCATTTAACTTATCCACTTATCAACTAAGTTTAAGTTGGAAAAGTAGACAAATGACATATTATCCAACGAGCATGTTATGCAGTTAATCGTTTAACGACTATCGCTGTCAAAAGTGGAAAAGACGTCAAATCAATAAAAACTGGATTAAATGTCAGTTTTATCATCATTTATACAACTATATCATTTATACAGTCGACCATCATAGCCCTACAGTATCATATTGGACTCAGATCGTATAACTAAACTCGAATTGGCCTGGAAGACAACAGACACAAAGCTATTATATGTAAGTAATCCATAGGGATTATTCCAGACAGACGGTCTGGCTAGAAGCTTCAATTTATGGTACTATGCTAAGTCGAAGATGATCGTGGGTCGTATAATAGTATTTTATGCAACCGTTGTTTAAGAGAGGTCAAAAAAGGCGAGTGGCGTGAGTAACAATTTAAGGCGAAGCCGAAAATTGTTAATAAAGACGCCACAAGTATTTTTTGACTCAATTAAACAACGTTGCATACAATACTTTTTCTACGACCAAGCACTTACTTTGAAATAAAATTGTTAATTTAACAAATATTTTTCATTCAAGAAGTAGCAAAAATGGAGGGTAGGGGCGGAAAAAGAATGAATGAAATTAAAAAACATGTCTATGGTCATGGTGTAATAATATACTCCGCCTAGTACTCTCTTTCGAAATTCGCGAATGACCTAACTGTCACAGGCCTACGTCATCATGCTGTTTACAGATTCTCAAACTTTAAAATGTGGGAGAATTTTAACCAACGGTGAAAGTTATTTTAACGGCATTCATTTTAAGTTATTCATGTAGAAACATAGTAAAATAAAACAAATCTATACTGCCCTTTTCACTCCTACTCTTATAGTTCCGAATAGAACAGCCAACCATTTTCGTAACAAAACATTAATTACCAAGCTTACGACGTGAAAAGTTTGGAAAACACTTCGACTGCTGACACTGAGCGAGAAGGAAATAACAATTAACACGCGTTCGACAAGGATGACGGTCAGGGACAAAATGGCGGATTGTCAAATGTGACAGCGCTATCCTGTGTTGCCAGTAGTGTAAACAGAATTACCCGAACGTCTGAAATTTATTTCGTGAATCGGAAGATATTGCTAACGAATAATTAAAAATTACGTGTTATTGTAAAATTTAAGATAAAATACATATAAATGAAAATTATAAAGAAATATTTTAACTTATTAACCATAGATATAATGTACCCAAGTAACATGTTATGTTGAAATAAAGTGGCAATGTTATTGTGACGTAGGCCTGTGACACTCTGGGAAGAGAAGACCATGTTTTATTAGACCATGTCTATGGTTCACTTATTTGTCAGAGATGACATTTAACATAAGGTTAGCAACAATGTATTTCATTCAATACTCTTTAAGTGATCATTACACGAAGTATCGAAAAAGTGCCAAAAAGATACTGCGTGTATGCACAAATGCTTTTTGGGGAATAGACTAAAGACTTGACAACTCTAAAGTAGGGTTTTAAAGGTGTGTGCACGACCCTTTAAAAATGACAAATAAAAGTACGGGAGTAGAAAATACTCGTAATGTAACCTACGTGATGAGTAACCTACGCATGACGCGATACGATTATAATAAGTCTACACCCAGTTGATTGTTTTCTGGCGCCAAGACGCCATTCTATACCAAATTACATTTTCATACTCCGTAAAATGTCCCTGCTTTGCTCCCCACTGGGTAATTGTTCTCCAACAGTTTTTATATAGTTAATATGCCACTATTAACTAACTTTTTACGTACCACGTTTGCCAAAAGTTATCATAAAATAAAACAAACAAAGGATTAGACTTATATCGACCGGAATATGAACCGTAATTACCTTTTGTATTGTTTTCGATCTCACGGGTTCACGAATCACGGGTAACTCCCGTCCCGATATAGGTCTAGTGAAACTAACGCGATTATTTGTGCCTAACCAGTACACTCGCGCGCGGCGCCACCCGCTGCTGGCGGAGGGCACCGCGCGTACGCGGGCGCACGCGCAGGCGCCAATCGCGCGCGCGCACGCTCTGCTCAACTCCGTGCTCGAGGCCACAGATCATATAATACTAGTACAGATACCCAATCCCATAGTAAAAACGCGCACCGTCCTAAGTAGCAAATACTTGTAGGCAATTTTTTAGTTCACAGTAACAAACTAGATGGCGCACGGAGCCCCACGGAGCTAATAAAACTCTTACGACAAACATGCGTTGAAATGGCGTCAAAACACCTCTCGCGCGACATCTGTTGTAGCTTTCACGCACTAAACCTACACATCACATTCATTTTTAAGGTCAATCATTACTAGATGGCGTTTCAGCCATCGGCGACAAAATTGAAATTTATTTATTTAAATTTGACTTTTTAATTTTTTTGTTTATTTTTTTGTATTGTAAATAGAAGTTTGAATAGGTACCTACTTAGTATAGGCGAAGGTGTCAAAGTTTCGTTACAAATCACAGGTCGTATTCTTATCGCTTACCTTGCTTCGGCAAATGGGCACGACAAGCGTTCGGGTAAACCAGCATAACTGTGACTTTGAGATACACAATAATAATGCATAATCAAAGAGGACTCTTATGCTGGTTTGAAGGTATCTAGTAGGTACCTATGCTTCACATTAGGGCAGAAAGAACACGGCATTGCGGTATGATCTGTTTTAATAAAATAATTCTTGGAGCTAAGCGTTGCATTGCCGCGTGCCGTCCACATGGCCTTGAGAGGCCCAAAGCCCAAGGTCGCGCCGACGAAACAATCTATTTTTAACGTCCGTTAAATAAAATCGGAAGTAAAACGTTGAAAAAATATGCGCATATTAAAATCTAAATTTATATGTGACGTTATCTATGAAAAGGGACCTTATTGTCGATGGCGCTTACGCCATTATTGACGATGTTCAGATATAAATACAAGGCCACGCGACACCGTGCGGCGTAAGCGCCATCGACAATAAGGTCCCTTTTCATAGATAATGCCCCATATCAGTACCTAGAGATATAGATACTACGCGGTATTTTCTTAGATTTATTATGAAATAAAAAAGACCATGTATATAGGAAAGGAAGGAGTAGGTATTTTGTAAGGATCACAGATCATATGTGTATGTGACGTTATCTATGAAAAGGGACCTTATTGTCGATGGCGCCTACGCCGTTATCAACGATGCTCCAGTATAAATACAATGCCGCGCGACGCCGTGCGTCGTAAGCGCCATCGACAATAAGGTCCCTTTTCATAGATAATGCCCCATATCAGTACCTAGAGATATAGATACTACGCGGTATTTTCTTAGATTTATTATGAAATAAAAAAGACCATGTATATAGGAAAGGAAGGAGTAGGTATTTTGTAAGGATCACAGATCATATGTGTATGTGACGTTATCTATGAAAAGGGACCTTATTGTCGATGGCGCCTACACCGTTATCAACGTTATCAATAAGGTCCCTTTTCATAGATAATGCCCCATAAAATACTTGTACATACATAGTACATGCAGATACCCAATCCGCCAATCCCATACTAAAAAAGCGCACCGTCCTAAGTAGCATATGTGACGTTATCTATGAAAAGGGACCTTATTGTCGATGGCGCTTACGCCGTTATTAACGATGCTCTGATATAAATACAATGCCGCGCGACGCTGTGCGGCGTAAGCGCCATCGACAATAAGGTCCCTTTTCATAGATAATGCCCCATATACGTTGCTTTGCGTGTTTTACATTATATTTCGTAATATTGCAATAAAAAATGTGTGTAACGTTTTTTTTGCCATGCTTTTAAATTAATAAATTAATTAATTGTATTTCCGATTTATTCATTTTTTTATTTAGCTACTAAAAGTTTTGTAGCTTATTCGCTACGGCTATCATGAGTTGGCATTTGACGTTTAGGTACGCTAGCGAGTGCATGAAGTCGATCGCAGTCTATCTCGCTCGTACTCGCATTGATGTATTGGTGCGATCGAGTTCACGCAGTCGGTGGCGTAAAAGTCAAATGTCAATTAATGGTAGCCGTACTTGTCCTATCATGTACAGTCAGCAGCAATAGTTGCTAAGCGGGCGAGGTGTTCAAAATAATCTTGACGCGACTTTATTGTTAAGAGAATAAGAGCGCGTCAAGGTAATTATGAACGCCTCGCCCGCTTAGCAACTTCTGCTGCTGACTGTACCTAAGAAAACATTTTTTGACATACGATGGATTTTTTAAATATGATATATACAAAACGGATTAGTTACTAGTGGCTCTGTGAGCTGTAGACCTCGCGAGCAGAGCTTAAAACTGAATAAATGTATGGCAAAAATATTTATTAAAATATAGGTATAGTACATGTAATATAAACAAAAAATTAAAAACTACATAAAGCTACAAACAAAAATTAAACGAATACGCTTAACCCGCGCTTGATAAATAAAAAATACGACATTTTTCATTTTTTCAAAATAAAAAAATAAAATAAATAACAATTATACGAAATTTAAGTATAAAAAAAATACTAAAAGTTATGTAGCAGTATACAATTACTGGGAATGGAACCAGGGACCTGCCGATGCAAACAAAAAAAGCGAACGTTTGCAAAATACGCCATTATAGTTCTTACTAAAGCTGACGAAATTTAGCTACTCATTCTCAAGTAAAAACTAAATACATATCTAAATACCGCCAAAACCAGCGATACAAATTTTCTGAATTTTTGGCCATTTAATCTATAAACATATCTCAAAAAGAAAAAACTCTTATGATACCGATCCGACTATTTGTTTAGGCGGGAGCTATCACAACTCCGCCATTTTGAAAAATTTCCAAAAACCGGATCGACAGAAAAATTTTAGTTAGTCATAGAATTCGGTCACAAAATTTCACGAAAATCGGTTAAGAATTGCGACCTGTATAGGAGAACATCCGGACATACAAAAGCAAAATGTCCGAGTCAAAACGTAGACCTTCGCTACGCTTCGGTTAATTAAAAATGTTACTCGAGCGCGCCAGCTTGCAGCTATTGATAGTGTCAGTCGCGCACCAAGTCTCGGTAATAAATAAGAGGAGGGAAAATAATAAGGGTATGCCGGTTTCCATGGTCAGGGTGTTTAACCCGTAAGTAGCAGGGCCACAAAGTTACAAAAAAAGTGACCTTGAATTACCTACTCGATCGATATTTTTATATTGAAAATAAAGTGTAATTTATTTGTGTAATGAGACAGATATTTGTTCCTGAGTCATGAATATTTTCTATGTATTTAAGTATTAATTCTATATTACACATTTGTATCGTTAGTCAATTTGTGTAAGAATGTCCCTATAATATTTATTTATTTATTAAACATTTATTTCATGTTAAAAATTTACATTCTCGTACAAACGGCAGTAACACGATTTATTTTGTAGTATTTTAAAATACAAAAAGGAAATATTTGCACTAAAAACAAATATTTACAGCCGGGCTAGCCCATGATAGGCACGACAGTATCTCGCGGCGAGATATACTGCCCGTCCCTCTTTTATTAACATGGTTAGAACTGTTAGAAGTTTCAAACCGTGCATGCTGTCCCTGTCGCTCCTATTAGAAAGAAGAAGAGGACGGCACGAATTACTGTGGCGTTCACGCCTATGTACCTAGTTGTATGGTAGTTTTCGTAAGCACACAGACGCACCTTACAATTAGTATTTAATCCGAGTGTGCGTGTGCACGTCGCTGTGTGGCCTTGAGACGCTGGAGCGATTGAGGACATAAGTATTTGTATTAAATTAAAAATAAATACAAACCTATAGATATAACACACCGTATTGTCAATTCAAGTTTGCAAACGCGCACTGCGCGCAGTTTAGAAGCGAAACATCAACTTTTGACCAGTCATGGCGGTCATGACCTTGCATTGGAAATACGAACACCTAGTTGGCATTTTTTTCAAGGCTAACTCGCATGTCACACCATGGCCAGTCCATGACCAAATCATGACCACCCCCATACTCCCCGTCGTAGTCATGAATGCAGTCATTGTCGGAGTCTGTCCGTCAACAAAAATTCGACTAGGCAAGCCCCGCGACCCGCGAACACCGAATATTGCAAATTTTGGGCTCTTTTACTCACATTGAGTTGTAATTCGAGTGACAGAGATAGTTGCATGAGTCATACGAAGCATATTTTTTTAGTGTTATTTTAAACATCAAACTTCTATTAGTTTATGTAATTAAAAAAACACTTGCATAGTCTGTGCTATCAAAATCGCTGTCAATTTAGTTTGTTCTACCTCATGAAGTTTACAAACTTCGATTTTCGCGGTTTAAGCTGATCGTCGTTTACAACAAGGAAATTAATAAACTGTAGACCTCGCGAGCATAGCTTAAAACTAGAGATGCCACGAATATTCGGCAACTATTCGGTATTCGGCCTATTCGGCCACTTTGCCGAATATTCGGTATTCGGCCGAATGTTGCCTACTATTCGGCCGAATACCGAATATCCGTTGCACCTACTTAAAAAGAAAAATTGCATCAGAAAATTACCAAAAACTATGTAGGTAAGTATATTTAGAATGTGTTCTTGGAAAGTTGTTAAATACGAAGACCCTTTTTTGACCATTTATTGATTAAAATACATATTATTTTTATCATGAGTCTGTTTTGTTTGACTCTACTCATTAATGCTGTTCAACAAAAATATAACTTATCATCATCATCTAACGTTGAGCTTTGTTAGCGATCAGTTTTCATAATAATTGTGGGTCAAAATGTTCGCATGTCATACCGAATATTCGGTCGCCGAATATTCGGTATTCGGCCGGGAGAGGGGCAGAATATTCGGTATTCGGCCAATACCACTATTCGGGGCATTTCTACTTAAAACTGAATAAAAAATATATGGGTACGCCGTTTAGAATTATTTAGAAAAACTAAATTAACAAAAAGTTAAATAAAAGATTGGAAAAATGAAACGAATACGTTTAACCCGTGCTTTGCACAAATAATAATACATAATACAATAATATAAGTGTAAAAATTTACAAAAAGTTAGCAGCGCACTTTACTGGGGTTCGAACTTCGAACCTCCATGCATCAAAGCAACTGTTTGCAAACTGCGCCATGGTAGCACTTAGCCAATTTGACGAAATTTGGCTACTTATTCTCGAGTAAAAACCTTTAGAACATTTCTACATTTTTGCCAAGCACTGTAAATATATCTCAATAAGAAAAGAAATGCTCTTATAATATTGATACGACTACATATTTGTTTCCGCAATTTTGAAATAATCGGATTGAAAAAAAAAACTATTTTATCCTAGAATCTGGTCACAAAATTTGATGAGAATCGGTTGAGAATTAAACCGAGGAGAACGTTCTCCTCAAACGAAATTTGGCCCGAGTTAAAACGGAGACCTTCGCAAACGCGTCGGTCAATAAAGGAGTAAAATGTGCGTTTGACTTGGACATCAAGCGAAATAAAAACTTGCATTGTGTTTAAAAACAAAGCATTCATTTCTTTTGAAAGACATCGCCCTACGAGTTTTTTTAATTTATATTTTAACGTCAGGCCTACTTTAATAAAAAATAGGTACTCATTTAGAGTAGGCATGTTTATTGACCGATCTATTTTTTAACATTTTGTACTAATTTCGTAATTCATAACTCAAATGTAATTATTCTAAATCAAACTCCACATATTAGAACCGTGGTGGCTCCATCTAGTGACAATATTTAATATTACTTCGACAGCTCCACATAACTGTCCTGCGCTGTTGTTCATAACGTAGTCAGTCGCGATATAATTGTGATTTCAAATCTTGAAAATTAATGCATTGAATTCGTGTTGTTATTAATGTTTGTATTTCATTTATAATGTTTTTAATTTATGACACTTTAAATGTCTCTTAATACATCTTAATCTGTAAGATAAAAATTTCGTTATCGCCGATTGTGACATATAGCGCCATCTATGATATCGATTTAAAAAGAATTATACGGCCTTCGGGATGGGAGGGCATGTCGAGGCAGACCCGGAGTGTGATTTGTTTGCGAGTGCAATTGGACGACTGATGATTGAGTGTAAGAGAGTGTTAGAGCGAGAGATGCCTGTAAGTAGTATTATATAATGTTGTTATGTATGTAAATACTTGTGTACCCTATGTATAAGTATCACTGTCTCCCAATTTGTGCCGCTGTGGCTTTAGCTGTTAAGGTACAATTGTCAACTTAAATATTATTATTATTTTTTCTCGTAATGCATGTTAATTATAAGATGTAATTATTTTTGAAAAGATGTGTCCCGCCGAGTTTGTTGCCGGTCCCATAATATAGGATACCCTCCTCCAATTGAGGGGGGATTTAAATCTTCTCGGGGCAGAGGTGTAGGGTTGCAGCCGGTCTACCTAGCTTTATTTGACGTTCATAAGCGCATTGTAATTATGCCTACTTGAATAAACTATCTTTTATCTTTATCTTATCTTATCTTAAAATAATAAACAATAAACAATAACCGTGAATCATTGAAGACTGTTAAACAAAAGATTATTTTTGAAAGGATCGCAATGTTGGTAACTTTTTTTTTCATAAAGCTGAGAATCAAAATGATGTGATAAGTTAAAGATGAATTCGATTCTTCCATAGTCGCAAATTACATTTGAATATTTTATCTCGTTACCAAATTTTGTAATTTTTCAAGGATCCGCAGGGTTTTAATACAAATATTAAATTGACGATCAAATTAACAGTCCTTCTTTAAAAATATTGATGATTTCTAAAATGAACTCTAATTTGATGGAAGTATTTATGTAGGATTTTCGGAATTAGATGACATTTTGAAGTAGCCGGACTTACCCGAATACGCCTTATTACGATATATAAAATCGTCGAGATATTTGCCGATATTATTTTCATACTTTTAAGTTTCAACTTTTGCGTTTTAAACACATCTAGAAGTAAAGTTCGCTCCAAACTGAGAACTGTCGGTTCGCCAAAAACTAAATTGTGTTTCAATTTTGGACACGATTGATTAAATAAAATTAATTAATTAAAAATTAAAAAACACGACTGCAGTTTAAAAGCGAACTGAAAAGCTAAAAATAATTTTTAGTTATGTTAGGTACTCAACTTAATGAATGTAAAATATAATATATAGGTAAGTGTTCTGTCAGGGTCGTAAACAGCAAACGGAAAAGTTTAGGCTCATTTAGGATCGTGACTGTACCTGTATATTTTATTTCGATTGCAGTCGGGGACCTTGATATGTTGAATGTTTTCCCATTCACAGGTCCCCGACTGCATCGAAATAAAATATACAGGTACAGTCACGATCCTAAATGAGCCTAAACTTTTCCGTTTGCTGTTTACGACCCTGACAGAACACTTACCTATATATTATATTTTACATTCATTAAGTTGAGTACCTAACATAACTAAAAATTATTTTTAGCTTTTCAGTTCGCTTTTAAACTCTGTTTAAACTGCAGTCGTGTTTTTTAATTTTTAATTAATTAATTTTATTTTATACATTTTAGTGACCATCATACAAACCAACCACATTTTTTATATGATTTAAAGCACTTAAGTTGCTTCAAGGAGCTTTCATCATATTGATATTTTGATATGTTAGCATAATGCAGCAGCAGCAGCTTGTGGGTTACGCTGTCGCTCAAGGACAACTTCAATAGGTTAGTAAAAGTACATTTGTGCGTACTGTATTTGTGTAATCAAAATAATGGTAACTCATTCTCACAACAACTAACTAATTTCTTAATTAAATTAAGTGAGTTAATTCTAAATCGTCCAGATGATAAATTTGTAATAATAGGCGATTTTAATATGAGCGGTATCAGGTGGATTAGCCGTGACTCGGTGATGGTTCCATCTTCCTATGCTAGTAACGACGAATGTAGCTTAATTGACGAAATTCATACTCTAAATCTGAATCAATATAACGGTATTTTAAACCGGTTCGGTAAATTACTGGACTTAGTATTATCTAATGATTTTTTACGCGTTAGCGGTTGTGCTGCACCCCTAGTTCCTATCGACCCATATCATGAGCCCTTAACTATTCGAATTAAGCTTACCACTGTCGTCCCGCTTCATACAGCCCCTCGGGTTAAATATTTTTACAACAAAGGTGACTACACGTCTATTAATAATGAGCTAGCGACTGTTAATTGGGAGAATGAGTTTTCTGACCGTACTTTAGATCAAGCTTTGGATTTCTTTTACGTAACTTTTAAAAAACTTAGGAATAAATTTATACCCAGTAAAACAATTAAAAAGGATAATTATCCGGTATGGTATTCCCTCTCATTGAAAAAAGCAATCAAGGAAAAATACAAATATTTGAAGAAATATAAAATATACAAGAATTTATCAGATTTAGTTTCATATAACTTTCTTAGAGAAAAAGTACGCAAATTAGAAGATACATGTTTTACTTCGTATATGCACCAGATGGAAAAAAATATTACCACTAACCCAAAACAATTTTGGTCGTTTGTGAAGTCTCGTGCATCCTCTCAGGGTTTACCCAGCAGCCTTAACTATGGTAACAGAATATTTAATTCAGGTTTAGATATTTGTAATGCTTTCTCAGATTATTTTTCTACCACCTTCGCAGCCTCAAGCGTAAATATCGACTCACCCTATCCTACTAGGTATGACTCAGAGGCTAGCTTAAATAGCATTGAAATTAATCCTGACGTTGTCACTAATATATTACTGAAATTAGATCCCTCAAAGTCAGCGGGACCTGATGAGCTACCTGCCCAGTTCCTAATTAACTGTGCTAAGAGCTTGGTGTGTCCCATTGTTTTACTCTTTCAGCGTTCATTCGCCGAGTGCTCAATACCCTCAATATGGAAGTCGGCTTTTATCACCCCCGTGCATAAAAAGGGTCCGAAAACGGAAATAACTAATTATAGACCGATATCGAAATTGTGTATAATTTCTAAAGTACTTGAAAAAATTGTATTTAAACAAGTATACGATACTTTTAAACATTCTTTTAATGATTATCAGCACGGTTTTTTGCAACGAAGGTCAACTGTATCCAATCTTGTTTTACTGAATGATTATGTCACTGAAGCATTGGATGGTGGCCTTCAGGTAGACGTCATATATACTGACTACAGCAAGTGTTTCGATAGGATTGATCATAGGTTACTGATATCCAAGTTATATGACATGGGAATACATGGGGATTTACTGAGGTGGTTCTCCTCGTATATCAATAACAGGTCTCAGGCTGTCGTAGTCAATAACTATATATCTGGATGGGTGTCAGTCCCAAGCGGCGTCCCTCAAGGGTCCCTGCTCGGTCCGTTATTATTCAACATTTTTGTTAACGATATAGGCAAGTGTTTTTTGCACTCTAAACTTCTTTGTTTTGCGGATGACATGAAAATCATTAAAAATATAAAATCCAATTATGACTCAATGTTATTGCAATCCGATCTAGAACGTCTTGATGAGTACTGTGGAATAAATAAGTTAGAGCTTAATCCCTCCAAGTGCTTTTCGTTAACATTTTCCCGTCAACGCAATGTAACTCCCACATCATATATAATAAAGGGCTACCCGCTCGAGAAAATAACGTATATGAAGGACTTGGGTGTTATTCACGATTCTAAACTTATATTTGACAAGCATATAGATAATATTATTAGTGGAGCACTAAAAGCGCTAGGTTTTATAATGCGAAATTCTGTATACTTCACCCAAGCTAAAACCCTTAAAGTGCTATATTGCGCATATGTCAGGAGTAAACTGGAGTACGCGTCACAGGTCTGGAACCCTTGCTATAATACTTACATTGACCGAATTGAACGCGTTCAGAAAAAGTTTATAAAATATTTATGCTATAAACTGAAATATCCCTATAGTTCATCCAATTATTTAAGTATTTGTAAGAAACACCATCTAGTCCCTTTGCGAAAAAGACGTGATATATCTGACATTACTTTTCTCCTGAACATCACCAGTGGCGTAACTGACTGTTCCGAGCTACTTGGTAAACTTTCTTTCAATACTCCCTATCGTTCTAAAAGGTACTATCCCCCATTATCTGTTAAGACTGCATCCTCCAAGTATAGACAGAATAGCTTCCTAGTTCGTGCGAGTCGAAGGCTCAATGAGCTGTCGAAGGAACTTGATATCGATATATTCAATTGTAAAGTTCCCAATGTAAGGCATAGTTTGGTTGAGCGGTGTTTTATGTGAGCGACCTTCCTACCAATGTATTTAATTCATGTATACTTTTTGTTTTTTTTTCTAATTAGGCGAGCAAAATGCATTAAAATTAATTTATTCAACTAAGTGTATTGGCGCCTTGATAGCGACATTACATAATTATGTATTATTTAACTGTATACCGTTATGATAATTTTACTTTATTTTGTTTTCATCGCTCGAATTTTGAGACCTCTGACATTCCAGGCGCTAATGTACTAAGTAGGTATTAAACTTATTAAACTTAGGATCTATTGTAAGGCTTCTATTGCCATTTTCAATTATGTTTTTTTTCTCTTTTTTTCCTTCTCTTTTTGTACGCATGTGTGTGTGCGTAGGTGCTAGCATTAGTTTTAAATTTAATACTTTGTAACTACCTGTGAGTTCCTGTAATTGGCTTCCTGTTTTTAATATTACTATCTATTTAAAGTTTGTAGCTGTTGGTTCTCCTTAACATAAATAAATAAATAAATAAATAAATAAAACGTACTTAAAAACCTAAATAGGTCAGACCCAAAAACCAGACGTATTGAAAAGTGCTATGGCTTAATATCTCTGCAACTACATAATTATTGGCTTTCGGCCTTCGCAATTAAGATACTTAGGGAAACTGCAGAAAGCATGCACCTTTCTTACGTTCCGGACCTTCGGCCCTACGCGAAGCTCGGCCTTCGGCCTTTGTAATTAAGAATCTTGAGGAAGCTACAGAAAACGTGCACCTTTCTTACGCTCTGGGCCTTCTGCCCTACGCGAAGGTCGGCCTTCGGCAATTAAGAAACTTGGAAAAGCTGCAGAAAGCGTGCACGTTTCTTACGCTCCGGGCCTTCGGCCCTACGCGGAGCTCGGCCTTCGACCTTCGCAATTAAGATACTTCGAGCTGCAGAAAGCGTGCACCTTTCTTACGCTCCGGGCCTTCGGCCCTACGCGAAGCTCGGCCTTCGGCCTTCGCAATTAAGATTCTTGGGGAAGCTACAGAAAGCGTGCACCTTTCTTACGCTCTGGGCCTTCCGCCCTACGCGAAAGTCGGCCTTCGGCCTTCGCAATTAAGAAACTTGGAAAAGCTGCAGAAAGCGTGCACCTTTCTTACGCTCCGGGCCTTCGGCCCTACGCGAAGCTCAGCCTTCGGCCTTCGCAATTAAGATACTTCGAGCTGCAGAAAGCGTGCACCTTTCTTACGCTCCGGGCCTTCGGCCCTATGCGAAGCTCGGCATTCGGCCTTCGCAATTAAGATTCTTGGGGAAGTTGCAAAAAACGTGCACCTTTCTTACGCTCCGGGCCTTCGGCCCTACGCGAACCTTCGGCCTTCGCAATTAAGATACTTGGGGAAGCTGCAGAAAGCATGCACCTCTCTTACGCTCCGAGCCTTCGGCCCTACGCGAAGCTCGGCCTTCGGTATTTACAATTAAGAAACTTGGGGAAACTGCAAAAAGCGTGCACCTTTCTTAGGCTTCGGGCCTTCGGCCCTACGCGTTGCTCGGCCTTCGGCCTTCGCAATTAAGATAGGTGAGGGTGGGGAGGGTCGATCCCTAGGGGACACTTGGTAAACTTCATTTTTAATCAAACCAAACGAGATACATTTTTTTGCACTGGTAACACTCATTCATTCGTTCCTAACTTCACGTTCTGTCATGGCACTGTATCAGAAAAGTCAGTGGTTCAAAAATGGCGGACGGTGAAAGATTTTCTACGTACTATATTCAATTTTCGGTAAGCTTTAACTGGATTTATTTTATAATATGAGATGGAAATGATGTTAGTAAGTGTGCTTATTTTATTTGTTGTTTATTGAAGTGATGATTAACTTGGATTACATTGATATACGCGAACACACGTTTCGAGTACGGCACGTTTTATAATCTTACTATGTATGGGGAGACTTTGTCTTTTTCTTCAGGGGAGATATGATTCCGGGATCATGTCACCCCCAAAGCGATTAAGTATACATTGTAATAAATTTACTTACAAAATGATTCATAGAGCTATCATAAATATTTTCTTTTCTTTAGTAAATCATGCCGCAAAAGTACGACCAGAGAAACACTGATTTAAACTTTCAAGGTTTTTGACTCATTATTGTTTATTAAAACGGGATTTAATGGCGTATAATTCAGTTTTTAATTATATAACCGACTCCGAACTCCGAAAACGGAATTATCCCCGTGGCCTTTGAAAAGACTAACTAAAGTAGACATCAACATTTTACGAACTACCCGCACATGGTCTTGTTTATCAAGTTAAACGTTTTACACACAGGGGATGTTACTCGGTCGACAAACAACACTTATAACGATATTTTGTTTTCAACCGGCGATATTTGTTTTTATGGATGAAATGCTATTTCAATGGCTTTCCGACCTTATGTACTATAGAACCGACGGTCCATAGAAAGGATTTTAGGATTATGCAGCTCAACCACCGTCCTCGAAACGTGAGCAGTAAATTTCTAAACTTATTTATTATAGTAAACAATAACGACCAGAGATGGGTAAAAAATTTAAAATTGCTGTAGTTATCTGACGCTAAAAATACCTTCATAATAACTTTAAAAAATTTAGCTTGTTACAAGAAATTTTATGTTAATAACTTAGATTTTTGTTTTTTTTTTAACTTTTTTTTTGGTTCAAAAATTGATTCCCTATTTTATGTTGTTTTATGGATAATACGATTACATTGTTTTTTAAAAGTACAAGATTATGGATTAATATGTGTTTGATATGTTCATATATTAATTTTCTGTAGATAAAGTGAAAAAATTAATGTAGATACTACCCTCGAAATATGACATTGCCGCTTAAAATCTTTTTACCAAGTGTCCCCAAATCTGGAAGACTTGATCCCTTCGGCTTAGACATCTGATTACCGGAAATACAACTTCAAAGCATGGAAGATGCAATATATATATGTTTGCTGTGTATTTTACAAATTATAGATGCATTGCTAATAGCGATCCGAGTTATATAATCAATGAGAATCTGGTATGGGGAGACATGGTAAAAATCTGTTTACCATGTGTCCCAAGAACCAGGGTCACTTGATCCCCCTAGGATCAAGGCTCCCGACCAGGGGTAAACAAGTCTCCCTTACATAGGGGACACATGGTAAAAGTCAACAGTATGGGTTTTCATTAAATAATGGTCTAATTTATTGCACAAATCTGTTCTAATTCAAACTATTAATGAAGAGATAAATTCTGAATCGTATGGTCTATAAAGTTTTTCAATACTACAAATAGTTAAGAAAATGTATGCAAAAAACAAAAGGGGTGATCAACCCTCCCCAGTTTCCCCTACTTGGGGAATTTACAGGAAGCACGCACCTGACTTACGCTTCGGAGCGTTGACCCTATGCGGAGTTCGGCCTTCGGCTTTCGTTATTAAAATACTCGCATGGTATAATAATATACTCCGCCTGGTACTCTCTTCCGAGATTCGCGAATGACCTAACTGGCACTTGCCTACGTCATCATGCTGTTTACAGGTTCTCAAACTTTAAAATGTGGGAGAATTTTAACCAACAGTGAAAATTATTTTAACGGCATTAATTTTAAGTTATTCATGTAGAAACATAGTAAAATAAAACAAATCTATACTGCACTTTTCACTCCTACTCTTACAGTTCCGAATAGAGCAGCCAACCATTTTCGTAACAAAACATTAATTACGAAGCTTACGACGTGAAAAGTTTGGAAAACACTGCGACTGCTAACACTGAGCGAGAAGGAAATAACAATTAACACGCGTTCGACAAGGACGGTCGGTCAGGGACAAAATGGCGGATTGTCAAATGTGACAGCGCTATCCTGTGTTGCCAGTAGTGTAAACAGAATTACCCGAACGTCTGAAATTTCTTTCGTGAATCGGAAGATATTGCTAACGAATAATTAAAAATGACGTGTTATTGTAAAATTTAAGATAAAATACATATAAATGAAAATTATTAAATTATAAAGAAATAAATTAACTTATTAACCATAGATATAATGTACCCATGTAACATGTTATGTTGAAATAAAGTGGCAATGTTATTGTGACGTAGGCAAGTGACACTCTGGGAAGAGAAGACCATGTTTTATTACTAGACCATGAATACTCGTGGAAGTTGCAGGAAGAGCCCCTCTGTCTTAAGCTCCCAGTCTTTGCTTCTCGTAAAATATTGTTTCACAGTAGTAGCACGTGTGCCCCGGGATTTGCAAAATTTGTCGTGCAAAATTAAAATCATCATCAAAGACCTGCCTTCTACAGTCATGATAATAGTGTCTTCTATTCAAAGTCTCATGTTAAATCTTATAATAAACAGCACAATATGTTTATTCAGAGTACCTGAGCATTTCTCAAATAATTTGTACATTTCGATCACATCTTAGATTTCTATAAAAATTGGTATGCTGGTAAAGTACATGAAGCTGAACAATTTCCACCATATTTCCCAAAATGTCCAAGAAAGTTTGTATGAAACATTCCTTTTTTGTTACCAAATGTGTAAGGAAACCTGGTAACAAAAAAGGATACAAATATTTTGAGAAAGGCTTACCTAGTCAATCGTTCAAACCGTTCCTTTCGTATTTGACACTTTCGCAATTGAAAATAACGTAAGCGCCACGTATGACGTTGTCGTATATAGCTGCAAAGAGAAATGTCATTAGCGCGATGTAGAACTTTTCGTATTTTCTCTCCAACGATACAATTAAACATATAACTTATATATATTCGTATGATCGCCTTAAAAAATCCTTTCTTTTAATATCCCATTCAATAGATTTAGACAATTAATTTATCTTTGCGTTATACTTATATTTTGTAAAATCTTGTCCTACCAAATGAATAGTTTAAACCATATTTTGTGTACAGTTTTAGAATCGTCTTTCAAAATCCTTTATTTTAATACCCAACTCGATAGGTTTATAAGTTTTATTTTTGTTTCGGTTCCACAATTTGCAGTGCATAATCCGCCATATTGGTTTTGTGATGACGTCACATAGCCTATGTTACTCGGGATGACGTAAGGATTCCAATGATATCTCAAACACCTAAATCGGTTCAGGCACTTAGCTGTTACGGTGTAACAAAGAAACTTACATACCCACATACAAACATGAACCCTGAAAACAATACACTCTTTTTTTGGGGCAGTCGTGTAAAAAATGTGGAAATTCAAAATGACTGCCGTTTTTTTATTATTTCAACTACCGTCAAACTAGCCAACTTAGTCCGCCTTTTTCAAACAAACACTATACAAAAAAATAATATATGAAAAGCTAACATTTATTCTGGCTCACCGCATCCATTGTGATCGTATGCATCATTTTATTTGAAATAATAATTTTTAAATCATCATTAACCAACTAAACATTTGACTGGTGACGCCTCCGAGGGAGACGTTCATCGACAGAATCGATAGAGCTATATTACCCAAAAGATGGATTGATTGAAGACCAATGTTACCTACGTTGAAACTTCGGAAATAAACCTAAACAAAAAAATCGCGACAGTTCTACTAACAATTTTGGTAATATGTAATAAATGTTAAGCAGAATTTTAATTTCGAAATCTCGCTCAATTTTTCAATCTACAATTCTACATACAACTTTTGCACATTGGGAACTAAAGTCTATTTTTTTATTCGGTAGACTAAAATGACATTTCATAATATGAACATAAAATAACATTTCATAATATGAAATGTAAATTTAGTCTACCGAATAATAAAATAGACTTTAGGTAGGTATTTGGATTTTAATTAGTCCCTGCATTAAACCAGTCACTACCGTGAATACCCAACACTCGTGAAAACTCGTTTTAATTTTAAAGTTGCGACGAATGGTATGAAAGCTGTATGAATAAAGTTTCAATGTTAACGACAGGAGTAACAGAGAGCACACATACAGCAACTTGAGTCTTCGGGCATAATAAGACATTTATGTAGATTGTGCGAATGTTTTCGGTATGAACTTGACTTAACTTTCTTAAGTTGGAATTTTCTTTTAAGGAACAGGAAGGAACACGACGTTTTATTGTAAATGCCCTTTTGTGTTTGTGTAACCGTATCACATGATGTCAGTGCCTTCAAAAGTCGTGTAAATTGGAGTTAGGTAGGTACAAATCTTGGCCAAACACTTCTCGAGAAACTGGCCGTTTGTCAATATTAGGGAATTGGGGGCAATATAACGACTTCTACGCAGACTTGGGCGGGTAGAGGTTATAGTTTAAAACAAAATAGCCTTAATGGCCTTAATGAATATAGTTGATCGTTGTTATTTTTAAATTTAATTTTTTAACTTATTGTATTGGTAAATATTTGTTACAGATAAAAACGTCTCAGACCACAGCCGCATCCAACTACGTCGTTCGGATCGGCGGCCGCTGGCGCGAGCGCGGCGGCGAACGCTGCGCATGACGGTCACCATCGTGGCCGTGTTCGCGTGCTGCTGGATGCCCTACGCCACAATGACTTTATGGTAAGGTTACACACAATTTGGTGCTAATAACGTGTCGGACAAACTATATCATTCGCACCGGCGGCCACCGCTGGCGCGAACACGGCGGCTAACACTACGCATGGGCCGGCCATCACCATCGTATCATGATATTATTCATACCTAGTAAGGTTACACACAACGTCGCGCTAAAAACGTGTCGGACCACCGTCGTATCCAGCTCCTTCGCTTGGATTGGCAGATTATTTTAGTCTATTATTCTCTTATCTTAAAACTAACCAGTAAATACGCGACAAAAGCGTAGGTTTGTAACCTAATCGACGCTGTCACGAAAACGGCTTAAGGCTAGAAAATATGTTTGTTGCGTTTGATATCGTGGTAACTTAGTAGAGGATTGGAAGAAATATGGACGGTTTTGCTAGCTCATGCAATATACAGTAGGCTAGACAAGCCAATAACAATTATTTATTACTTACTAGCTACCGTTCCGGGCTCACCCTCGTCGGATATTGGCCCTTTTGACTGACCGCATTGCTTTCATATCGACGAATGACGACGATATATTTAACGAGCTTCCCGAACATAGATTGGTAACTATAAATAATATAGTCACAGCATAAGTATTGATTATCAATCGCGTGGCTTTTTTCTTTTGAAGTTGCAATCTCTAGTATTTGACGTATCTTAAAGTTCGAATATGGCTGTTTGTCTCGCATGCTATTGAACAACAATTTCCGACTTTATAACAACTCCAGTGTCCTTTTGTAAATAACTAACGAGTATACAAAAACACAAAATAATAAATCGATAGATGGGTAAATAAATATTGGACATTTTGATTTATTATCTATCACTTATAAGTAGGTACTTGACGCTTCTGCGGTTAAATAATAACATAACTCGTTATGTATTTATTTACTAATGGACCATCGGGCACTTACGGCGCGATTCGGGAAATGATTTAGAGATTCACTAGATATGAAATAGTAAAGATATGTGACGTTTCACTGCAAAAGGTACCATTTCCCCGACTGAATATTGGAGCGGCGTTAATATAATTAACGCCGCTTAACATTAACTTAACTACTACTTATTAACTTAATAATAGCGTAAGCGCCAGCCGCCATAAAGTACCTTTTGCCGTGGAACGTCACATAACTTTACTATTTCATATCTAGTGAATCTCTAGTTCATTTCCCGAATCGCGCCGTTATTCATAGCGGCTATTATAATATTTTTAATTTATGGCTCTGTATTTATTTTATTGTAAACATTTTTTGTTCAAAATAACATAAAACTAAGTAGAAACCTGTTCGTAAAACGGTCAGTTAACAAATCTACTGCCAGCGCGAGCTATGCGCTACGATCGTAGCCGATACCACTCGAATGTAGCGAATAGCGCTTACGAACAGAGAATCCGGCTAGCGGGTCGCTGGCAGTGGATGTGTTTAGCCAAGACCTACTAGTGCGAGAAGACCTATTAGATGAAAAGCTTGTAGGTAATCTTCATACACGTGGACCATGATCGCTAGATTAAGCCAGCTGGAAATTGTAGGATGATAAAATTGATAAATCTAATAAAGAGAAAACGTTTAGACCTTGTCTGGAGTAAAAATACCTTCATTTTAGGAACTGACACGTTCCTGAGAATGTCTGGATCGACTTACCCTTTTAACAGTGAAATGGATAAAGTTATATAAATGTACGAATGCCTTTGGTTTATACCACGTCTTAGAATTGAGCAGCATAGCGAAATCCGATTCCTGTACCTTCATGACTATGTGAGTTAGGATTAGGCATAGGATCGGTGTCTTTCAATGACCCTTCGGTGAACCAACATGTGTTACCTACACTGTTACACACGGAAGTGCTATTTATTGTCAACTGGGCATTCTCATAGTAGATATATTTAAACAGAGGCATCTGTGCAGATATGTGGAAAATATGTAATAACATTACACTCTCGATCAGGGCTTGTTAACGTTACCAATTCACATTATAAAGTAACGTTACTTAACGTTAAAATCATAAAAATACCTTATTACCGGTAGTAAATGGTAACGATACTTGATAACTTAACATTATTATAACGTTAGCTAGTTAACGTTAATTTTACCGGTAATTTTACTTTTTATTGCAGGGCTTGTTAACGTTACCCAATTCACATTATAAACTAACGTTACCAAACTAACGTTAACACTATCATTCTTTAAGCTGATATTTGCTTGTAATTTCATACACAATTTTAAGGCCAGTCATAGATGGTAGTATTTCTATAGATGTGGCCTACCGCGTGCCCCCGTAAGGGATAGACATAGATGACGTCACAAACCCGGGGATACCATATAGGTAAAAATTACCCCAATATTATCAAATATTGGGGTAATTTTAATCACGTTCGCGAGTTGTTCGCCTACGTAAGACGCAGCGATAAATAAAATATCAATGGGCCAAATTTTTTTATTTATTTAGAAAACAAACAGCCTTTTACAAATAAGTCTTACAAAAATGACTAAAAATAGGCTTAAAGTTTCATACGTCACTAAGTTGACTATTACAATGAAAAGTAAATAGGTTACTTAATTATAAATTACCCGTAGGTATAGTTGTGAGTACAACGCGCAAATAAAGTAAGAAAACAATGCAAAATATTTACTTGAAACAATTTTTCAATTACTAGTAAACAAAATATGCCGAACTTTGTTCTTGAAAACGGACAAACTATGAACAAAAATATCTATATCATTAAGCGATTCATTATACATATTACAAGTACACCTAAAGAAAGAATTTTTAGCATACTGTGTGCCACAGGAAGAAATAGAAAAGATAGGTTTTCGTAATATGCTTTGAGTATATCCGGCAGTTTTGCGTCGGTGCCCAGTTTCTCCTTCCGGTTGCTAAAATCCATTTAGCACGCGTGCCTGCATCTTGTGGAAATCTGGAGGTAATAAACGAAATATTCATTTTGTAATCTGTCACTCTTATTGCAAAATTAAGAATTAGTGCCTGCAGCATATCATAGAATTAGATTCTCTGAGTCGTGGCAAAACCCCCTATAACGTTAATATAATTTACATTCTAATTTAAAAAAAAATTTAAACACTTCAATTTTATTGTTCGTATATGTCCAGTTCTACAGCAAAATTATTTATAAAAATGTTATTAAAATACAAAATACCCGAATTTTGGGGTAATTGTATGCATCACGGGCTGGTATCCCTCGAATAATAGCAATGCGACTAAATTGAATACACGTTATTAAAAGGGTGACGGCTTACTGTCAATATGCGTACGTAATTTGGTCGGTTAATTTATCAGGAAATATTTATAGGTTAATTTTTTTACCCGAGTTATTATTTACTGTAAATGCTTTTTCTACTCAGATTTTAATTTATATAGCTTGTAGGATGCTGTTACTAAGCATGATAATGTGACCGAAGTATAAAATACTGTATTTACCTGTGAAATGTTACGTTGTCCTGTTTTTGCCGGCAGTCACTTGTACAGCGCAAAACTGAGCAATTCACCATATTTGTTGAATTGTTAAGTACTACTACATGCACACGAAACACTGATTTCAATATTTTTCCTGATAATCTTTGCACTGTTCATATGTTTCACACCAATTTGACGTTTACGCATTGTTTGTATCCCACCATAAACTACGGTGGGGAATAAAAAAATATGAGACTGTGACAAAGACAAACAATAATAGCGCTTTCTCTGCTACTCCTAGTGAAAGATACATAAGACTATCCCGTTCTGTCAGTTATCCCCACCACTCATGCCATCCCCTCGAGGCCAGTAGACCTTATTGACCATAAATACGGCAGGGCTTCTGTCAAATTGAAATAGAATCAGTCAAAATACATTAAAGATACGTTAGTAAAACTCAACTTTAATTCTAGTAGTTAGAGTTCATAGTCTTTTGTCATTATTCTTTATGTTTATCAAATTAAAGAGGTGGTATTCTACTTGTTTAAGATCTTTGTCCAATATGCATTGCGTCTCACTCTCTCATTAAGCAAAATGTGAGACGCAAATACACATTGGACCGAGATTGGACAGATAGAATACCACCCGGCTGTGTCGGAATATATTTGCCAAAATAAGAAGGTTGCAAAACGTCATAAATTACTTTGTTAAATATGATGGTATAGCTAATTCGTTACTTGGTCGGTTTATATTAGGTACAGGCGTCTTTGATATAATATACGTCAAGATTATATAGGTTGGATAATGTCTTGATTTATTTTGTGAACTATGGAGGTGTTGCTGAAATGTAATTTAGTCGGATTATATTAAATGAGACACCTATTTATTGATGTTACTGCTTGCTTGTAAAAATGATTCAATTAAATTCGATTAAAGATAATTATGTAGGTACGTTAGTAAAACTAAACTTTAATTCTAGTAGTTAGAGTTCATAGTCTTGTGTCATTATTCTTTATGTTAATCTAGAATGGTGAAACTTAAATTCTTATTTGAGAGTTTTTTAAATGTTATTAAGGGGTTTCCTAAAGGGGAACGAAAGTTTGATTATTTTTGCGCTACGACGTACGGTTTAGGACACTTTAGGAGATACAGCATTATAAAGTTTTTTTTTTCTTCTTTTTGTTTTTTTTTTTTAATTAATTAGGGGTTTCGTACAGAGGAACGAACATTTTATTATTTTTGCGCAACGACGCACGGTTTAGGAGATACAGCCCTATAAATATTTTTCTTTCTTTTTTTTTCTTTTTTTGTGTTTTTTAAATATGACTTAGAGGAGTTTCATAAAGGGGAATGAATATTTGATTATTTTTGCGCTACGACGTACGGTTTAGGATATACAGCCCTATAAAGATGAAAAAAAAAGAAATCATACCATAAACCAAATACTGCCTATATATTTTTTAAAGTGGTAACACACCATCGCACCGCACCGCGACCCTAGAGCGTCACACCCATAAGTGAGAGCGAGAAAGAGAAACAGATATCTTTTTCTCGATCTCACCCATGGGTGCGACGCTCCGAGGCCGCGGCGCGGTGCGACAGTGTGTTATCACTTTAATGGCTGAATGCCACGAAGGTGTGTCACAAATATCTGTGAAATGGAAATTAAAAAAAGCAACCAAGTGCGAGTCGGACTCGCCCATGAAGGGTTCCGTATTAAAAAATACTACTTACTAGATCTCGTTCAAACCAATTTTCGGTGGAAGTTTGCATGGTAATGTAATTTTTTTTAGTTTTAACATTCTGTAATGGTTGTTTACTCAATCTCGGGATAGATGGCGTTATGGGTCTCAGAAATCGCTTATATCTGGCATGGTTTTACGTCAGGTTGACATTTTTACAAAATGAGGGTGGCGAGAGAAAATCCGGTCCGGCGAGTGAATGTCACTGTGTCCGCGGATAAAATTATAACGAAATAATTCAGTTTTTGGTGCAATTTGGTTGTAAACTTATTGAAATATTGTACATTAATTGTTGAAATAAGTGCATAAACGTTATCCAGACAGGGGGTAAGTGTTTTTACCAGCAATTGTTAGTTATAGTATGTGAATGCAACTCGTTCAATTCAAGTGTACCTAACTTGTATTCACATACTGCTATTATGTTGTTCGCAGCCTTTGAGGAACGCCCCTTATGCATACGGTGATCAATTGTGTGGCAAATCATTGAACGGGAATCAAATTTTGATTACAAAGGCTGTTACTAGGAGCTTGTTAATACGGACACAAGATTCGCAGCTACTCACAACGGGCTCATGGTCTAGTGGTTCAGACACACGATTAAGACGTGCTCTTCACAGAATTCCCGAGTTCGATCCTCACCGCGCGAATACTTTTTGTTTTTTCTTTTCTTTTGTTTATTTTCATTTTCTTTTTGTTTTGTGTTTGCCTCCGTCTGTAAAATCTTACATTATGATTTAAGTGCATCTTTCTATTTTTACATATTTTGTTCTAAGAATTTTAGACTGCGAAGGAAGAACTGTGTAAGTGGCTTTTCGGAAATATTAAATTTTTACATTTTTTCTTTAATTTCTACTTACGCCACCGTTTATTGGTTTGTTAAACAGATATTTTAAATTTATTAAATAAGTATTTACATTTGTAAGCTCAAGTTTCATTTATCTCTTACTTAAGAACCTGACTCATTACAATTCTTTTATTTTAGAAGTTACAGGGGGGAGGGGGGACACACATTTTACCACTTTGGAAGTGTCTCTCGCGCAAACTATTCAGTTTAGAAAAAAATGATATTAGAAACCTCATTATAATTTTTGAAGACCTATCCATAGATACCGCACACGTACATGGGTTTGATAAAAAAAAATGTTTGAGTGCAGTTCTAAGACTTCTAAGTATGGAGAACCCCCAAAATTTATTGTTTTTTTTTTTCTATTTTTGTGTGAAAATCTTAATGCGGTTCTCAGAATACATCTACTTACCAAGTTTCAACAGTATAGTTCTTATAGTTTCGGAAAAAAGTGGCTGTGACGTACGGACGGACAGACAGACATGACGAATCCATAAGGGTTCCGTTTTTTGCCATTTGGCTACGGAACCCTAAAAACGAATAAAAAGAAGAAAAAGAGAGAAAAATCTTTATAGGGCTGCATTTCCTAAACAGTGCTTCGTAGCGCAAAAATAATAAAATTTTCGTTCATCTTCAGAACCACACACACTGAACAACCTATCGTATCACTCCCTGAAACGTATAAAACGACATCCATGACGACTTTTATGACATACTGCATGGTCGCCATCTTGGATTCCAAAATGGTCATTTTCGAAATCTGCACACCTGATTCAAATAAGGTGCATCTATATCTATTAAGCCAATGATTTATAACTCAAGATAGGTTATAGGCGTTCCAAAATTGAAGCGCTTACCTTGTGACAAATTGGACAAGTTGCCTTTAGTCGCGACTGGACAAGCGAGAAATGTGCACGTGCTAACGCGCTCCCGCACACCGAAATAGATAGAGACGAGCTTATGTTTAACAACGAGTATGACAAAGATGGATGGAATGAGAAAATTAATCAAAAATAACAGATTTCTTCGTAGGCTCAGAAATAAATATGGAAGTATTTTTTGTGCTCCTCAAGTATGAGTAACCTATCTATGGTTATATAATATCATTGTATTAAGCCAACATCAACAACATATCTACTATCGAAATGTACTTTTGATAGTAGTAGTACGAAATGTAATCTGAAAGGAATCAAGTAATGCATTCCTGTAATGAGGAATCGACATTGATTCCAATTACTAGCAATTGTAATATTAGAAAAGGTGATTCCTGATTCCTTAATTGGAAGTGTAAGTACTTAGTAATTCGGTATTGTTAGATTACAAAGTAATCTGGGAATCGGTAATCAGATTACAAAGTAAGTAATTTCGAGTAATCGTGGAACCAGGAATCAATTACGAAATGCCCATCTCTGCTTGAGAGTGAATGAACATTCGCTCGATTGTCAACGATGATGGCATCTATCAGTGAATCAAACGGTAAATAAGCAGCTGTTAACGTTACCTACTAACGTTAAAAATGGTGTATCGATACCTTTGACTTAACGTTAGCTCAAATTGACAGCTGCTAACGTTACCATTTTGTTACCGGTAAAGAGTAGTATAACTAACGGTACCTGGTCTAACGTTAGTTAGAACTTAACGTTAGATCTGTCACCTTGTGGTAACGATACCAACTTTTTAACGGTATTTAAAGCCCTGTACGGATATGATGGTCGTTCTTGTCTACGTGACAGCGTGATAAAACGGTGTCCGTCACTTTCTTTCCCACGGTGTTAAACAGTGACAGTTATTTTATCACGTGGATAAAGATGGATAAAGCTATCCATAATAGGCTGGCTGCTCTCGATAACTATATATATAATTATTATTTAAATTTCGCGCTGTGTAAAACCATTTCTATGCATAGGGCTGGCTATGTTAAGTTCTTGAAATACACCCATCTACCTAATTAATACAATACATTTAGATTTTAAGTTTTGACATGTATTTAAGTGTATCTTAAATGATGTACTTATTAATACATAAATAGGTAATACTAATCTAGATATAAATATAGTAGACATACATTTGATTATTTCCTGAAAATTAACAAAAATGATCGATGATACTCGTATGTAAACCTGTGTTGTGTACAATAAAGTGATTACTGCTACTACTACTACTACTCGTATTGTACTTATCCATCATACAGACCAGGGATGTTGCGAACATCCGCATCCGCATAAAATCGATGCGGAGCTTATGCGGATGCGGATGTCGAACAAGTCAAGTATCGTCGGTACAGGAACGTCTTAGCGGCGGCGTAAGTGCTAGGTAATTTCGTCATTATCTATAACGAAATGGTCTAGATCCAGAAAAGTCGGCCAAGTTACGTTTTATTAAATATAACGCACCTATATTCTTGCTCAAATACTAAACGTTTCGTTTTTTTTTTAAATAAAAAAATACTAAAAATGTAAAATTTGACGTTTACTAAGTACCTAATCTTGACATCCGCATCCGCATCCGCGGATGTGAGCCTTTAAATATCCGCATCCGCATCCGCGGATGTCAAAAAATCTGCATCCGCAACATCCCTGATACAGACCTTTCTAAAACATAAAAGAAATGTGAAACGAAACAGCACAAAGGCTCATATTAATAAATATTTCGCATAACTCAATAATATTCGTACCATTATACAGCCAAGTTCGCGTGAGGGATGAACAGGAAACAAGTTTGCTGGGTGTAGGGTACAGTCAGCATCAAAAGTAGGGTATCAGAATGATCATAATGTACTTATAAATAGGTACAGGGAGGCTGCTGTGGCACTATTGTAAAACGGGGAAGCAGCATTCCATGAATTTGTCTGAATAATGAAATTGTCTGTCATTGTCCCGTACAAACGCGATTTGTTTGAAGATTTTCAGTTAGAGGAGTTTTTTCTGTCACAATTTATGTGAAAAATGCTCAGTATCTACCACTTTTCATCTTTTAATTTCGTTTATTAAACAATTTAATGTACATACATAAAATATGTAGAATACGGGAAGCGCATTTCTGTAAAGTATTGACAAAGTTATCGAGGTATTTAGTGGTCGGGATTCGTGTTGACAGACTCACTTTTCATAACTGCCTCACTTTGCAAACAAATGTTAAACCCTGTCCTCATTTTCTATACACAACACCTCATATAAAAACTACCTACCTACATCATATTAGATGCAGATATAGCTCATACAAAAGCAACACCTAGCAAACTCAAGGTTGTGTGGTAACCACACCACATCTAGGTACCACATTAATATAAGCTAGATCATTACGAACACTTGAAAGAAATAATATTTTTCTGAATGTACCTACGACACTTTTTTTACTAGGTACATGGTGGACCGGCAGTCGGCCAAGCATGTGTCAGCCCGGCTACAGGACCTGTTCTTCGTCATGGCAGTGTCCAACTCGTGCATGGACCCCCTCGTGTACGGGACCTACGCGTTGAACCTAAAGGCCATCTTCACAAAGACGTTTAAGAAAATCTTCTGCATACATGCCGCTAGCAATGAGATCACACGTAAGTTTGATATTATATGTTGGTACTGTCAATCCCCCCAATTAGCACCTTTGTCTAAAAATAACATAACGAAATGCAAATAATAGTTTGGGTTTGTTTATCTTCCAATCAAAGCATCATCTGAAAAATAGAACAACGGGTTGTACTCAGGGAGTGACCGTCTTACGGTCACGTGATCGTCTTACGCTGTCTCGAGTTTAACCTTTTTTCCCCACCTCAAAAGGTGCATCGCGCCGCTAAAGATATTTTCACTTCAAAAAAATTTGCAACGTTAAACAAAATAATTGTCACGAAGAGTACCTGAATACCAATGAGATCTGTTGACCCAGGTACGACCCGGACCGAGGGTCACAACCCCTATCCCTCAGCCTCCGGCCCAAATCCCCTACAGATTTGGCCTCCACTAAGGTCCCGCAATCTCAACTGCAACTGGCACAAACTCGTAAATTGGCTCCAGGGGCAGAGTAAATAATTAAACACATTTATATTAAATAGTATGCTACCGTCTAGCGTAATATGAAAATTTCAACAAAATGTTCAAACATAGAAATGCCAACGTCATTTTGTGTTGTTTGAATGACTAAATTTTGTTAATTAATTAAATTCCACGAAGAGTTAATCGTCTCAATCTCGGCTTAAGTTAACAATTTCGGAATAAGCCACTAATTGTTCGCACGTTTAAATTAACATCGATTGATTTTCTCTCCTAAATTTTCTTTTCATTTGATCGCAATAAATCAAATCTCGACAGCTTTAATTATCGGAAGAGATGACGAAGCAATCTAAATGGCTTAAATCAGCCATACTCTAAGTGTGTTCCGCGGAACCCTAGGGTTCCGCGACACCCCTGCAGGGGTTCCGCAAGAATTTAGAACACTATGCTTTAGTCGCCTCGAAAAATTTTACTATGCCGCCACCGTATTGTAGGGTTCCATCAAGTATTTCGCTTTCCAAAAGGGTTCCGTCAAAAAAAATATTGAGAACCGCTGGCCTAAATTATAATGAATAATGGTCTAGACGTTCTTCAAGTAAAACGAAATTTAAATTCAGGTGTTGTAAAAGACATCCTTATTTCTGGGATGGGTACGAAATGACAGTCTCTGTTAGTGTAGATAACTTTTTTAGAACTGTCAAAACGATTTGCTAATATGGAATTTATATGAAACATTACATGACGTCACGGTCAACTCGCCTACTTTTTAGGGTTCCGTAGCCAAATGGCAAAAAACGGAACCCTTATGGATTCTACATGTCTGTCTGTCTGTCTGTCCGTCCGTATGTCACAGCCACTTTTTTCCGAAACTATAAGAACTATACTGTTGACACTTGGTAAGTAGATGTATTCTGTGAACCGCATTAAGATTTTCACACAAAAATAGAAAAAAAAAACAATAAATTTTGGGGGTTCCCCATACTTAGATCTGAAACTCCATACGTGTGGGGCATAGACTAGGAATCCTCTAGACGGAGTTTAGAGCAATTATTTCATGAAACCGATGCTGCCAAAAATACTGGGGTGCGGGGGATGAGGTGAGCGAATACCGTGCCGTGATTGGTCCGTTCAAAGACACGGACCAATCACGGCACGGGATTCTGTGCTATAACCGCGAAAATCGAATTTTGCAAATTACGGGCATTTTTCTCTGTCACTCTAATTACGACTGCATTGGAGTAAAAGAGAAAGATCCCCGCAATTTGCGAATTTCGGTTTTGGCGGTAGCCCCTCTGACACTTTGACTCGAAGATGGAGTAAAACTACCGTATATTTGTGGCAGAGGGGGTAGCGTTACTATGCTCAGTCTAGAGGATGTCTTGTCTGTGGTGTGGGGTATCTATGGATAGGTCTTCAAAAATTATATTGAGGTTTCTAATATCATTTTTTTCTAAACTGAATAGTTTGCGCGAAAGACACTTCCAAAGTGGTAAAATGTGTGTCCCCCCTCCCCCCCTGTAACTTCTAAAATAAGAGAATAATAAAACTAAAAAAATATATGATGTACATTACTATGCAAACTTCCACCGAAAATTGGTTTGAACGAGATCTAGTAAGTAGTTTTTTTTTAATACCTACGTCATAAATTACGGAACCCTTTATGGGCGAGTCCGACTCGCACTTGGCCGCTTTTTATATTTCTATCCGATTTATTAAATAAGACTTGTGCTTAAAAATAACTGCTATCTATGTTTTTCTAATAATTATTAGTTATTAAATCTGGTGCTTTATTTCATGCATGGTGTGAAATAATTTATTTTAAATTTTAAATACAGGAAAATACCCTATTATTTCTTTGACGTTGTCAAGCCTTTCGTTAAACCGAAGGAGAAAACTGATTCGTTAATTAAGTACGAAAGCGTTATAGCCAGTTTAAACTCTCGCGCGAGCCACGAGACGAGCCGCGAGCCGCGCCACGAGACGCGAGTATAAGTGGTGGGCTCGCGGCTCGTCTCGTGGCTCGCAAGCTCGTCGAGCTAATATAATTTAAACACTAACGGCACGGTATAAGGTTTATAACCGAATGACAAGCCGAACGCGAGTGTAAGCGGTGGACTCGCGTCTCGTAGCGCGGCTCGCGGCTCGTCTCGTGGCTCGCGCGAGGCTCATAATTAATGATCTTAATGGAGCGCCCCAGAATTACCGTAGTATGGAACTCCTATACTAGTTACTAGCACACGTGTCTTCTTAGGGCGCTCCACGGGTTAAGTATTTACAGTTTTAGACCAATGAGGGCAATATTATTGGCTCTTTGAAATATCTGTAACCTAATAATGTAAACGCTAAGCCTAAATAAGTATGACTATGACCAGGCATCGGAGTTTTTGTCGCATGGTAAGACTAATAGCAAGCTATGGAGTCGACATTTGCCATAAATGTAAACTCTTATTCATACTCATAGTCATGATTAATTTTATGTAATATGAGAACAGATTACTAAATAGTTACTAAGTATATGAGTTTAATTTATTAAACCTCATTTGTTGCAATAGAGCCGAAAGTGAATGGAACTGTCACCTAAGAAAATAACCTTCCGCAATTAAAAAAGTTATGAATTAATTCTATCACTACTGTCATTGATTAGTTGTTTACTTGAAAGATATTTTACGTTTCAACATGTGTCCGTCTATACTTTCATACTTATTTAAACGAGAAATTGGAAAGATTAATCAGATGTGCGATTTGGACGAATCAATTTTATCAGCGGTCAGTACCTACATGACATTAGGTCTTTCGCAGCGATGTAGTTTGTATAGTTGTATGTTAAAATAGTTGAAGTTATGAATTCATAATGTAAGTAAGAGAAAAATATTTTTTTATATAATTCGACTAAGATAATATACACGACCGACCGCTCTAAAGGCATTTTAAGATAAATTAAATAAATGAGTATGAGTATGAATAAGAGTTTACATTTATGGCAAATGTCGACTCCATAGCTTGCTATTAGTCTTACCATGCAACAAAAACTCCGATGCCTGACTATGACTATGATAATTATCTAATGAAAGAGCGATACCGCAATGTTTGGTAACTGTGATAGAATGATTTCACTACATCTTGCCTACTCAGCTGTGTTATTTTGTAATTTATTTAAACCGATTTCTACTACAATTCGCTCTTCTCAAAAGTTTACCAACCCCCGTCCTCTACCATACCAATGAAATATAACAAATCGATAGCTCTACGGCAACAAAGTTATTGAAATAATTCAATTTGTATTGTTTCGACGACTTGTGGGCCAAGTTAACCACAGAGTGTTAGCCCCACGAGTCTAACCGGGGAGCCGGCAGGCCTCGTCGGCGATGGCGGGATAACTTGGACTCCTTGAGAGGCTGGCCAGATATTGCACTAAATAGAGACGAGTGGAGGAAGAGGGGGGAGGCCTTTGCCCAGCAGTGGGACACAGTGGGCTCTGAATAAAATAATAATAAAATAAATATTGTATTGTTTCATATGTACAAAGGAATGTCAGCGCACGCAACTCTCAAAACGAAGCTGCCAACCAACGACTTGCAGCCTGCTCTAGTAAGTACTTTATTTACTGTTATGTAGTATGATTCATTGCATTTTATTCATTTATTTATCGTATGGCGATTACAATAGGTACACTGTACATTAATTGTTCAGTTTACAGTCTAATGGCGTTATTCATAAACGGCTGCTAACTTAATCAGTTGGTGATGGTCGTTTGTCCGTATGCGTTATGCCATAGAGAGGGACAAACGACTATCATGAGCTGCTGCGTAATTTAGCAAACGTTTATGAATTCGCCGTAAATCTACATTTTTCCAAGTAGGTAATGGCTGCACTCGTTACAGTGGTGCACGATATTCCGTGATTTCCACCGACGATAAAATGGAGCCTCTCAATTAAAAATAACGTCTTTGACAGACAAGACACCGAAGTGACCTCATAACTACCTAATTAATGTTCCGTGACCCATGATGGCAATTTTTGGTACGGAACACTGAATATTATAGAAAAGAATTGCGCTATCGACAAAGGGGCCATAACCCAGGGCGGTGGACTGCGAATGTCAGGGTCAGGGTGCGTATTAGCCAACATGCCAATCGTTCACGCTCCGTAGTGAACGAAACGCAACTGTAACTGTCGCACTAATATGGTAGAGTGATAGAGAGACACAAAGTGTTTCGTTGTCGTAGCGCAAGTGTTTGTCACCTTGGCTAGGCACTTAATTTTGAGAGGCTATGGGCCTGCAAACATTTTAAAACCTAGTGCGCCAAATCTTAAAATACTTCACTGAGAATTACTAATTATTATTATAATTTATTATAAATAATTTTGCGACTTTCTATGAAAGCGTAATTGACGTTAAATAAGTTAAATATAGATTTATAACAATGGTAATCTCTGATAATTATTATATTTACCTGTATCATCCAGACAAGTTAAGCCTAAAAAGAGTTTGACCTCGGAGTAAGCGATAATAAGCTCAAACTCGTGTATGACCTTCTAAAGGTTGTCTTCTTGCCTTAAAAGTCACAGAAATTCTCGTCTATCCTTATGAAATTAATCAAGCTAAAAGTTCACACAAAACGGTTTTTACTTTTAACATCTCGGGATAGAGACATAAGGGCGTTTTTTTTTTGTTGTCCCCTACACTTTTTTTTTAAATTTGGGATTTTTTATGTTATTTTTACTCAGAATCACGAGCTCTTTCTATCCTAATAGGAGAAAAAAAGTGTCCCAAAACCATACATTTTTCGATCTTTCCATTCCGCGACCGCCATACAAAGTCTATGAAAAATGGTGACGTAATGGAAATAAAAACCTTAGGACACTTTTTTTCTCCTATTAGGATAGAAAGAGCTCGTGATTCTGAGTAGAAATAACATAAAAAATCCCAAATTTGAAAAAAAAGTGTAGGGGACAACAAAAAAAAAGCCTACAAGTAAGCGTCCTTATTTTCTTTGAGCTCGATAAAAAAATATAGAGCATAAAAGTTGTCAGATGTGACCTTTAAAAACTTCAACGCGAACACAACATTTTCCTTGACGGAAACCTTTAATTTTCCTAGGTTATTTAGGTTGCCACATTTTCATTCGTCTGGTTGACGTAACTGCCGGCCTAGCCAAGCTGACAATCGCTATCGCTTCGACAACGAAACCCTTTGTGTCTCTCCATATTAGTGCGACAGTGACAGTTGCGTTTCGATCGCTACGGAGCGTTTGCGATTGGCATGTTGGCTACGCGGCTTGGTAACCGAAGAGCAGGCGGCTTGCTCGCCTATCAGCATTGCTATGCAGCGAAGAAACGCCGCCAGCATCCTTGGTACAATGCCTCAAGGGCCTATTTTAAATGGCCTATTTAATATAAGTCTGTCTGTTTTGAAACAAAGCTGAATTAATAACTAGCTAAAGTCTATTTTTTTTATTCGGTATACTAAAATTACATTTCATGTGTTGCTAGTTTTTTACGTCTTATAAATAGTGATGTGCTACAACCGGTACTAACCGAAAATAAACTATTGGGAGGTACTTATATTTGTTGATGAAGTGTCTGTAATACAATGAATGGATAACCCGTGACGTGCTAAAAGGGGACACTAGAAGAGGTATTAAAATATGAAATAGCGTAGGTAGAAATGCCATCATTTTGAGGTATTTAGTAATTTTGTATCCAGGGGGCCGATTTTTGAATTTCGATCGCTAGATTTCGTCACTCGAAAATCGGTGGAAAACGGCGAAATGCTAATTTTTGAAATACGAGCGATCGGAATTTGGAATCTATTGGTATTGACCACTCGATTTCAATTCTATTAGTAGAATTTAAATCCCTAGTAGTGGAGATATTATTTAACGAAATACACGAAATCGAGTGGTCGAAATTCAAAAATCGGCCCCCAGGTCTATACACAACATTTCTAATATTTTAAAGCGATTTTATTGTAAGATTAACAGTCACATCGAAGCTACATATCATATAGCTCATAATGCACCAAGTTACTCAGCCTATTTCTCTACGTATACTAAGTTTTATTTAAATGAGAACCTTACTTTGTACTTTTCGTGACCTGTTTTATAAAGGAACCATTTAGATTTCATTTTTTGTTTATTTTGAATCTAAAATTAATTTAATATTTATCGGTTATTCACAAACCGAAATCAAAGATCATCACTGTTTGTTTTAAGCTGGCCACATTATTTCTACGTTTGCCATTTGTGGTTGTCATTTTAGTCTACGGAAAGAATATATAGACTTTAGCTAGTTATTAATTCAGCTTTGTTTCAAAACAGACAGACTTATATTATTAGAAACCGTTAGAATAATGCTTATCCGGTCTGTTAGCTGCAGTCTACAGTGTCTAGACTAATAAAATACTAGTAAAAAATGTTGAAAGGCTTACGTGCTGACAAGAGGAAAAAGATAGCTCCGTAGTGCTTTACCTACACAACGAATTTCACAGGCCAATTCGAACGTACCTGCAATGAGTCAACTTGATAATTGAATCATGTTATTTAGTTATCATGCTTTTCGCTCGTACTTGTTCGTACATGTATTGGCGCGGGTACTACGCAATTATCTTTTAATTATAGTTCAACGTGTAGAACAAACCTGTTTATTAGTGTACCTTATAAAGCTCTATAATTACGATTAGAATCTAACTAACAGGATTCTATTAGACGCGTAATTAGGCACCGTTAAAGGGCCATTCTACTCTCATTCACCTGGCTACATATACCTATTCGTATATTCTCAAGAGATTTCACTTAGCTTGTAATGTATGCTTGTAATAGAACGCAACTACAGACTCGAAGTATAATGACCCAATGCATATGGGAGTAGTAGTGACAGCGAACGGTGTTGGTTATTAAGTACAGAGGGCCTACCGCGAACCACGTTCGACGTGTTGTCTCTCTGTCGCACTTGTAAATTCGTACGTAAGTGTGACAGTGAGGCAACAGACGCTGTTGAATAGGAATGGACATATAGGGTTAGCGATAAAAGACTTACTGGTAGCTGAACGATGTTTGATGGCACGTGAAAAACATATTTTGAAAGTATAATAATAAACTCAGTGTTAACTAAACTAATTGTTTATTACTAAACGTTACATGGCGCAGTCGGTAGGATATACTCGTAGTATATGTATACTTTTGGTTTTAGATGGAACTTGGATATAAAGGAATTTTCGAGTAGGTATGGCCAGGGGAATGAGATTTTTGTAGAATGACCCTAAATCCTACTTGTACTTAAATACTAATGTTAGGTCGTACGTATATTTATAACAAACTATCGACCCGCCCCGGCTTCACACGGGTTAACAAATTATACACAAACCTTTCTCAAGAATCACTATATCGATAGGTGAAAACCGCATGAAAATCCGTTAAGTAGTTTTTGAGTTTATCGCGAACATACAAACATACAAACAGACAGACGCGGCGGGGGACTTTGTTTTATAAGGCGTAGTGATAGTCGTTAATGTATTGTTGTAATCTCATAATACATATTTAAAATGTTTAGTTGCGTTAAATTAAATATAATATAATTTAAAATTAAGAATAAGAATAAGAATAATTTATTTATAATAAAATAAGTAGGTACGCATTCACAAAGGTGTATTCGGTAAGCCCCAATTCCGGCGTAACCTTTATTGATTCACGTAATGTAAAAACTTTGAAGTATATTACAGTGAAAAATCTACAACGCAATTAAAAACCACGTACTTACTCTGCTTGCGAAACTAAAATAAAAGATACACACTTACATTAAGTACATACAAATACGTTTAGCACTAATGGCTTCTGTATTGACACTGCTTTAATGGTTTACGAATCTGACACTCTAAAGGTGACAGTCCATTTCCAACGACAGTTGCACTACTGTTCATTTTACTATGGAAATTGACTGTAACACCAACGCGTTCAGTAACCAGTAGTGCAGCTGCGGTCAGAAATGGAACGTTACCCTAACATTCAATTCAAAGGAAATCAATAACCTTTCATCTTATTCCCACTATCGCAGGTCATAATTACATTAGGCTATATTTCCAATACGAATATAATCTTATTAATCTTATTACTAATCGTTCAACTGAAAATGAAATACGACTGTGGGTTACGCAATAGCAGAATATACTTAGGTTCGAACCTACAATGAAGAACCCCAAAATTAAGTACAAAGTGGTTTGTGAATGGAAAGACCAAGCATTATCCTAAATCTTAATTGTTCTTGCCTCCTACATTGGCCCCGCAAGAGGCTCTCCTTTCAATACTAATATGGCTACATCCACTTGCTATCACGTTCACTCGCTACGACATACACTACGCACGACACACCAACTGGTAAAGGCTCTCTTGATTGTTTAAAACCGGCCAAGTGCGAGTCGGACTCGCGCACGGAGGGTTCCGCACCATCAACAAAAAATAGTACAAAACAAGCAAAAAAACGGTCACCCATCCAAGTACTGACCCCGCCCGACGTTGCTTAACTTCGGTCAAAAATCACGTTTGTTGTATGGGAGCCCCACTTAAATCTTTATTTTATTCTGTTTTTAGTATTTGTTGTTATAGCGGCAACAGAAATACATCATCTGTGAAAATTTCAACTGTCTAGCTATCACGGTTCGTGAGATACAGCCTGGTGACAGACGGACGGACGGACGGACGGACAGACGGACAGCGGAGTCTTAGTAATAGGGTCCCGTTTTTACCCTTTGGGTACGGAACCCTAAAAACTGATAGCAAAGTTACATTTTATACACATGTGAGGCCAATTAAGTAATCAAATTAAAATTTGGAGTTGTTTTCTTATGTTTGCTGGAATTGACTGTTAAATGATGATTTTGAATGATAAATATTTAAAAACATTCATTTGGATTTGATTTGGTTTAATTTTGTTTGATATCTTACAGTTAATATTTTCTTCGGGTTGGTGTGGTGAAAATTTTTGTGTTTCACTCGGGGCAAGTTTTGTTTAACCATCGTGCTTTGATACCCTCACAACGCTCAAGATTCCATGTCTCGAACGGTTCAATTTTGGAATATTTCTTTTGCTCGGGTATCGGAGCGGTTAAATAACTTTGCCCCCTTGTAAAACAAATAAGTATTGTAACGTGTTCTTCAATTGCAATTGCAGATTAATCAACAAGGCTTTTTGTAGGTATTTTTAAACTGAACCTAATGTATGATAAAGGTATAAAGCACTATTTTGGGCCCCGTTTGCTTTGATGACAATGAAACCTGATATCTGATAAACAATACATTGGGCCACTGGTTTTGACTTATCACATAGTAATGGAGCGATTATACGTCCGCCGGTGTATTATACGTGCCCTATTGATGCGCAACGTTGCTGTCATCGCCGTGACTTAAAAGACGCTCAGTCACAAGTCGAAGGTTCTATTGCAGACAATAACCTCTAAATCAAATGGGTCAATTTCTGAACACGATTTTTTTTCTGTCCGTGATGAAAATCGCGGGTTAGCATCAGACAATACTTACCAATTTTTTTTTACATAAAGAAGTCACACTTTCACACCGAGTTCCATATGAATTCACTGATTAGTTGGTTTTTAGAGTACACATAAAAATACCTAAAGGCTCAAATTACTACTCCCGTGCCCTGTCCGGAATCTACTTTTGAGCATAATGAAAAATCCTACGAAAAATTCTACATTAGTATCACTAATTTAGTGTCAAATACTTAAACTAGATGATATTTACTATCACTGAACACATATACTATTAACTTCATTGTGGTAAATAACTCGTGATCGATGTTTAAATTTTGTCCGAGCGCGCGAGTAAAATTTCGTCGGCAAAACTCAAAGGGCTCTGACAGCCGACGTTTGTATTTGAACCGCCTCGTGTCCCGCCTCACCTGTACTGGCAGTATTCGGCTGTCTCTCAAAGCAAGCGGATGTAAGTCAAGCCGCGGCGTGTTCGAGCAAATCGCGTAAGTATTTCGGAATCCGGGTGGGCGACAAATTTTTTCTAATTTCGATGCCCCTTATAAATTTTATTTTCCACATAGCTTTTCAATAGCAATTGTCATATTTAGGAGCCCTTTATGTATCTTTATGTAAGCGATAACATAACAGTTTGGTCAAACACGATTTAAATTTTTGGCGAATTTTTTTATTACGAATTCTAATTTCCGTGCCCTAATTCCCATAACAAATTTACCTAAAACAGCTGATTAAGTGGCACGGGAATTAGAAAGTATTACATATATTGTCAACAAATCTTTTATTGGGGGCACTGTAAGTTAATTGGCAATGTTTACGTCATATTATTATTACTTATATATATTGGCATTGAATATATATTATATGTAATAATAATACGACGTATATCTTTCTATTTTACATTTAAGGAAATCTTAAAGAATGCACAAAAATCTGTGAATAGTTTTTTAGTATAAGTACTATAGTACTTACATACAGGATCGACCCGAATAACCCGGGCAATTTTAATACGTAAGGTAAGGTGGGGTAAGACGACACCGGGGTAAGACTATCACTTGTATGGAATCCTTGTACTGTTAGTCTTGCCCCACCTTACCTTATTCATTGATCATATTATAACATTAAAATATTATATAAACATAAAACTATTTCTGGAATTATTACATATTATAATACCTGTACCTAAGGTTACATGAAACAAAATGAATCACATTTGCAATGTTTTGTTTTTGTAAATTTGACAGCTGACAGCGTATGCCGTATAAAGTTTAAATATCTGGGAGACCGAGCTTTGCTTGGAAAACATATAGGTACCTACCTACCTAAAAACTCAAAAATGCGCGTTTTTCCAGAGATAACACCTACCTAGATAGATTTTTCACCCCAGAAAACCCTCATATATGATAAAATTTCATCGAAATCGTTAGAGCCGTTTCCGAGATCCCCGAAATATATACAAGAATTGCTCGTTTAATAGATTAGTTGTTATAAATTAGCTTTTCTAATACAAGAAAAATTAAATATATCCTATTCTTACTATATTATAAATGCGAAAGTATCTCTGTCTGTCTGTCTGTTATCTCGTCACGCTTAAACCGCTGAACCAATATCATGTTGATGATATTTGGCATGGAGATAGTTTGAGGCCCGGGGAAGGACAAAGGATCTGGGGACACGGCAGTGCCGCCGCCAAGTCGAGCAAAACAAAGTGGCACGGTCAAAATAACATTTAATTTGAACATGTAATCTAAGAATTAATGCACTTTAAAATCCCTTAGTTTTGTCACTGACACAATCACTCACGATCATCATTATTCTAAGGTACTTCTAGCATACCCACAAGTTCCAAATTTGAAACGTAATTAGGTTTAAGCTTTTTAAGCCAATAAAAATCTAATAATACTGCAATATTAGTCACGTTCTAAAGATCTAATAACTGCATAAATAAGTTTGTAATCCTATAGAAATATATGCGATAACAAATTTACCTTTTAGTTCTTACAATTAGTAGGGAAAGTAAAGGTACACTACGATGTACGATGTGAGTATGAATAAAGATGTATATAGTAATGATATGTGTATACATAGTATCAGTATGGTATGGGTATGATTACCTGAAAAGAAGGACAGCCTACAAAAAGAGATGGGATCCTATCAAAAACATTACATGTAAAAAGATGCAAGTCTCGCAACGCAGTTCTTCTACTACAAAAAAAGTTTTGAGATGTAATGTGAAACCAAGTCGGTTATTTTAGACAATGCCAGGGGGGTATTAAAACCGTAATACTATTAGATACCTTATTAGGGTTCCGTAGCCAAATGGCAAAAAACGGAACCCTTATGGATTCGTCATGTTTGTCTGTCTGTGATAGTCTTACCCCGGTGATAGTCTTACCCCACCTTACCTCATATGTGGTTAAACAATTGTTTGTGTTATGAATTTATGAAGGCAGCATATTCGATTTCTTCAGATTAACTTACACAATAACTTCTTCTCTCTGTGCACCTATTTATTTCTTAGTATCATTTCCTATACGGCCATAAAGCAGATCATACACCTTGTACCTATCTACATGCAGATACATAATGACACTTTTTAATGAATAGTTTTGTATGTAAGGCGGACATGTTTACGCAACTACTCAAAGTATTGTTTTGAAATATATATATTTTACTAAGAAAGAGAGATTAGTTGCCATTAAAATCAAGGAAACTATTAGTCAAATACGTAGTTTTTAGTGTATCATACTTTCGTAGATTTGTCGTCCGAAACTAAAATTAAAGTAGATAAATATGTTCGATGCCGCTTCAGTATGGTTGAAGTATATTATTGTAGATTAAAATATACATAAATAATAGTTTTAACTACCAAAATAAGCTAAGAAAACAATTTCTGTGCCATGTTCTAATTTCCGTGCTAGTAAAATCTAATTCCCATGGACACACTAATTCCCGTGCCCTGACCAAAATTTTAAATTGAAATAACTTTTATAGTTTTATGAATATTTTTACCCCATAAGAAAATTAATGTTTATTATATTTTTTATCAAATTATCAGCATATTTTTTTTTGTGTAATGTTGGTATTTCAAAATTCCATGGGAATTAGACAAAAATGCTCGTTTGGTGAAATTGACCCAAATAACAGATTAGGAAAGATATAAGTTGTCGTATAAGTATTAGGTAGATTATTATTTTCAACGTGAATAAATTCACATAAAAAGCGCTGGTGGCCTAGCGGTAAGAAGGTGCGACTTGCAATCCGGAGGTCGCGGGTTCGAACCCCGGCTCGTACCAATGGGTTTTTCGGAACTTATATACGAAATATCATTTGATATTTACAGTCGCTTTTCGGTGAAGGAAAACATCGTGAGGAAACCGGACTAATCCCAATACGGGCCTAGTTGACCCTCTGGGTTGGAAGGTCAGATGGCAGTCGCTTTCTTAAAAACTAGTGCCCACGCCAATTACTGGGATTAGTTGCCGAGCGGACCCCAGGCTCCCATGAGCTGTGGCAAAATGCCGGGACAACGCGAGGAAGATGATGAACGTGAATAAATTCACATAAAGCAGTTTTTTTGTCGCCCTCGACTTATGCACTTATTTGTGCGCTCGCTCGCCCTTTTTCCGAGGTTATTTTTTATTGCAACCTTTCCACTATCCCGTTTTATACACAGAGGGCGCCCGCCTACCCTATCCATTATATCACTCACCCACTTGATGAAAAATAAACGTTCAATGTTCACTTTTTTTTACTCGCCGTTTATAAGCGTTAAAATTGTAAGCTTATTTTTATGTATGAGTATATGGTCACGTTTATTTATCGCATCATCGACAAACTTTAAAACATTTGTCACTTAACGCATGACAAGTAAAGTGTCATTCAATAGAACTTGCTAACTATGTAAACAAAAGTTACTAGTAAATTGACATTCAGTGTCAATTTTAGTATGGCGGTTTGTTTACATAGTTAGCAAGTTCTATTGAATGACACTTTAGGTAGACACAGCTGTCTTATTTCCTCAACTACCACATAATACAATAATATCACTCACAAAAAATAAACTACATAAATAAGAAGCAAAATCATGATATTAATAATTATATGTATTTTGTACTCGCAAATCTACAGTGACAAAAAATCATAAACATGTGACAAAATGTGTATTTACTCACTACATATATGGCCTGTGCCATAGCTAGAAATGTATGTATAAATAAGTATAGGACCTGTGGGTACCTACTGCAAAAAACACGTCTTTATTGCTTTTAAGTTTATTGCGCAAAAGCAAATACATCCTTCTCCAGACGGCTTCATAAGAAAGAAATAAAATTTACAAGCAGAAATCCCCGAGAATTTTTACGCTGTACCAGCATCGACTTATGGTAATGAACGCTATCGAAAGCCGGCTTAGCTTTGCGTCTCGTCGGGTCGCTTCGCTTTCTACCACGTTATGTGATGCACTCGGATTTTCAGGATTATCTGTACAGTATACAAGTGTAGTTCCATCATATTATTGTCTAATGCACTTAGGGCTGTCCGTACTTTTACTATGAGTTTATCGACGCCATTTTCGCTAGTGAGTGTGTAAGCTTCCTTACGCTGCGTCTTACGTAAGCGAACTCGCGAACGCGACGCGGCGCGGCGCGCTAGCTGCTTTGACTTGCCACTTGCCGTCAAAATTGCTTACGTTTGTGCAATATTTCGCAGTAGTTAATTGAAATAACAAGCCTTCGTAAGCTCAAATTAGGTTCGTTTATTAAACGACTATTGGGACAAGTGAAGCTAATAACTTCTAATATTGTATATTATCATGACAAGGCTCAAATTCTGATCTGGATTGGAAAAAAAAAAAAAAAAAAATATTATAAGTACCAATATACTGCGCAATTGAAATCAAATAAAAATGAAGACCTAAACTTCTAATGTAGATATTTTTATTATAATTAATGGTATTACTCAATCAAGCATAGAAAACGGTTTATTGCTTTATTTTTGAGGGTACTTATCGATGACTTTTTTTGATAAAACTTACAACAGATTAAATTTCAAAAATATTATAGGTATCCGCGGTCGCGTAACGCACATTCATAGCGCTCACGTTTACGCTTAGTGAGAGTGAGAGAACACGAACCTACGGGGCCTTAAGGCTAGCTGGATGTGAGCAGTAATCATATCACAATTTGGTTCACTTAGTTTACCGTAATGAACCGTCAGAATTCCACGAGCGTCAAAATGAATTTAAATGAACTTTATTTGCATCCCGTTTACCAACTGAGTCTATGGACATTTTCCACGACGCCATATTAAACTTAACAATAATAATATCTAATTAAAACGGGCCATCGTGCGTCGGCCTCGATTAGAAGTGATTTTGATAATTGCAATGAAATCGCTGATTGGGAGGCCCATTCAAACTTAAAAATGAATGTCATTTTGGTCTCGTTTTGTTATCATTCTCCCTTGCCTCTGACTCGTAGGTACTGGTGTTTAAGCAAGATGCGCTGTGAAGCCTGCGAAGTATGGATATTAATACGAGTATATTAATAAAGACCAGAGGCACTAAGTGGCACTAGAAGATAAATTCTATCAAAGTCAAGAGAGAGTATTTAATGTAATACCTCTCAAAACCCTCAAAAAAGACAAAACATCTGATTATGGCTAAAACAGCCGATTGCAGATAAAAAGAAAAAAAAATATTAATAACGGAAGTCGAATGTCTAAATTCCAGTTTGTTACCGCACAGCCAGGCCGTGAGCTACGTTCCTCCCGAAAACTCACTTTGCCAGTTCCATTGTATCGCTCCGGATCCATGACCAACTCCTTCACCGCACATGCGATTCGTCTTTGGAATTCCCTCCCTCTCGAGATAAGGCAAAGTCAGACCAAAACTCTGTTTAAAATCAAGTTGCGCAGACATCTTTTAGAAAAGTCTCTTAGCTAAGTCTCATAAAAATCTTAAAGCAGGTATATATTTATTTATATAATATTTGTATGTTTATATGTATATATATATATATGTGTGTATATATATATGTATGTATATTAGTATATTATGTATGTATAAGTAAGTATATTATGGCAATAATAATATGTATATTTGAAATAGTATGTTGTACAACATAAAAATTATGTTTAATATTAAACTGTTCGTACTTTAAATTTTTCTTGCACCTATTACTGCTTGCTCTCTGTTTGGCCCGAGGGTTAACTGGTAGAGAATGCCTTCAGGCATTAAGTTCGCCTTTTGTACATTTTTTACTGTGCAATAAAGTTTAAATAATAATAATAATAATAATACCGTACTACAAGTATTCACCTGCGCAAGTTCTCGAGAATGGTCGTGCCACGCTCTATTGGGATCGATCTATCATCACTGACAGGACTATTGTAGCCAATAAGCCTGACATTGTGATAATAGATCGATCGCAGCGCCGGGCCGTGCTCGTTGACATCACCATCCCCCATGATGAGAATCTCGTGAAAGCCGAGAAGGACAAGTCCAGTAAATACCTAGACTTGGCTCACGAGATAACCGCCATGTGGGATGTTGATTCGACGATCATTGTCCCGATAGTTGTTTCAGCGAACGGTCTAATAGCGAAGAGTCTCGACCAACATCTTGAGAGACTCTCGCTAGGTGGTTGGATCAAGGGTCAGATACAGAAGGCGGTGATCTTGGACACGGCGCGGATAGTCCGCCGGTTCCTCTCTCTGCAGCCCTGACCACCGGCAGCTTGGGCCTTGCCCCGCTGCTGGCGGCGCCCTAGGTTAGGTTTTTTATAATATGTTTATACGTATTTTGTATTGTTTTTGTAAGTGTTTTGTATTTTATTTTTATATCCATATTATAAAATAACCTAGCCTAAGAGTTCAAATAAATAAAGAGAATAATAATAATGTCGCTACTGGTATAATGTTATTGGAAATTTGATTTTCATAGAATCACTCTGTGAGCTGTATTGATAAATGTAATTTGTTACACGAACCGTGATGCTTACTCGTAGAAACGTAATAGGGATATGTAATTGCTTTTGTTTATGTGTAATTTTTCTCTTTTGTTTTTTATTTATTTTGCGTAAGTATGCTGTTGCGACTGTTTCCGCTCGTGCACCTACTCACAGGAGCACAGAATAAGTAAATAGTACTACCGTACAGAAAGGACACTTCCTACAGACAGCGATACAGGGTCAAATCTGATATCCCTTTCTAACTTATGGCACTATCCCTTTCGGCTATTTAGGGTTGTCAAAATTCAAGTCATTTATCTTATCTGTGGTCGTGCACGCAAATTGACGTCAAGTTATGTCAACCCTAATAATTGATCGGAGCAATGCTGAGTCGAACGGAGCCGAGTTTGCCCGAAGTCAGGAGTGTCTCCCCACTGACACGAGCGGAAACAGTTACTTTACCCCTAACGAAATAAGGGATATGCATTTTGCATTTTACAAAAGTGTTAATAACAGCCTCTGTTCATTCCTAGAACTCCTTTTTAGCGTTCCGTACCCAAAGGGTAAAAACGGCACCCTATTCCGTCCGTCCGCCCGTTTGTCCGACCGTCTGTCTGTCACCAGGGGGCTGTTCATAAATTACGTCATCTATTTTTGACGATTTTGACCCCCTCCCCCTTAAAATCATCCAAAAATCATGCTTCGAATGACCCCGTTTCCTCCTACGTCTTGCTACCATCATCCGATGTCCAGATAAATTGAAATGACGTAATTTATGAATAGCCCCCAGGCTGTAACTCATGAACCGTGGTAGCTAGCTACAGTTGAAATTTTCTCAGATGATGTATACAGATAGGTATCAGTATACGTTCGAAATTACCTGATTTTCTCGTCTCATTATCCTCTCAACTCACCATAATAATTTCGTTACATTTTGATCTTACGATATTTTTATCTCATCGCAATGGTAATTTATTTATTTAATCGAATGGCATAAAAAATCACATATAAATCTAAAATATATCATGTATGTCACAAGTTTATATCGCAATGGTAATACGTATCTACTTTTAAAAAAAGTCGTAGAATTAAGAACAGCCTACTCAATTTAAATTTGAATGTTTTATCAGGGTAGCGACCCTTAATAAGCGTAAACATTGTATTAAGACAAGACCCTTATTCACAGAACGTTGATACCTATAATTAACTAAACACTGCTGCATGTAACATACAAAGGTGCATATATTTTTATATACATACCTATCTAGTAGCTATCTACATACATATACACATGTACAGTCGGTTTCCTGACATACCTACGTAGGTATCCACGATTCTATACAATTAGTATGGCAGCTTGGGTACTTAAGTTGAGGCACCGATCGAACAACATTTTTTTCCTGAAATCACTGATTTTTCCTGAATCAGTATAAGTGAAGGTAAAGAAAATGTATCGTACATGTAACACCAATAAATCTTCAAATATAGGTAGGTACGGCGCGTGTGTAGCATGTCTTAATTTCCTAGAAACAAACAATAATATTTAAGTAGTCTACGTACTTTATTTGGAAGCGTATTAAAAAATATAGAAAAGATATTTTCATAAAAATCCTACAGAAAAAAACATGTGTATTACGTATTTGCACTGGAAAGCCTATTACGATTTTTTGTTAAATTCTTGTACTAATACTAGAATCATGAGATATCCTTAAACACATATTAATTTATTCACGTATACAAAATCACAGCATATCATAATAAGTTATAAAATAGTATAAGTCAAAATAATTAATTATATGTCAATCCTTAAACTAAAAACATCATTACTTGAGTAATGTTGCATAAAAGCACCTTTGTATATAATTATGTAATGTTTTGACATTCTCGGGGATTAACGTTACCCCGCTACATAATTTAATTTTCCTCAAGTTAAATCTCATAATCCTCCTTTCGCGTGTGCTACGTGAATAGGTAGGTACCTAATTGAATATCAGCGTCGTCTGTGAGAATAAACTAAGATTTAACTGGCTCCGCAACTAAAGTTTATTGCAAACTGGATGCTGTTTAGCAAAAATGTGTCAACCCACATTCATTTTGCAATAAAATGTCAACATTGAGCGTCATTTTTTGAGTGGACATCTTATTGGTAGGTTAATGTGGGTTGACACATGATTGCTTATCCTTACTAGAGAGCGCTCAATACGATATTCCTCATATTTCCTGCTAGTTGGTATGTGAAACTAAACTACAGGAGGTGCATTCTAATTGTAATATGTAAACAAGTTATGAATTTGATCTGGATTTGTTAAGGATACGATCTGTCAGTCCATAACAAATCCAGCCAGCCTATTATGGATAGCTTTATCCATCTTTATCCACGTGATAAAATAACTGTCACTGTTTAACACCGTGGGAAAGAAAGTGACGGACACCGTTTTATCACGCTGTCACGTAGACAAGAACGACCATCATATCCGTACTATCAAATTCGTAATGACGCTACCTATTACAATCAGAAAACGCTCCTAATGTAGTAACTTATATTTTCCAACCATGTTTTATATACGTACCTACCTATCTATTAAATAAAACAAGTTTGCAAAGTGCAGGTCTACTTACATCACGTCATACATAGGTATCTTTTCGTAACTAGTTCCGTAAACATGTAAGTGTTGACCATATTGTCTGTTAGCCAACACTTTTTGGAGTATAAATTGTTAAATAAGACAATTGTAGGTGAAGAGTTCCTTCAGTCCACAGTACTAGTATGTGGTGTTCAATGTTCATCAGCAAATTTACTTTATCAAATGTCACTTTATGGATAAAAAATAATAAAATCACGTTAAGCGTGCAATTTGCCATGCATAACTTTAACTGTATTTTGACAATAAAGAAAGAGGTACAGTTGTCAACAAATCAGACCTTTCAATAGAAAACAGTAAAATAACAACTGGTGGTCTCTAACTTGCATATGTTTTACAGGTACAATGCAGCAGTGTGCGTCGGCACCGTGTGCGGTTCCAGGAGACGTCTCTCGGCGGCCCCAGCGTCACGTCCGACCCCGTGCGCTGCTGGCGCGACCACTCGGACGAGGACCGCAAAATCAAACCGTCGAGAAGCTGCGAGGTGTTCACATTGCAAACGCCAAGGGACTATTATTAAATGTGCCAATTATCCTAAAAACTGTAAACAAGACTGAAAAAAATAGTCCACAGCGTGATAATAAATAAAAAAAAGTCCTAGGAAGAAAGGTTCTCATATAAAACTCTACTGTTAAGTTCCACAGCATCCCGATTTTTCTCGTGAATATACCTATTCCTATTTATTCTCTCGGAGTGACAACACCCCTTTTAGTAGTGTATATATATAGAACTACTAGTACATTTCCATTATGTAGCAAGTGTCGTTGAACTTACAGAAATGATAAACATTTTACCTAGTTGACGTTCCATCATCCTCCGAGCTGGTAGTAATAATATATGTAATATTCACTACGAACAATAACTCAATATAATAATTTGTATATATGTAAGAAACATTACTCATCTGAAATAAATTAGCAGGCACCTAATATTAATAACTGTGATACTTAATCTTAAGAAATTTATATTAAGCTAAGAACATTAACCCGTCCCGTCCGCTCCCACGGCTCATATATGAGCCGCAACGCTTATGGTGACGTCACATAATAAGAAATCGATGTTTGGCGTAGGCAGACGGAGATGGCAGATAAACCTAAAATAGTTATTTTCGATACAAGTGCGAAAAAGAGGAAATTCGAAACGAGTGGCGATAAATTAAAACACGACCGAAGGGAGTGTTTTAAATCGACACGAGTTGCGAATTACCTATTCGCACGTGTATCGAACAACGTTTTACAGTACATATGGCACTTTAAAGTTTCGACATACGCACGAAAAGTGCTATTTTACGCACTAGTGCGGAAAAGTAGCCCCATATGTACTGTAAAATATTTTGTTACCTAAAATGATTTTGTGTACAAAAATAGTTTTACTTTGATATATTATTTTTACCTGCTGTATTGTAATAATGTAATTTATATGGTTATAAAGGACGTTTACGGTGATTATAAGTATGTAGGTAGGTACTAAGTTTATGTTATATATGTGTAATTAAAAATAGCTAACACAATGTACTTAACTAATTAGGATCCCCAGTACTTTACTTGACAAATAAGTGAGTAAGCTTATACAGTAATTTTTCACAGTTCGGTAATATGGTTATACTTAGACAAAAATCAACAACCCTTCAAGTAATATGAAGTTGAAGTATAATATAGTTATTTTCGATACTAGTGCGAAAAAGAGGAAATTCGAAATGAGTGGCGATAAATTAAAACACGACCGAAGGGAGTGTTTTAAATCGACACGAGTTGCGAATTACCTATTCGCACGTGTATCGAACAACGTTTTACAGTACATATGGCCCTTTAAACTTTTGACATCGCACGAAAAGTGCTATTTTACGCACTAGTGCGGAAAAGTAGCCCCATGTGCACTGTAAAATTCATTATCTTGTCAATATATCAATATTATCAATATGCGTGCCGTCAAGCACAGGTGTAGAACACTATTTAAACATTTCGTTACCACGCGCACGTTTTCTCTGGAACGACTTGGATTGACTAACTATATTAAGTACGTACATACGACGCGCCAGAAACGAAAGTTTCGTCCCACTCCTGGCCCTAAATAAAACAACATCTGGACGTGTCGTATCTCTTTCCACTTTCATTTGGTGACTAGAATATATCTTTATTTTAGACGACCGGTCTGGCCTATTGGGTGAGCCTGCCTATGAAGCCGATGGTCCCGGGTTCAAATCCTGGTAAGGGCATTTATTTGTGTGATGAACACGAATATTTGGTTCCTGAATCATGGGTGTTTTCTATTTATGTATAAATATTTAAGTACCCACAACACATGCCTCATTGAGCATACTGTGGGACTTAACCAATTTGTGTAGTATTATGTCCTATGATATATATTTATTTAAGGATGACTCACGATAGACCGGGTCATGCCCGAGCCGAGGCGGCCAACATGTAATTTTCTATGACTGCTAATCGGTGATCACGTGGTGCTTTCCATAGAAAACGAAGCGCCGGAAGCTCCGGCTCGGCCCCGGCCCGGTGTAGAGTGTCATCCTTAAAGCAACAGTATTTAACGAACAGCTTTAATTTAACATGGGCCCAGCCTGCTATGGCTATATAATGTATAATATGTATAACTATGAAAGGAAAGAGTTCTGAAGTCATAGTTTTAAAGATCTAGGTACATTAATGTATATTTTATTAACCTGTAAATATAATGTAACATATTGTTGTTATTAACATATCAGTGTTAATTAAATGTTTTTATGACAATAATGTTTTCTGTGTTTTTTACCCGATTTGAATTATGTTGTAATTTCTAATAAATACCATTTTAGGTTTACGAAATAGTAAAAAGATTATTATGATAAACATTAGGTACACCTTGAAGCGTATTCTGATTGTAGCAACATTTGTTGCTACATGTATATGTTTTGACGTCGCGGGCGTAATCATATGTATATACAAAGATAATTGTGTTTATAATTAACAACTGTGTGATGCAAGAGATTAAAGGCCACACTGAAATGAACTTTATCAGATGTCGACATAAATATTTATTCCTCTGAAATATATATTCCTCTGATTTAATTTGGAGAAACGGTAACATTGATGGATTTATATACTTGTAATTGTATCTTGTTTCGAGTATAACAAAGGGCTAGGATTAACAATGAAAAGAATATTTCGGATACTATTTAATGGTCGCTTTTATAATTTACTGTTGACGTCCACGTCCCGGCCACGTTTTATCGACACGGTAATAAGACTCTGACCACTCTAATGTTGCACATGCACTAGTAAGAATGCATACAATTTGGGCGTTTTTTTTTTTGTTGTCACCTACCCTTTTTTTTTCAAATTTGGGATTTTTTATGTTATTTCTACTCAGAATCACGAGCTCTTTCTATCCTAATAGGAGAAAAAAAGTATACTAAGGTTTTTATTTCCATTCCGTCAACATTTTTCATAGACTTTGTATGGCAGTCGCGAAATGGAAAGATCGAAAAATGTATGGAAATTTTGGGACACTTTTTTTCTCCTATTAGGATAGAAAGAGCTCGTGATTCTGAGTAGAAATAACATAAAAAATCCCAAATTTGAAAAATAGTGTAGGGGACAACAAAAAAAAACGCCCAATTACATATGCCTATAAGCGCTATACATGTAGGTAATAACGTAGATCAGGGGCCCATTAAATTTCTCAAACAGTATTAGACTAATATTATTAGTCCACGAACTGTCAAATCGTATGGGTTACCACGACAACACACTAATAATATTAGACTAATACCGTTCGAGAAATGGGCCCCTGGCATGAGAAATTGGCGTGGTCCGATTGGAATATATGAAATTGTATGCAGACGCTGTTAGTTTACTGTGAACGGTATTTATTAGCTTGCAGTGGACGTAGACGATAAATGCGTTCCTGGCGTGGCGTGCGTGGCGTACGTATGTAATGTACGTATGCCGATGCCGTACCTACTCTTTGAGTTCCGTTCCCATCTATTATATTCACGGTATTCAGGGTGACATTTCTTTCAAATCACCAGCCATACTCCTTTAACTGCGGCGGTTGGTAAAAATATATTTTAAGGTCAGCTACTGACTGGTAGCAGGTACAGACTGGTGAACGGACGGAGCATTGCAAAATACTAGAAAATACATGCATTCTACTACAAAATAAATACCGTAAAACGGGGTGAGTAGGTTTCGCGGGGAGAGGTGGGTTATGAATGAGGAGAGAAGGTTTGAGAGGGGGTGAGAAGGGATTTTAAGACTGCTGCTACAAAAATAATGTATTCCAATTTAAAATGGAGCTATAGTAATACTCATAATAAAAAAAATCGATCCAACAATCTTCCAAAATCACCTTTGTATGAAAACCCCTCTCACCCCAAATACGAGGCACTACGGGGTGAGGTGGGTTTTCCTCTTTATCGTCAAAGTTATGAAATGGAACTACCCAAAATAAAATAAAAACTAAAATACAAACGTCCGGAACACTTATTATATACACCATTCAGTTTTCATATGTAAAAATAAAATGTTATCGAGGTTTGAATTTCAGTTTTGACCCTACTCACCCCATTTTACGGTACACAATTTCTCAACCAACCACCAGAGATAACTCTACAGAGTGGCCTAAAAATATGTTGACAAAAAATTTACTGTGTAATATAAAGAAAAAAGTGAACATTTTAAGTCAAATTATTAAACCTTCATAACGTAAACAAATACGGAAACAGATCGTGACGTAGACGTTCGCGTCAAAATATAATAGGACTCAAAGGTTTCCCTTGGGTTTCCTTGTTTTCTATAGAGGTCGGTTGGTTCTTTGTTACATTAAATCAATACCTACTTCATTAATTTGAAATTATAATAAACAGCAATCACTCAAATTAAATCTTACATGAGGTTCAAATCATGTTTAGCATAACATTGTTTAGTTTAGACAATAAACTGCTGATGAAATGATAAGCCAAATAAATAATAGGTAGGTACGTTTGAGGCAATTCGACCGTGTTTGCGACTGCTGTTTACAGCTGATAACAGTGAATAAAGTTCCATTGCGGGGGATCGATAGAGGCGACCTGCTCGTGAACTCCGATAAATCAGTTGAGCAAACAACTATCACTCAATACCCAGTTTAGAGCTCCGCAGTTGATCAGAGGTCACTCATGAAACCAGACGAAATACAAGTGAAGGAGGAAGATTCGCATCCACGGAAATTCATCAATCCGAGCCCAAGAATGCCAAACATTAAAGTATTTACCGGGACGTCGCATCCAGAACTAGCAAAGAAAATCGTCGGCAGACTTGGGATCGACCTGGGTAAAGCTACGACGAAAACGTTCAGCAACAAGGAAACCAGCGTCGAGATAGGAGTGTCTGTAAGAGGCGAAGATGTATACATTGTTCAAAGTGGGTGTGGCGACATCAACGATAACCTCATGGAGCTCTTTATCATGATCAACGCCTGCAAAATTGCGTCAGCCTCTAGAGTAACAGCAGTTATACCGTGTTTCCCCTATTCAAGGCAAGACAAGAAAGGAAAGAGTCGCGCCCCTATCGCAGCTAAACTTCTTGCTAATTTAATATCTGTAGCGGGAGCCGATCACGTTATCACCATAGACTTGCACGCGTCACAAATCCAGGGATTCTTCAATATACCAGTAGATAATCTGTACGCGGAACCTGCGATCACCAAATGGATTCAGGAGAACATTCCGGAATGGAGGAGTAGCGTTATGGTGTCCCCGGACGCTGGGGGAGTAAAGAGGATGACAGCGATCGCTGACAGACTCGACATCGACTTCGCGATCATCCACAAAGAGCGTCAGCGTGCGGTAGAAACAGACGAATCCACCGTTCTAGTTGGGGACGTGAACAACAGGACGGCCATCATGGTCGACGACTTGGCAGATACTTGCGACACTATCGTCAAAGGAGCGCAGAAATTGCGTGAAGCTGGTGCCAATAAAGTGTACGCTATTGTGACTCACGGTGTTCTAGCAGGAAATGCCATTGAGAAGATAAACAATTCTAGTTTGGAAGCTTTTGTCATCACCAACACGATTCCTCAGGAGAAGCTAATGAAAATTTGCCCTAAACTGCAAATTATAGACATTTCAATGATGCTGGCGGAGGCTATTAGAAGAACGCATTACGCGGAATCCGTTTCTTATTTATTCACAAACGCTCCCTACTGAACCTCTATGGGCAAAATATAAATATTATGTACCTATTTAGAAGTTTTCAACATTAATTTAAGAATTAATAAAATATATCACCTTAACTTGTGTTTAGATGCCTAACAACCAATAATACTACAACAAAATGGTAAATAATTTATTTCCTTTTGTTATAGTGTAGTAAACAGTTGGATTAATAAAGATCTATCTTTATTTATCCAAATGTAAAACTCGAGATTTGACACACAAGTTTCAGTTAAATCTGCCATTAGGTGATCGGTCAAAAAGCCCCAAAATTCCTCATAATGAAAGCCGCAAGGGAATGGAACAATTTCCTCGTTGATGGATTCTTGCGGCGACTGTCCAAATATAGGAGTTATTTGAGTATGCCTAATTAAAAGCTATTATATTACCTATACCTATATATTATTATGTATAACTGTCGATGTGGGCTGTAATTTTTTAATTCTTAAATACATAAAGTACATTCATAAAATTAGGTTTTTTATGGTCATATTATTATTACATGGGGTGATGCTGATGAGTAGGTACATACGAATTTATATTTAATTTTATCTGTTATTTTATTTGATTCACAGCATAGGTTAGCAATGGCAATAACCTATCTACATACCTACATACATACGTATTATTAAGTTACTTACCTAGCAAAGTGCATCCCGTAAAACGTTAAAGAAAATAGGGGAGAGGAGAATTTATAATCCGGCCAAATCAAATAACAAACAAGGGTAAGTATGCATGCATTTCACGTCTCAAAATTGTAGCAAAAGCGTCAAAAGCGATATAAATTGGCATCATAAACGTCTGAACGTTTATCAAAACGCCACAGGCTGAACGCCGTGGTATAACCAAAATGCAATAACAGATAAATGGAAAACGATGGATAAGCAGAGCAGCAGGAGTTTAGAACGTAGGTATTTAGTTGTTATCGTGTTTTATAGCTTATGTTGTAGAAAGTTATACCAGTTACCAGTGACATTGTGATGACATGGTAAAATAAAAGAATGTAAGTACAATTCATTGATATTCATTAAAATATACCGACAAATAATGTATCTAGGTAGGTATAGTCTTTAAAGTTTACTGATTTCGTAGAGTTTACGAAATCGGTAAACTAGTTCTCGTTGTTATGTTACGAGTAGCTATTTTTATGCATAATATTATGGTTTCTAGTAATTTTGCTAAGTAAAATGTAGTCAAATAATATTAAACTAAAATATATGTCGCTTTCGTTGTGTTTGATTTGATTGATTGGTGGATTTGGGACGTTAGGTAAAGAGTCAATTATTTTAACGGACGATATTTACTTTTGATTGGTAAATAAATGTTGTTGGAAAAATATTGGCAAAGCATCGCGCTCGTTTCTGATAAATCTTTGTGTGGATTCGTATTTCGATTTATAAATATTTATTCAGCGAAATAGATAATAGGCCTTAATAGTGCAGAATACAATAGCAAAGCATTATTATATAAGCAAACTTATTAATGTCCTAAGGCTTACTTATGTTGGAATATTGTTTTCATTTAAACATATATACCTACCTAACCAATCCTGTTATGAATGAATAGGTGGGTACGACTACGATCTTGAAAATGTAATGAATTTATTAAATAATTTTACCTAATTAAATAATTTTAAATAGTTTTTGTTTAAAAATATCTGTTAATTGGGTCATACACATTTTTTAGCAAACTCGTTCGCGTCTTTTCTGTACACATCGCAAATTTAAGGGAACATAAACCTAATTTTTACGCGGCACCTTTACAGGCGGGTTACTTACATATTTTTCAGTACTTGAGACTCAATTCTCAAATAAGAAAAACGGGATATCTATGTACCAGAGTCGTTAACTTTGATTGTATTGTCCACAGAAGTGATCTTTTTCTTTAAATTAATGTTTTTGATGCAAGTACTTAATTTCAAGGCCATTTGATGGTGTCTTGAGGGAAAATTGATATTTGAATAGACTATTATAGAATGTCGTTTAATGAAGTATGATTTTACAATCTCTTTTGAATCGTCTAATTTTAAAAGCCATTTTTTATCTGAAATTGGGTCGTTCTACCGTTTCGTGCCGATTTGGTGTCCGAGCCGGAATCAAGCGTCATAATTATTATATTAAACAAGTGATTATTTTTAAAAAGTACGTTTACGTGATACGTAAAATGCGCCTGGTTTAGAATTTAGATAAACTTAATCATCTATTAAATAAAAATAAAAAACATGCGAAATCTTCATTTCCTAAAATAGCGTATACCATTGAGTTTATGATTTAAAAAAAAATATTTGCAAAGAAACCCTTCGTTTTCCGTATTATTATAATTACTTAAGTGTATAATTAATATTAAGTATATTAGTTTATAACAAGCTCAACTAGAGTAAAATTGTCCCAGAGAGAACGCAGTTTTTCATTCTGTCACGCGAAAGACTTAATTTCCAGTCGAATAAATTGTCACTCATGCCAAATCTAAACGCGCCTTTATTCACGAATTTTTGTGATTGCTACGCGTTTTTACTACCTTAGTCTGCCGCAATACGTCAACGAAAGAGGTTTCGCGCTCTTGATTTACGAGTAATTTTGGTTTTCCTCACCGGAAAGGCACTTTGTCACGGTTAATTACTCATTATTATCCATTAAGTAATTTGGTGCTATCTATTGCAAAAAAATCACATTGTTAATAATCTGTTAGCATTTTGGTATAACTTCATTACTGTTACTCGATGACATTCTAGCCTTAAAGACGATAAAGAAATTAAAAAAAAACCCGTCGAAATTTCATTTCACTCCAATTTATTCCTCTTCATTCCTTCCAATATTTTCGGCTGAAGGAAATGAACCAGTTTGGAAGGAAATGAACAATATTTTTTTATGACAGATGTGATACATTTTTATGTTTTTAGCCCACGCACGGCCCAAGAGTTATGCACACATACGCTCTCAAATAATAACTCTCATATAATATTTAAAACTTTCGCGTTTTGAACGGGTAGTTGCACAAATCTCTGTTTTGACATTTTGCTGGAACATCAGTTAGCCGCGACCATGACCAGTGAAACCTGTGTCGAAACGTCGGTAAAAGGCATGTAAATAAATTTCGCGTTAGACCCGTCTATAAATGTGAGTTAATATGCATAACTCTCATGTTTTGAAACGTATACATGTCCAATTCCCTCGACTTCGTTAGACTGTTTGACATAGTTTCAGGGTATAGGTCAGATGTCATGGGATTCCTTTTGGTTGTGGATATTGCATATAAATAAGCAGAAAGGCGCGTAAGTAGTTTTCATGGCAAATATTGTAAATATATCGGATATAGATAAATAAGATTTCCAACATTTTATAAATGCGGAACATTTTGGACAGATAGCCCTATTGAAACGTATCTAACGTCTAACGCATGTTAATGTAAAATTAATGCTAATTAAAATACTTAAAACTTTTGGTAGTCCATGAATAAAACTTCAATAATAATACAAAAATCAGCAGAAGCGAGGCTTCTGGCAGCAGATATTTATGAGAAGGGAGGGCCTCACAAAGATCTGCTCCCGGTAGCCTCTTTCGTGTGCTAAGTTAAGAAAACGGGTAGGCTGTATCAGAGAAACTTCTTGTAACTTTGTAACCGTCCAAAGGCCAAGATTTAGGAAAATCAAGAACCTTCATGAACCAATGATCCAACACCATCTTGAACTAAAAAGGAGCGTCCCATTCCCACCCTTTTCTGCGAGTTCCGCAAAGATAGAGCGGGCAGCTCGGAGCGTCTAATTGTGGCGCGCTTTCCTGCGAGACTGAAAGCCGAGCTTTTGCAGGAGAGTAGAGCTTGAAATTGCTCCAATGCCGAATTGCAAGCGGGACCGAAATTCGAGCTCCGCAAAAGGTGTTAAAGATTTCTTTTAACTTTGCGCAGCGGGCCCAATCGTGCGAGGTCAAAGACTGAGCCGAATGTATTCAAAAGCAAGGCTCAAGGGCTGGGGGAGCTTCAGATAGGTGTACATTTCCGTACGAGGCCAAATAAATATTAATCTGCGAGAGAGAAAAACTTATCTAAGTGAGGCTGAAGGCCGAGGTCCGCATAAAGGCTGAAGGCTCATTACGTCCTGGGCTTCCATAGAACGCCTAATCTTATTGTTAAAAAGTAGATTATTATATTTAAAAAAAGTTAATACTTTATAAAAGCCAAGATATTTATGGTTCCATCATTTAAAATAATATAACTTTGTTTTCTACCAATAAAGTTCATTTATATTTTCATTTCCATCTGTGCCTTCATTACATTCCTTATTTGTTTTCCAAAAGTATAGGTAACTAGTATATACTCGTAGGTGCCTTTCTTAAAATAATATACCTACACAATACGTATACACATTCACAATATCAAAATCTACACCGTAACTTAAAAATAAAAAAATCTCCAAAAAAGTGCCAAATAGAACGACCCAAATACATTATGAATGAAAATTGAAATGAGATTGAAGATATTTTTGTGAATTCTGTCATTGTGTCAATTGACACAGATTTCACTTGGACCTTCTTTAATGCTATTTTTAAGAATAAAACTCGTGTAAATTCTACTAAGCATGATCAAAAATGTATTTGGATTATGAACCCACAAAGGTCAGATGGCAATTATTCCAATACAATAATTTCAGGCACGAGTGACGATCTATCAAGGATAAAATATTTAAATTATATACCGAACGTAGACCGGTATTAGGGATTTCGTAAAACAACATCAACAGAAACAACTTCCTGTACTCGATCTACTTACCTAAACAAACAAATGAAAGTTAACACCTACCGTAAAATGGGGTGAGTAGAGTTCGCGGGGAGAGTTGGGTTATGAATGGGGTGAAAAGGGTTGAAAGGGGGGTGAGATGGGTTTTTAATGCTACTGCTACAAAAATAATGTATTCCAATTTAAAATGGAGCTATAGTAATACTCATAATAAAAAAAAATCGATCCCACAATCTTCCAAAATTACCTTTGTATCTAAACCCAACTCAACCCAAATACGAGGGACAACGGGGTGAGGTGGGTTTTCCTGTTTATCGTCAAAGTTATGAAATGGAACTACCCAAAATAAAATAAAAACTAAAATACAAACTAAAATACAAACGTCCGGAACACTTATTATATAGGTAGGTACACCATTCAGTTTGCATATGTAAAAATAAAATGTTATCGAGGTTTGAATGTCAGTTTTGCGCCTACTCACCCCATTTTACGGTACCTATTACCTATTCAACGTGTTATTGGCATTTGAATAATGAGCAACCGTAGACAGGTAGGTACTAATCTAATAGCGAACGTGCATACCGTAGACAGGTTCTAATAGCGAACGTGCATGAACTGTAGGGGGCAGCACTGGATCCCTCTGTTTATTGGCGCGAAGTGTAAATAAATATCAAGTTTAAACTTCCAATGTAGCCCATAAGGCGGCAGAACCTACCAAAACGTACGTACGTGAACCATAAGAAAACGTACGTGAACTCTAGAGGGCAACACTTGCTCGGGGGTGAAGTGTCAATGTACAGTTTATGTTTCCGGTTCAAAGTTTAAAGCCACACGGTGGTAGACCCTCCAAACGGTGTATTCCTCCGAATATATTGATTTAAACTAACACGATTTTCATCCATACTTTTATAATTAACACGGGACTTAATCAAGGGAGTCTGCCTGTGACCACGAACGTAACGTCACGTTCGAAACGGCAGGCCACAAATAAACATAAGTTTTATGCGATTAGTCCCGTGTTAGTTATAAAAGTATAATTCCTCCGAATGTCGCGAAATTACGAAAATGGATTCGAAATAATTTAAATGTGATGGAATTATAGGTGATGTTTGGAATTACTAAACTCGTACTTCATTTCTAGCAAATGGTAGGTACTTACAGAATATTTAATGTTTTTTTTTAACATTTTAACTCATATTTCTATAAATTTCATAGTTCGTAAATCTAAATTACCTATTCATCAAATGTTACCTATTCATCAAATGTTATTGAAAAATGTTTCTCACATAAGTTAAATGCAAATTTATTTTTGAGAAAATAAAAAAATTCTTTAATCATTAATACCATTGTAAATAGAGAACGAGACTTGGAATTGAATGGAATTCTGTAAAGTTTTGTAAGTTAAGTAGATATCAAATTTTATTTTTGACGAAGCTTTAGTTTCAGAAATTATGGTTTGTTTTAGTGTTAATCATATTAATGTTAGAATAAGGTCATGACTATACTCATGACGATGCTTATGCGGATTACGTTTTTGTTTTGACGAAGCATGTAGTCGGATTACCTTTGTGTTTGATTGCTTTAAATTAATTTTCGTAGTTATATCTTTCTAAGCTAGTAATATCACCCCTTTATCACCCAGATGAAAGAGGTGTAGCTAATTCCGAGTAGGTAAACTTGAGATTTTTAATGATCTGAACAGTGACACTAATAATGATGGAATTATGAGTGGATTTCGAAATTAACCGATATTTAGAAGTAGGTATGTATTTGGAATTACCTAATACATCTTCATTTGCCATAAGAATAACTTTATTTTAGCATTATATTTTTTTATAAAACTTTATACATACCTATAGAAGTAGCATCCTCTAAAATCGTATTTTGTAAGCCTGCACTGGCCGGAGGTACAGTGGGCCAAGAAAGTGGTCTATCAGTTTTGACAACAGTTTCTGCGAGATCTAACGATCGCTAAGGTTGACTTTTCTAACAGAGTTTAAAGTAAATCGACCTTGTTGTCTCATGACCTCAACCGTAGGGTGGTAGACCACTTTCTTGGCCCACTGTACATACTTAAATCATTATTTATGGGTTTTATGGCCATTGTGCATCGTAAAGGAGCGACCCGACTCATAGCGCTTTTCGAGTTTTCGCACACTCAAATAAACGCGAGCGATTGTATCATACCAACATCATTGTAAACAGATTTTAAAATCTAAAGAGTGTCAGTACTCAGTAGTTCCAGTAGTGACTTAGATCTCAGAGAGCTCAATTAACGCCGTTTGTAGGTATTCCAACCTAACGTAGTTTATAAACCGAGTTTAAAACGAGTAAATAACAAACTCAATTAAGGAAGGCAGATGGACATTTAGTACGTTCGTACTCCTTTTCCACTAATTAGACTGAAAACAGCAAGGGAAGGAACCAGTTAACTGTCTTCGAAGGCTATAACCGCGAAAATCGAAGTTCGCAAATTGCGGGCATCTGTCTCTGTCACTCTAACTAATTACGCCTTCATTGGAGTAAAAGAAAAAGATCCACGCAATTTGCGTAATTCGGCCCCCCAGCTTCGAACTCCATTAGTGAGACTGACAGGAGTGACAGGCCAATTCGAACGTACTCGTACACGGACATCAGAATGATATTTTGTTTTTTAAACATCCTGGAGGGCAAGATTAAGGGTAAGGACGCAGAGGAAGGCCTAGGATCACATGTGACGTTATCTATGAAAAGGGACCTTATTGTCGATGGCGCTTGAGCGATGTGAGTTAATATGTAACCAAGCGTTAGCTAGTTTGTGGTCGTAACAGCGCCATCTAGTGCGTAATTTCGGCACATATTCATTATTTTAAAATTAAGAGGCCGGTATCGATTTTAGGCGCAAAAATTTAAAATTGATAGATTTAGTGAAATTGTACACCTTCTGTTACGTAATAGAAATAACAAGTACTGGTATCTATTAGCACGTCTTCTTATCTTGCATTTGTACAGATCATTTTTTTGAAAACTGTCTCACTAAATTAGTAATGATTTTTTTTCTGATGGACGTTTAGGTAAACGCGCGTAAAGCACTGATTTAGTCGATCTTATTTGTAAATTCCGTAAAGTTTGGACTGCTAAAAATGGTAATTATGTATTACACATATCCTATACTCCAACTTGCATAGACTACATTTTTGTTATATGATACTGAACAAGAGTAAATGAAAGTTAGACGAAATCAATTTTCACCAGAAATTACTTCATAACAAGTGAACATTTTTCGTGAAAATCGACTTAATTTCAACGTAATTTTGATACTTAAACAATCTACAACATGTCCTGAAACTGTTCTTATACATAATTTTTTATAATTTATAACTATAATTTTTTGATGAATTTTTAAAAACTGCCCCTGCTCGTCATATATTGCCGGTGACGCACGCTCGGGACCTTATTATTAAAAGGCAAGATGAGAAGACGTGTCAATAGAAACCAATACTTGTTATTTAGATATTAAGTAACAAAAGGAGTACAATTTCAACGACTAAATCTATCAATTTTACATTTTGGCTGTAAAATCGTTAACGGAGCCTTAACCTTTAGAAAAAACCGACTTCAAAAAGAATATAAGATATAAGTAATACAAGGGCCCGATTTATAAATTTCGATCGCTCGATTTCGTCACTTGAAAATCGGTGGAAAACGGCGAAATGCTAATTTTTGAAATTCGTGTGATAGAAATTTGGAATCGAGTGGTATTGACCACTCGTTTTCAATTATATTAGTAGAATTTATATGCCTAGTAGTGGAGATATTACGGAACGAAATACACGAAATCGAGAGGTCGAAATTCAAAAATCGGCCCCCAGTAAATATTATCCCTCTTATATGCGTTAGCAATGGATATGCTTGAAGTCGGTGCCAAGCCAAATCTTAAAAGCGTCAACACACTGTCTTACCGAATGCTAAAACTCCATTAGTTGCTTGGGAGTATTATTGACCAGGATTGTAACTATTTGGCTATAGGCACCGATTTCTAACAATAGTTGCTAACGCATACAAAAGGGATATTAAATATTTTATTTTATCCTTTTGGAAGTCATATTCTTTTTTTTTTAAAGATAATTTAATTTTAATGTTTAATTTACTAATGGAGACAGGTCTAACGAGCCCAAACTCAATGTTGTTTTCTCCCAGATGTCCTGGCGGCCTAGCCAAGGTGACAATCACTATCACTACGACAACGAAACGCTTTGTCTCTTTATCACTGCCATATTAGTGCGACGGTGACAGTTGCGTTTCGATCACTACGGAGCGTAAGCGATTGGCATGTTGGCTACGCGGCCTGATATGGCCAAATAAATAATCTATCATTAGATAAGTTCAATGGGATCATAATATTATATTGTCTCTAGTCTTACGTATGTCCTTCAGCCCAAATTTTAGACATCGAGAACTGGTTCAAATCTCGTTTCCAAGATTATTTTAAATAATTTTATTTACAGCAATAAATATGCGGACAGTCTTGTACCATTCGAAGAGCAGCCCACCGTCACGGGCCGTCAAGATGGTTGCCGGCATCTTGAATGTAGAATTGGAGGAAAGATATCTCAACCCGGTGGCGAGGGACCAGGACACGCCAGAGTTAATAGAGGTGAGCGAAACGAAAAAAAAAAACAATGTAAACTAAAGGCCATGGCAGGATAAACTAAGTGAATCTGCCCCCAGCGAGTTTTGGCTTGTAATTTTTTTCGATGATGTGGCTTTGTATTGTATTGGTAACATGTACCTATGCAAAATTTGAGCCCCCAAAAGTCTATAGTTAAAAAAAAAGAAATATGATCTTTTTGCAGTATTTTTTTTTCTAGCCAGCCGATTTTGTCGTGCGTCACGTATAATGTACAATATCTGGGTAACCAAGCTTCGATCTAATACCTTTAAACGAGCAATTCTTGTTTATTTATATATATAATATCTGGGTGACCGAGCTTCGCTCGGAAAACGTATAAAAACTCGAAAATGCGCGTTTTCCCAGAGATAAGACCTAGCTAGATCGATTTTTCGCTCCCGAAAACCCCCGTATAGCAAATTTCATCTAAATCGTTAGAGCCGTTTCCGAGAGATATATATATATATATATATATTTCGGGGAGAGAAATATATATATATATATATATATATATTTCGGGGATCTCGGAAACGGCTCTAACGATTTAGATGAAATTTGCTATACGGGGGTTTTCGGGGGCGAAAAATCGATCTAGCTAGGTCTAGGTATATATATATATATATAAATAAATAAATAAATAAATAAACAAGAATTGCTCGTTTAAAGGTATTAGATATATTTCGGGGATCTCGGAAACGGCTCTAACGATTTCGATGAAATTTGCTATATGGGGGTTTTCGGGGGCGAAAAATCGATCTAGCTAGGTCTTATCTCTGGGAAAACGCGCATTTTCGAGTATGTTTTCCGAGCGAAGCTCGGTTACCCAGATATTTCACATTATACGTGACGCACGTCAAAATCGGCTGGCTAGAAAAAAAAATATTGCAAAAAGATCATATTTCTTTTTTTTTTAATATTTAAACTGTTGGGGGCTCAAATTTTGCATACTTGTTACCAATACAAAGCCACATCATCGAAAAAAACTACAAGCCAGAACTCGCTTCACTTAGCTTATCCTGCCATGGCCTTTAAAGTGTCATTTAATAGAACTTGCTAACTATGTAAACAAAAGTTACTAGTAATTTGACATTCAGTGTCAATTTTAGTATGGCGGTTTGTTTACATAGTTAGCAAGTTCTATTGAATGACACTTTACGGCCTAATGAATGCGAACTTTAACCTTTTCCACGCCGCGCCGTGTCAAACACAAAAGCTGTCACTCAGACGAGTCAGACGCCACATCATTGAAGTGTCAAAACTGAAATTGAACTTTATGTATAATGCACGTAGGTCGATGTTGCTCTGTGGTCTGTGACCGATTAATCGGTTTTTGGCGTTGAACCTACGGTTCGGATATATCGGTCATTGGCGTCCAAAAGGTTAATATACCTACGTCAAAACTTAGCTCTAGGGGGCCTACCGCGAACACCGAAGTTCGCAAATTGAGGGCATATTTCTCTGTCACTCTAATTACGCCTTATTCGCGGTTATAGTCTATGCGGAAAGAGAAGTCGTGAAATGTATTTGGCCCCATACATTCCACGACTCTTTTCTTTCCGCACTAACTCTATATCCTAGACACAAAACAAACGCGCTCATTCTTTCTTCCGTGATCCTAGATAATTTTTGACGTACCTACTTATATTAAAGTTCCAACCGGCCGTCAGTCATTCCGCCGCTACTTTAAGCAAGGATGCTAAATACGTGTAAAACGAAATACTCAACTATGATTCTATGAATACCTCATTGTGGTAATCTAATATTGCAAGCCATAAATTTACGTATTTCTGTAATGTATTATTTGCTTTAAAAAATCATTGTCTTACAGAAGAATCCTATGAGATCCATACCGCTGCTCGACGAAGGAGACTATTGGATAGCCGACAGGTACCTACCTACTATAAAATTATTATTATTTCCTACCTTGTGTGATTGAGTCAAATTGATTTAAGTTTAACAAACCATACCGATTTTGAAAAGGTCTGCTAAGAATACCACAATAGTATTTTATACAATCGTGATATAATGGAGAGCTTTTCAGTCGAGTACCGTGTTTAGGCAACGAAGCTTGCTGAGTTGCCTAAGTAAAGGTACGGGATTGAAAAGCTTGATTAATATCACTATTGTATACAACACTTTTTCTACGAGTCAACAAAAAAATACTTAAAACTAGTAGAAGAATCATATATGTAGGTAAAAAAACCAAAAGTATACAGCTAAGATGCGTGAGCAGCCGCGATACCTTCATACTCGTACGCGACCCGGTCCCCGCGCCCCGCGCCCCCGGCCGGTTGGTCAACGACACCTTCTCGTAACTCATGAGGCCCTGGTACTTGCTCCGCGCTTTCGATTGGTCAATTTCATTATAGTTGACTAAACTGTATCGAAATGAATATTATAGTTGACTAAACGGTATCGAAATGAATATTATAGTTGACTAAACTGTATCGAAATAAATATTATAGTTGAGTTGGGGTCCCATAGTGCAAAAAGTATGCGATTTCACTTTGGTATACGAAGTATTAATTCAAGCATTGCAGTCGACGAGTAGAAAAAGCTACTCAGGCGCATCCGAAGGCTGTGTTGGGAATATTTGCTGCTGACGGGTAAACATTAATTCGGGTAGAGCGGCCGGCTGGTATCCCGTACCGCCTAGTCATGATTTCGAGTGGCGCCCACAGAAGTGAATTTTTCTGTTTTCTGTACAAATCAAATGCATTAAATTTTTGAGTACCTACAGGTAGGTACCTAATCAGATATCTAACTCTGAGATAAGTAAGATATACCTAATAAAAAAAAGAATTTATAAAATTTCCTACGAGTAAAAACGTAGTCGGGTAATAAAGATATTACCCACGCACCCACCATGACGCATTTCTTTTTCGCCCTATGGTTGTCTGGTAGAGAATGCCTAGCTAGAGCCATTAAGTCCGCATGTTGTATTTCTTATATATGAGCAATGAAGTTAAAGATAAAATAAATACAAATTACAAATTTGTTCCAGTCACGCTATAATTGTGTATCTTTTTGAAAAATACGCAAAACCTGAGCACCAGCATCTGTACCCCTCTGACATTCGAAAACGCGCCACAATCAACCAGCGAATGTACTTCGAATGTGGTATATTGTTTCCCAGACTTCGATCTGTAATGGTGAGTAGGTAGTTTTAAAGATCTAAGCATACAGACAGACAGGCAGTGGGAAGCGACTTTTGGCCCGATTCGAATTTTGTAATAGACATCTATTAGATATCTTTTAGACATCGCCAAGATACGATAACGATATGTTTAAGATCTAACCTGTCAAATTTGACATTTCCGCGATTCTGGAGATACTCTTGAAATGCTCTTGAACGATTTCCACAAGATATTACTTAGAGATCTAATGCACAAATCTAATAGATATCTAACACGATCTATCGTAAAAGTGACATTGGTTGCCCGAATTGCGCTGCAAAAGAGAACTAGTTGAAATCTAAACTATAACGTATCTAGAATGGATCTAGTACGTGTCGTCTCTTGTGAATATCTTGAAGTTCGAATACGGCAGTTTGTTTTATACTATGTAGTGATATATATTTATGTAGATATCTTGCTTGGGCCAGGCTGGGCCAGGCGTAGCTCACTCCGCGATTTCGTCGCGTGGCTACAAGTAGGTACCAACAAGTACATGCGGCCATAGAGAAAAAAATACATAGAGTGCTCACTCCATACATCAGTTTTAGTAACAAAAAGACTATTAGCATCTAGCATCGAGTAGCGGAACTATCAGTACTGCTACTTGACAATAGATGGCGGCGGCGACCGGAAAGTCTTATGCTGTTGAGATAAGACTTTCCGGTCGGTGCTACATCTATTGTCAAGTAGCAGTACTGATAGTTCCGCTACTCGATGCTAGATGTAGACACTGAAATTAATAGTCTGAACTGATGTATGGAGTGAGCACTCTTGTCTTTATTTCTCTATGATGCGGCCCACACCAATTTTGGTGTCTAGCCTTAGTAGTTGCCGCGCACTGCTACGGAATGGACGCCTGCTCGCGCTTGCGCCACCTAGCGGTCATATCTGTCGTAACAGACGCGCTTTGTTAGAGAGTGAATCTTCTGTACCCAGTACTATTATTTATTCTGTGCTTGTGCTAACTTTCAGGCCCCAACATTCTGGGGCAAGCTGACAGAGCTTTCGAAGCCCATGAAGTCTAACATAGAGGACGCGTACCGCACGCTAGAAGCCTACTTGTCTCGCACCCTGTACGTGGCCGATGACGTACTCACTTTGGCAGATATAAGCATCGTTACCACGGTGTCGACGATGGACGGCATCCACCCTGTCGATGTCAAAAGGTATTCGTTATAGGGCTCCTCTACACGATGGGCCAGCGCCGGCTACTCCAAGGGACGCAGCCTTGCGGTAAAATAAGATAGCAATATCACTTGCTCCCTCTAACGCATAAATGCGTCCCTTGGAGTGGCCGGCGCTGGCCCATCGTGTAGAGGAGCCAATAAACCTTTTGTACTACAAAAGTATTTTAACACACCATTGTAAACCTTATTGAAATGTATGAAGATTGATTTTAAAATGTAACCGTATGCTGTCTTTGGCGGTTATTGAACGCCAATAACACGAATGATGTGCCTCCGTTGCTAAGTAGAGAAAGAATATGGGGCATTATCTATGACAAGGGACCTTATTGTCGATGGCGCTTATGCCACACAGCGTCGCGCGGCATTGTATTTATATCGAATCGTCGTTAATAACGGCGTAAGCGCCATCGACAATAAGGTCCCTTTTCATAGATAATGTCACATATTATAATTACCCTGCTCCTACTACTCCTGACGCTTCTTTCTTCATAATGACGGCGCTGTGCTTTTAGCAGGGCTTTCTATTAACTGCCAGCGCCTTGCTACGTTTGTAGCCAGTAGCGATTTTTTTCCGTAAGCGCCTACGAACAAGAACCCGCCTAGCGGGTTGCTGGCAGTGAATTTGTTATAACATTTTTCACATAGCCTCCATACAATTTGTAAACTTATAACAAAAATGTCTTGAGATAACGGCTATCACTGTCCCCAAGCTGTTTAAAAAATACTAAACGACTGTGGCGCTTCTAAGATTATTTAATTTCTTATAACCTAATTGTTTTACATTCCATTCAGATACCCAAAGTTAAAGCAGTGGTTGCAGTCGATGTCCCAGAAGGATTTCTGTCAGAAATACAACGAGCCGGGAAGGGAGGAGCTGGTGGCCGTGCTTGTTACTATGATGGGGAACAACAAGCATAATCAGCGAGCTAAACTTTAATATTTGTTGTTGCAGTACGACCTTTGATATGTTTAACCTTTTCGACGCCGTGTCAAACACAAAAGCTGGCACGCTGACGCCACGACACCGAAGTGTCGAAACTGAAATTGAACTTTATGCATATGCACGTAGGTCTATGTTGCTCTGTGGTCTGTGACCGATTAATCGGTCTTTGGCGTTGAACCTACGGTGCGGATATATCGGTCATTAGCGTCCAAAAGGTTAAGCCTCGCATCCTTTGTGCGTCAAACCCGACACAAAAAAAACGTGGAAAATCACGAGTGTCATAAAATATTCACAAACATTCGTGAACGTTTCAATCACGGCAAACTTTTGTCGCAGTTTTGTCAACGCGTATCGATCAACAATTTCTTCCTCGTGTTTAGCGTGTACAAGTAAATAATCTAATATAAAAGGGAGTGGTAACTAAGTACTGATTACTATATTTATGTTAAAGTGGTGTGGAAATGTATATAAAACACAATTTATAAGAATCACAGGTTTTTATTTCAGTAACTAAAAAGAAATGCAAAGAATTCCTTAACTTTACACTCCTGTAACGTCTAGGGCTAACCATATGGATAACTTTTTGATGAGAAACGAATGATTACAAAAAACGTTACACATTAAACATTTCCTATAAGTCTTATAATTGTCTCTCGTTAACGCCCGCCGCACTCGGAACATTCATTCATAGCACTTAACATATATAATATTAAGGACATGTACAATACTTGAGATAATCTCTCGAAACGTCAGTTCAGCTCAGTCATACGAAACAATACACGGGACCGTCGAGTAACATACTCATTGGAAACATTCGAATTAAATTTAAACTATCATCACGCTATCTCGTCGATTCACTTCAAATTTGTGGGCGTCCATTGTTGGTGAGGGCGTTAGTGTCTGTTGCACGATAGTCTAAGGATGGCGCGAGACCCAGCATTAGCCATCCTCCTTGGGTGGTGTGAACCAGCCTGAAACATACCACGTATTACACGCTTAGGTTACACAATCGGGCCAAAGATCGGCAAAAGTACGTAGAGTTGATTATCCTCTAGCCGCCTCTAGTCAAACCTTGCCAAGCAAAATTAAATTTTATTTCGTCAACACAAAGTTCAAATTAGAATGGAACATGAGACCTTTTTATAGGTCTAGAGGATATACTATACTGACTAGAAGGCAAGGAGGGTTGCACTACTCACAACATAGACTAGGAATCCTCTAGACGGAGTTTAGAGCAATTATTTCATGAAACCGATGCTGCCTAAAATACTGGGGTGCGGGGGACGAGGTGAGCGAGTCCCGTGCCGTGATTGGTCCGTTCAAAGACACGGACCAATCACGGCACGGGATTGACTCGAAGATGGAGTAAAACTACCGTATAAGTGGCAGAGTGGGTAGCGTTACTATGCTCAGTCTAGAGGATGTCTTGTCTGTGACTCACAATCAACGGTTAAATTATAAAGTGACGGTAGCTTTTATTCCATAGGGAACTGTCAAAGTTAACAAGCTAATTTTGACGTACTAACATCGACAAATGGTTTAGTACAACTGGCTCTTAGATAAATTTAAAAGTTGAAAAATTACTGTCTTGGGTGAGACTTGAACTCACGGCCTCTGGATCGATACTCCAGCGCTCTGCCACCTGAGCCACCAAGACCTCATCCATAGCTAGCAGATCTTTCCATCGCTTAATTTGATAGCATCATTTGGAGACATTGGTTGTTAAATATTAAATTGGCTCTTAGATGTTTAGAAATGTAATGAAAGTAGTCACCCATGCCATAGAGAAAAAAATACATAGAGTGCTCACTCCATACATCCGTGTTAGTACCAAAAAGACTATTAGCATCTAGCATCGAGTAGCGGAACTATCAGTACTGCTGCTTGACAATACATGTCGCCACCGACCGGAAAGTCTTATGCTGTTGAGATAAGACTTTCCGGTCGGTGCTACATCAGTTCTGAAGACACTGAAATTAATAGTCTGAACTGATGTATGGAGTGAGCACTCTATGTATTTTTTTCTCTATGCCCATGCTTAGGGCTGCCATCCGTCCGGGTTTCCCCGGATTTGTCCTAGTTTGGATGCCGTCCGGGGGCCACCTGGGGAGGTTTTCAAAAAGTGTCCGGGTTTCTACCCGACGACGTTTTTTTTCCCAGACACTTTTTAGAATGAAAGAAAAAGCGATTGTTTTTTAATAATATTATCTTCGGACACGGGGAAAATGCGATTTACGCCAAATTACCGAGTTTTTTAAGTCTATGTCCGTGTTGGACGAATTTAGAGATGGCAGTCCTACCCATGGTGCCCCCACTCACCGTTCTTCTCGTGTATCTGCACTAGGCACTTGAAGCTCTGCTGCGCGCGCGCCAGCGAGTACTGCGTCTGCGAGACGACCTTGGTGGCGCCGAACTGTATGCGCGCCTTGCCTTTCACCAGCGTGGCGGCGATCTGCATGATGACCGCCTCGACCGTGTACGCGGACGACCAGCCCTGCTTCGTGAGCAGCTCCATGCATATCGCGCCACCCACCAGCACGTAGCCTCCTGCGAATGGTCAACCTTTTTAGGGTACCAAAGCGTAAAAACCGGCCAAGTGCGAGTCGGACTCGCGCACGGAGGGTTCCGCACCATCAACAAAAAATAGAGCAGAACAAGCAAAAAAACGGTCACCCATCCAAGTACTGACCCCGCCCGACGTTGCTTAACTTCGGTCAAAAATCACGTTTGTTGTATGGGAGCCCCACTTAAATCTTTATTTTATTCTGTTTTTAGTATTTGTTGTTATAGCGGCAACAGAAATACATCATCTGTGAAAATTTCAACTGTCTAGCTATCACGGTTCGTGAGATATAAAGTCTTTTTTTTTATTCCGTAGACTGAAATGACAGTTAATAGTATGAACATGAAATGTCATTTCATACTATTAACTGTCATTTCAGTCTACCGAATAAAAAAATAGACTTTAGCCTGGTGACAGACGGACGGACGGACGGACGGACGGACGGACAGCGGAGTTTTAGTAATAGGGTCCCGTTTTTACCCTTTGGGTACGGAACCCTAAAAACGGGACCTTATTACCACAGGGCGGACACGCCAATGTCGCGGGGTGAGCACGGGGCGAGGTAATGCGAGTCGGGGCGGGACGGTGCGTGGCCGTTCTGTATGATATTACTAATTCTGTGCTATTACTAAGACGACTGTTCGTCTGTCCTTCCGTCCGTCTGTCTGACACCAGGCTGTAACTCATGAACCGTGATTGACAGTTGAAATTTTCACAGATGAAGTATTTCTGTTGCCGCTATAACAACAAATACTAAAAACAAAACTAAAATAAATATGTAAGCGAGGCTCCCATACAACAAACGTGATTTTTTTCCCGTTTTTTGCGTAATGGTACGGAACCCTATGTGCGCGAGTCCGACTCGCACTTGACCTGTTTTTTTTTTATATCCCAGATACTAAAATGACAGTTGGCTTCCCTAGTTTGACCAATCGATGTTTTTAAAGCACGAAGAATTCGTACATTGACACTACTGTCCCGTTCAATGACACTGTGCGAGCGGTGCGATGTATTTTAGCTTCCTTAATCAATACACAAGTAAACCATTTTCAAATGCAATAAAATGTAAAGCATGTAAAACCTCGGTTAGACTTCAAAGAAAGTACAGGAAAACAAAGTTAAAAATAGGTATCTTATACATCCTAAAAACATTAACCATTTGAACACAATACAACTTTTAACACATTCATTGCCACCCAGCCAAACAAGACATCCGCGCCAGGCCACAAAAATTCCTTCATATAAAGCTGTAGTACCACGATCCCGACTATCGGGTCGTCCGGCCTGGGAACGAAATCATAAAATACCCGATAGTCGGGTTTTCGGCACTGAATGTGTTAAACTGTCCAATACTTTATTTTAAATACTCCTAAAACAGACAACACGTTTACATGTATAAGACGTTAATGTACGATTCCCATTCCCATCGACCGAATGGAGTCGGGCCGCGCCGGAGCGCACTTCACAATGTCCTAAACCAGCGGTCGGAAACCTGCGGCCCGCGAGCCTCCCTGGCTAATTTGTATGTAATATTGACAAACGACAGTGTCTGATAAAGTCACAAATATTAACAAAGTACGGCCCGCGTCAACTTCATTAACATCTATGTGACCCTTGGCTTCTAAAAGGTTGCCGACCGTTGTTCTAAACAATATGTATGACAGACGCAATGGAGTCTGGTGGCCTACCGCGAACCACGTTCGTCGTGATGCCTCCCTGTCACACTTACGTATGAATTTACAAGTGCGACAGAGAGGCAACACGTCGAGCGTGGTTCGCGGTAGGCCTTCTGTCCGGAGCCGTCCGCATCCGCGAGGTGCCGACTGGCTTGTGGCCGTATAACTGTAAAATGCGCTCCGACGCCGACGATTGGATTTGTACATAAACAATTTTTCCAGGTGGGAATGCCACATTGGTCCAAGAACAAGAGTATAAGGTAAGGTAAGGAGTATAAGGTGCGTCTCTTGTGGTAAATGCGTCATTTGAAGATATCTTCGAAACGCAACATATTATAACTAATATCTGGGTGACCGAGCTTCGCTCGGAAAACAAAAAAACTCGAAAATGCGCGTTTTCCCAGAGATAAAACCTAGCTAGATCGATTTTTCGCCCCCAAAAACCCCCATATAGCAATTTTCATCGAAATCGTTAGAGCCGTTTCCGAGATCCCCGAAATATATATATATATATATATATAAGAATTGCTCGTTTAATTATAACTATTATAGCCGTCTGTATTAAAAATTCAGTGACCACACTTCAAACAGAGGGATGCAATAGTTCTAAAATGTTCCGTTTAGAAGAAATCTTTAAAAGACGCATTTACCTCAAGTGACGAATTTACCTCGGTTGACCATACCATAGAGAAAAAAATACATAGATTGCTCACTCCATACATCAGTTTTAGTACCAAAAAGACTATTAGCATCTAGCATCGAGTAGCGGAACTATCAGTACTGCTACTTGACAATAGATCTAGCCACCGACCGGAAAGTCTTATGCTGTTGAGATAAGACTTTCCGGTCGGTGCTACATCTATTGTCAAGTAGCAGTACTGATAGTTCCGCTACTCGATGCTAGATGTAGACACTGAAATTAATAGTCTAACTGATGTATGGAGTGAGCACTCTTGTCTTACTATATTTCTCTATGACCATACCAGGGATGTTGCGGATGCCGATTTTTTGACATCCGCGGATGCGGATTTTTAAAGGTTCACATCCGCGGATGCGGATGCGGATGTCAAGATAGGTACATAAAAAACGTCAAATATTACATTTTAGTAATTTTTATTTAAAAAAACCGGCCAAGTGCGAGTCGGACTCGCGTTCCAAGGGTTCCGTACATTAAGTCCCACTCACGCTTGACTGCTAATTTCTAATAGGTTTTTTTGGCTAATGACTAAATTACCTAGCAGTCTAGCACTTACGCCGATGCTAAGACGTTCCTGTACCGAACTGTTCCACATCCGCATCCGCATTAAATCCGCATCGATTTTATGCGGATGCGGATGCGGATGTTGAAAATAATGCGGAAGTTCCGCGCTTGCGGATGCGGATGCGGATATTCGCAACATCCCTGGACCATACCCACCTGATATAATGGGATAGACGACCCGCACGAACGGCGGCTCGAAGGGGTACGTCTCCTTGAACATGATGTTGAGCAGGATGGAGTCCTTGCCTTCCTTCTCCTTCAGCAGCAGCAGGTCGTTGTGCAGCGGGCTGTCCGGGTCCACGGAGCGCAGCCGGATGTTCCACTCGTACAGGGAGTCGTTCACGAGCTCTGCATATGAGATTATTCAGTTATCACTACATAGTATAAAACAAAGTCTCTTCCCGCTGTCTGTCGTCCCTATATATGCTTAGATGTTTAAAACTACGCAACGGATTTTGATGCTGTTTTTTTAATAGATAGTGATTCAAGGGGAAGGTTTATGTATAATTTGCTAACCCGTGCGAAGCCGGGGCGGGTCGCTAGTAACTATTAAATTTTTAGAAATCATTTGGGAAAACAGCTAATACTATTCAAACTGCTGGATCGATATTTATCAAATATAGCTAAGAAACTCGCATAGAAACTAGCTTCCACATAAAATAACCGCATCGAAATCGGTCCATCCGTTGGAGTCCTACGAATGCTACAATAGACAGAGATTTTAGGTTCCTTAATTTCTTTGTCTAATCCAGCGGTCGGCAACCTTTTAGCAGCCAAGGGCCACATAGTAGCTAATGTAGGTGACGCGGGCCGCACTTTGTTATTTTGTATGACTTTGTCAGACATTGTCGTTTGTCAATATTACATACAAAATAGCCAGGGAGGCTCGCGGGCCGCAAGTGACAGGTTCACGGGCCGCATGCGGCCCGCGGGCCGCGGGTTGCCGACCGCTGGTCTAATCGATGGTCATCCAAGCAACAGCAATGGCGAGAAAAATATTACGAATTTTTAAAGTATCTGTCTAATTGCAAACGGCCTCCTAGTGCGAAGCGACGCACTATACTTTTTACATTTTTATGCAAATGACACTTTAATATTTAATATAATGTTTATACAAAAAGTTTCGCATACTAAACTCAGAATAACCATGTAGTTCATTCTTTCGTAGTTAAGTCTTTGTTACTAGAGATTGTTTAAAGGTTGACTGGAAGATATCCCTTATAGGGATAGTTCGCCTTTGTACATTGTATATATTTTGTTGTTATTGTGTTTGTAATCTGTCTTATGTACAATAAAGTGTTTACATACATACCCACAGCACCAAGAACGCTTATTTATGGGTTATGGTGTGTTGTCAATGTAACTTTCCAGCTTTCTAGTAAGGTTTATATTGGCTCACTTGCGCCCGTGAGTGAGTGTAGTGTGAGTGAATATTTTTAAATGTATGGCGTTCGTATGAATGAACATTTTGTATACATAGCACGTATGGCTTTCAAAGGGGAACATCACAGACAATCCAACCTCTAGACATAGCATAGTCGCGCTACCCCCTCTGCCACACATACGGTAGCGTTACTCCATCTTCGAGTCAATCCCGTGCCGTGATTGGTCCGTGTCTTTGAACGGACCAATCACGGCACGGGATTCGCTCACCTCGTCCCCCCGCACCCCCGTATTTTTGGCAGCATCGGTTTCATGAAAGAATTGGCCTAAGCTCAGTCTAGAGGTTGGATTGTCAGTGGGGAACATATTCCATAAGTATAACTCACCAATGGAATACATATTGCTCTTGAAGGAATGTGAGCGATATATGTCCCGCAGCTCCTTCATGAGGCGGTCTGTGGCTTGTAGGCTGCCCGAGACACTGCCGGACAAATAGTCTTGCCGTTGGTTCTGTCGGAGTCTCTCTAGTGTCGCTAAGTGTTCTGTTTCCATATCATCCTAGAAAAAAAAATATTACTAGATAAAAAATATGTCACACACACGTAAATAATAACAGTCCTGAAGACACTAGTTTTCAGCTTCAGCAGTTTTTGTACACCCAGTTGTGTATCTCGATGAATATATATGTGACCGTTTTAGGGAAACCCCGTTTTTCCTATTAAAAACTAGTTTTCCGTATCGCCTTGGTCAAAACACATTTTGACTAGTTAAACTAGTTTTCGAATAGCGCCATGGTGACAACGCGTTTTAAGTACGACTTGTCAGTCGAAACTTGTTTTCAAAAAGTGCACTGGTGAAAACTAGTTGTAACTAATTATTAAAAATTAATTTCAGTGAAAAGTTGAAAACTAGTTTTGACTATAAAACGCATTTTCACTAGTTTGACTATAGTTCGTTTTTTTAGCATTAGAAATAAGGTAAATCTTGACGTGCCTTTTTATTAAAAAATATTGAAAAGCCAAAGAATGTAAAAGATCGTACATATATGATTTATAATTCTAACATATTTGCTGTAACTTAGTTTTCAATGGTGATTTTTAACAAAAAGACATGTCAAGATCGCTTATAGTATGAATTATCTGAGATGATTTCTTCGGGCTCGGGCCCTAGTCTATTAAACAAAAGGTATTGTTTCCTTTATGCAGTGCTTACACCTGCTTACTGCTAATAGACCCTACTTAAGTAACGGGAACAAACCCGTTTAAAAAGCAAATTTATCATTATATTTATATGGTTCAAATTCATGAAACAACCCATTTGGAGATAACACGTTTTGTTATCTCCAAAGAAAAGACCACCCTGATTGTTCTCAGAATGAGCTGTCACATAAATTTGAACCTTAATACTATCACGATAGTTGCTTTTTAAACGACATGGTTACTTTGGCACGTGCTGAAGACCGCTCTTAAAAGAAACAAAGGCTTTTGTTCAACAGATTAGTTCTCGAGCCCGAAAAAATCATCTGAGATAATTCATACTATACCTTCTTTCTAATGCAAACAAAACGAACTATAGTTACTTTATATATTTTATAATGTTAGCTCAGAAAAAAGTTTACATTACATTGCAGTTAAGTTAATTATTTTCTATAACCAATTATAGCATGTATAAGAGAAGCAGTTGGACTCACTTTGTTGCTTCGTCCCGCATCCTCTACCATCTCTAGAGGCAAGTCATCTTCACCTTCTGAATCGTCCTCTTCTGCTGCCATCTCCTCGTCTTCCTCTGTGCCTGATTCGGCCCCATTGGACGTCACACTCGGCAACCTAGAAAAAAATACATTGAAATCAATTAGATAGGATAGTTAACCGTTTTAATCCAAGTCAAACATTATGCGACCTTGACTAGACTTGTCAATATAATTATATATTGACTGTACTCTCTCTCTATAAACAATTTCTAATATTTACAAGTGGAGCCAAAAAAGTAAAAAAAAATTTTGACGCGAGAACAAAAAAAAGCTTTACGGAGGTCATCCAAGTCGGCCAACCTTCCATACAAAAGCTAAACATTTTTTGCGTCAAAAAAGTTTTTTTTCTACTTTTTCATAATCAGAACACAATACCGAATATGCCCGTAAATGTCTCCCCACTATTTTGGATACAACCTGTATGCAAAGAGATTTTACTAATAGATGGGATGTACAGTCGCCATCAGATATATCGGAGCGGCCGAGGTGCTCATCAATATCTGAACACGCACTCTAACGCCCTGACAATACAGGCGTGTTCAGATATTTGTGAGCGCCTTGACCGCTCCGATATTTATGATGGCGACTGTACCTATAAAGGCTAAGAAAAATTCATGCCTTACAGCAAAAGTAGATGTAAAAATCCCGTTTGGAAAGCTTGCTATATTTATAGTACCATCTAGTTCAGCTCTCACACCCGGGGCACGATTATTTCTTACACTAACTCTTTTCCACAATTAATAACTGACACTTTAGCAAAATATTGTAAGTCAAATTTTTATATATATTTTTTTATATTGTAAGTCTTCAGCATTATGTCAAAAAGTCATGTATTGTATAAATAAGTGTAATTGTTGATAATCTTACCTCTGCTGGGGGAAAGGGTGCATAGGTAAAGTGAGGGAGTCCAGATCTGGAGGCTCCGGTACGCCGTGTAACTTGCATAGCTCTCTTAACAATATACCAACCTGCAACACATCAATATACACTCACTCAGTATTCCAAAATTGGTGTTTGTCAATGTAATAGGATATTTGCATAAATCATATATTACTTTAGTTTCTCTAGATAAATGACAAAGAAGCAAACAAGTGATATGATAATGACTGCCCCAAATTTTTAGTGTTTAAGAATGTTATCATAACAATAGACTGCTCAATGTATGTCAAATTGTATGTGACCTGGAAAAACTAAGCTAATGTTCCAACTGTTTGAAAAAAAAAATATTTAAAATGCCTTAGTTTTTTTAGTTTTTCACTTCACCAAGCATCATTTAAAAAACCGGCCAAGTGCGAAACGGACTCGCGCACGGAGGGTTCCGCACGTATGGGAGCCCCACTTATATCTTTTATTTATTCTGTTTTTAGTATTTGTTGTTATAGCGGCATACATCATCTGTGAAAATTTCAACTGTCTAGCTATCACGGTTCGTGAGATACAGCCTGGTGACAGACGGACTGACGGACGGACGGACGGACAGCAGAGTCTTAGTAATAGGGTCCCGTTTTTACCCTTTGAGTACGGAACCCTAAAAAACATTATCGGGCTTATTATACTTGAAGAGTTTCCTCAATTTCTAGAGGATCCCATCATCAAATGCTCATATTGTAACAGAGTATGAAGTTATATTGTAAATTAGTCCAGCCATTTTTGGCAAATGGGCCTACATAAAAAAATAGGCTGTGACAGACGGACAGACAGACAGACGAGTGATCCTATTAGGGTTCCGTTTTTTCCTTTTGAGGTACGGAACCCTAAAAAGAAGCTGAGAATGAAAAGAAGATGATTAAAATTGCGCAATACATAATACTTTAATACTACAAGAAACTTTACAATAGTCATAAAAGAGTAACAGTATTACAGCTGCAGGTGAATGAACCCAGGTTCATGGCCGTTCGCCACGTAAATAACAAGCAGTTACAAATATAATTGGAGACATAAAATTATCTGAAAATAGCAGTGTTGTCAGACGGTCACAAAAGCCACATTTTTCGTGACTTAGGCCCCCGTCTGTAACTTATGAGCAAGACTCGGAAAAACGCCCGTCATTTTGAAACATTACCCTGTTCCATACTACACAGACTTCTTTATACTAATGTCAACGATTAAATATGCTCCAATGACATCCGTAGACCGTAAAGTTTACGGTCTACGCAGGGCCGGATTAACCCTAAGGCAGAGTAGGCAACTGCCTATGGGCCCCGCCTCGGCTAGGGGGCCCCGGCGGCCCCGTCGCGCCAAAAAAAAGTTTTTCATATGGCCAAAATTCTTAAATATGTTACCTACTTATACCTAATGTCCAATATCAGTTTCTCAGACACACAATCATCAAATGATTATGTAAATTATGTTATTTTATAGCTTTTAAAGTCTGTAAATCGAGCCCGAATTTCAGGCTCCCGTGGGCACGAGGGCCTAAAACCTCATTAATGAAACTTCGGCCCTCCGAGTAACTCTTGTATGATACATATATTATTGTTGAGTAACATTTGACGATTGGCTCGTATCAGAGCGCTGCTTTGATTCATTGATTTCAGATTCCTTTTGCCTCGCATGAAAGCTCACCTCGCAGGTTATAAGTACGCTTCGGGCTTGTTAAGTATGTGGAGATTGCTGAGCTCGACCTTCAGCCTCACTTTTTACCTCAATTTTTGGTTCGCCTACCAAATCTCTTCTTCAACTTATTTGGCCTCGCTGCGCCAAGCTCGGCCTGCGGTCTCGCTTTTTAATACAATGGACATTGGTTGTCGTCTGTGATCTAGCTGAGCTTATCCTGAAGCACGGCTTTGACCTCTTGACCTCGCATGAAAGCTCACCTACTGGGTAACTTCGGATTTTTAGGCCTTATTAACACGCTTTCACAATTTTTTCACAAAAAATTTCGCGCTCGCTACGCTCGCGATTTTTATTGCTTTCCCGATTTACCCTGTACTTACATGCTAATTTGACTGGTTAATGAATAATCATTTAAACACATGTAATTTTTTTATTATTAGCTTAATCTTAATCATGTGGCTCATATGGTCGGACAATCGCTGTTCAGCCTCGCAAAATATTGAACTACTTATTGAGAAAAAAAAAAGAGCTCTCCCCACACTGGACGCAAGGAGGAATCGGCAAAAACTAATATAAAAAACCTTTATGTCCACGCAAGAGCGAAAAAGACATCGTTCGGCATGTTCCGATCGGCTCAACCGACACCTGAAGGTTGAAATTAAAACCGCAAACTTACTTCCCTGTACTGAACAACTGAACTTATGTATGCAGAATTAACTGTAAGGGGGCCCCGAGCATTGCACTGCCTAGGGGCCCCGACATGCTTAATCGGGCCCTGGGTCTACGGATGTCATTGTGGCATTACGGCATAAACGAACATTTTCGACTCGTAAATTGATCCTAAATTATGATTTGTTTTCAAACTGACGGGCGTTTTTCCGAGCCTTGCTTATGAGTTATGATTTGGCCGCGGACTTTTATTTGAGACCTTTTGAGTTAATAGTGTAATGAGAAAAATGTGACTTTTAGACGAAACACAACTTATGACTCAAGAGCCCGGGCACCACTGGCCCAACTCTTCCATATCAATGTAATGTAGGGTTAACACAGTGGCAAAGAAATCAAAGAATTAAATATTTTTACAGCTACTGAAGGAGGAAACATAGCAACTGTACTTCATTTCTCTACATCTTATCAAAAATTTATTTGTGGTCATAAAATATACACACTTAGCGCCACTTGCACCATCCCACTAATCCGGGATTAACCCTTTAACCTACCTGTCCTGTCCCACTAGCATTGACTTAAAATGAAAGTTGTTTTAATAATGTATGTATGGCCCTATCCTTTTTTGACCCAGATATAAGCCTTGGGAGAGGACAGGTTAAACTGTTAACCCAGTGTCAAATTGTTCTGGTAACCATAGTAACTCCAGGTTTAACCGGTTAACCCCAGTTAGTGGGATGGTGCAAATTTTCTAATACTAAGGATGTCAAATAAAAACAATGTGACTAGTGAATATAAGTGGAAATACTGTACCTGACTTATGACATGATTGTCTCTTCCTTGTGTGTTGCTGAGGATCTGCACTGCATTTGTCACAATGAGATCTTCACTGTCTGCGAACCACACTGGTGGTGTACTGGGGTATGTCTCCTACAAGACACATTTTATGCAAATTAATTTATTTGACAAATATTTTCAGCTATTATTCAATTTTATAGTATATTTCATGAGTCATTTTTCTAAGCTAGTTTATTCGATTTTGTAAATAATTAATCAAAAGCTATACTAATTAAGGAAAACATATATGCAAGTGAGAATTTCAAATTATAATAGAAGATATAAAGTTCTTAGTACAAAAAAAATCATAATGAACATGTAATTCTCATAGTGATACTATGAGCAGAGAAATTATTTAAAGACAGTTAAATTTAACATAATTAAAGCAAAATCAATACCTAAAACAATTTAAATAAATAAAATAAATAAATAAATAAATATTATAGGACATTTCTACACAAAAAGCCCCACGGTAAGCTCAAGAAGGCTTGTGTCGTGGGTACTCAGACAACGATAGATATAATATACAAATACTTAAATACATAGAAAACAACCATGACTCAGGAACAAACATCTGTGCTCATCACACAAATAAATGCCCTTACTGGGATTCGAACCCAGGACTGCGGCTTCACAGGCAGGGTCACTACCCACTAGGCCAGACCGGTCGTCATTTAAGCAATTCAACAACAGAAGTGGTGCTGGACAGGCCACTTGATGAGGAAGAACCTAGACAAGTTTAGTGTGCAAAGGACCTTGTAAAGTGGTGCCCTAGGTATAAAGAAAGACGCAAAAATTTAGATGGTCAGGAGACCTAAAAAGAATTGGAAGAGGTAACTGGATGCAAACAGCAAAGGATAGAAGTAAACAAAAGTTTTTGGAGGCCTATGTCAAAGCATGAGTTGCAGTCGTTTAAACCAAATCACTGTAACCTAATTATTTGTTAACTTCAATAATAAAGGCTATTTTAATTTTATTTATTTTATACTATGAGCAGAAAAGTACCTATATATACAATGTTGTCTATGAAATATTATAAATTTAGTTAATTACATTTTCAATTTTGTTTCCGTTTTTTGATTGTGATCAATAAATTTAATGAATCAGTCTTAAATCTAATAGAGGTCTCTATTAAAACACAACTATAGAAATAATACAGAATATTTCTGCTTCGAACAAGTTCATATTTTGTATTGTGTTATGTATAATATCTATTCATTGGGCTTGTATAACATTGATGCTTGAATATGTATCACATATTTACACTTGGCCACACGCTAACAATCAACAAAAGTATATCAATTACTAATTATACATATTATTATAAACATTAGAACAATAGATGCTAACTAAGTAAATAATACAACAAAGCTGAGACACTAATGCAACCTAAGATGTTTTCATCTATATTGTAGTGTCTAAGCCAAACTCAAGCTGACACTTCACTTGAGCAAACAAAAAGACCAATATAATGTATACATGACAAAAAGCAAGTAGATGACTAAGAACCATTGTCCCAAAATTGCGCCTTTTACCGTTATCCACACAAAACATGCGACGAATAGCCAAGAGTTTCAAAGAGCGATTGATCGATACGATAATTCGTCACGGACTGTTATTGCTCAATTCTAACCCATTATTTACGTACAAACCCTGCGCACTTCACGCGATCAATCCCTATGCGCCGCACATAAACAAACCAACCGCTGGGATCTGCTTACGGAGGCTTGGATACGGGTGAAAAACGGGTTCACTTCCGTAAATCTCTTGTTGACAGCCCTGCCCTCATAAACAACGACCCTTTGTCCCAACTAACGATAATCAATAAACGCTGGTACAATTTGCAATGAGTGCTCGTGCATGTTTATTATAATGTTAAAACTGTACTCACTGTAATGTTAGCGTGTATCTCATATTTCTTTCCATTTCTGCCAACGAATCTGCAGGTCAGTTCGTCGACACTAGCTGACATTATCTGAAACCGCTCATGGTTCTTTGGAAACACTTGTTCTAATGTTTTGATTTCTAACTTAAGTGTGTTCAAGCAAGCCATTAGTGTCTTCTAACACTAATTTTTAACTAAATAATAAATACCCACGTTACAATACATGGAAAAATTCTAAGTTCACTCCCTATGCAACCGAGCAAAATGGCGGAACGTGAAGGCGGAATTAAAAAAAAAAACAAGTAAGAGTGAAAGAGACCACGCGTATCAATAGTTTGGAAATTTTAAATGTACTATCTTTTTCAATTTGTTTTGTGAAAGAGCTTATATATTATATCAATACTATTTAAAATAAAGATTCTGATTTATATTAATTGAATTTTATTAATAGTAAAACCCGAAAATTTACTGGACGCTGTTCAAGATACAAATAACACCTTCGATTTCGAGGCAATAGTCGGTTATACCTATACCTTGAATGTGATGGAGTCGCGCATGCTGCTGTCGCGTTGCATTGTATTGTCAGTGTCAGAAAGGTGTCAGATGTCAAAGTAATGTCAAAATGATATGAAATTTATTATTGTATGGAAAGGACAAAGAGGAATATGTTTTTCTAAATAAAGAAGAGTAGGTTTCTCAGTTATTCAGTAATTGTAGTCTAATTTTTAAGTTAATTACTTGTGTGAAGAAGAAACCATCACAATGGTAAGAAAGCGATGGTCAATATATTTTACATCTTGAAATGCCGAATGCTACTCAGCATATTGAACTAATTAAATTTAATTACTGTTTCAGAGTGCGATATTTAATTTTCAAAGTTTATTATCTGTTATATTACTTCTAATATGCACATGTGCATACTTGAGATCGTTCTTCCCTAGTATTATGGACCGCAATAAAACTGGGTGAGTGCCTACTTGACAAAATTTGCCATGGATGAAATATTCGTTTCATTTTCTCAATATGATTTTATTTGCAGGTTACTTGGAACATTTTGGAAGTGTGCTAGAATTGGGGAACGCAAATCACCTTACATAGCAGTTTGTTGCTTAGTTATGGCATTTTCAATACTCTTTCTAACCTAAGTAAATCTAATAAACTTATTGTTTTATATAAATAAACAAATATTTTTATACTAAGGTTTATTTTTATTAGCACTCTTATTTAATTACAGTAGATTCATTTTATAGCAACCCCATTATTCTTATTACCCCATCTAGCAATTTACCACAGGGATTTTCTTTTTGAAATTATGCCAGTAGAAGGCATGAAAAGATAAAGGTAACAGTCTCCTAGTACTCCTAGCCACTTGATAGTGACACTGCCCATCCAAATGCTCTAAACCAAAACACATTTTGAATAGGTACCAAAAAAAGAAACTAAACACCATTTGCTATGAAGAAATAAAACAATTTATATTTTCATAGTTAAAATTTTAATGAGACTTGATTTCTAGCACATAAAAATTTTATGGAAAACAGTAAGTATACAATACACTAAGGGATAGAAAATAGTCACAAAATCCAAAATCAGTACTAATCATTACAGTAAGAACAGACTTGCATTCTTAACATTATTGAGTCATAATATAAGTATGAATTAATACTTGTGAACAGTTGCGTTTTAATGCAGATATTATAACAAGTGAAGTAAATTTAATGGCTACTTTAAAATAATATGTTTATGTTACAGTGATAATTATTCAATTATTTTTCAATTTATAGGTGCATTTACATAAAGCATGTAGTTTTATTTATATTGAGGATTTATTTATTTATATTTTTTCAACATTTGACCGACCTACAGAATTATCAAGTGCAAAAAATTTACTGTTTTCGCAATTTTCGGGTTGGTCTCTGACTTTAATATTCAATTCACACAGTACTTATGGCCTGATGTTGAAAAAAATAACATTAGAAAAATTATCATTTTTTAATTAAAAGTATAAAGAGAAAAATCATATTCATTTGAATGTTATGTGTTGTGTACTAGTCTATTCACTACTTTCATTAAACTTACAAGTATGACTGACTAATTAATGCTCATATTAAAATGTGTAAAATGTCTCATGAACCTAGCTCGCAAACCGAACCCCCATCTATGAAAACCCACAATTCCTTGTAAATGTACCCCTGTCAAATTAACCATAAAGTTCTAATATTAACTTAACCACATCATCATTTCGGTTTTTATTTTATTGTAATAGTAGTATATATAACTTTTATATGTAAGAATTTTTGCTGTATTGACTATTTTATAAATTTTAATAAATTGAATAATAAATGAAAATTAACCACAAGTGCTTATTTAAAAATGTTTCCAAATGTTAACAGTCAAGGATAAATAACCTCTGAATTTTAGTATAAAAAACTATCAAATGGGCCGAATATTGCATTTTTATCACTTTTCGTGGAAAATCTAAGTGCACTAACACATCTAATTAATTGGAGCGTAATTCAGTCTAGACATTGTCTATCGTAAGCTAGATAACACTTAAATACAGCGACGACACACCACTAGAGCTACAACCTATCGCTACACAACAACGGGACCGTCACAACTTCGATGCATTGATACATACTACTTACTCAATGTCAGATTTGAGAAATCGCCGTAGACAGAGTTCTTCAGATTCCGAGAAATTTTAGATAAGTAAGTCAGACGTAAGTTACGCGTGTGTTTATGAATTTTACTAGGAATTAAAAAGTTATCACAAAACTTATGGCGCCGTACAGTGCCATCTAGTTTCAACTGTGAAACTCGAACCGAGAATTTGTGTAGGCGTATATACAGGAATAGCCTAAACTTTCTCCAAATCCGATGAACACGTAAACCTACAATTTTTGAAATTGCCTCGACACTCAGCTGTTTGTAACCTCAAGCTAGTAGTCTGACCGGCCAAACTTACCGTGATAACCGTTTGTCCTTTTCTTGCATTTTGATTTAGCATTTGTTAGAAAGGGGAAAATATTGAGCTTACCGTGGGGCTTAGTTAATTTGTGTAATAATGTCCTATAATATTTATTTATTTATTTATTAATAAATGTTTACTAGAAGTTTTATGAATAAGGAGGTTATTTGAGTTTCTCTATCTTTATACAAGTGGCCAAATATTTTCACAAACTTGAAACCAAGGTAATCTGATGGATGAATTTTATACCGAAAAGTTTCGCTGGCCAGACTAACGCGCCAACTCTACTGCCTAATAGGTAACTTGTTGCGACTGTTTTCTTTGTTTACATACTGACACTATTCAGCTCTAAAGGAGTCTATTCACAAAGGACACTTCAATGTTCTAAAACTGGAATTCCGAAGCAGACGTCACTGCCTTGCAATTAAGAACTATTTTACAATATAGCAAGAGAAACAATAAAATTAAGGTGAGGTAAAGGTTTGCCCAGACAGATTTGTGGTAATCAGCGACCTTTACTTCAATGTGTAACTATAATTTAGTAAGTAGGTACTTTCTCTAGATACTAGTTCTCTCCTTATTAAGTCATTCTCTGGCAACAAGTAAGTACCACTTGTTAGTTGTCAATAAATTGCATTAGAAATTGTTTTTACGTTTAAGCGCTACCTTTAGCGCTAGAACGTCACAATTTTATTTTAAAGCTTAGTCGTTAATATAAAATGGTGCTCTTATGAGGACAAATATGCAAAATTTTACCTTGTCCCTTTGAAACAAAGTTCAAAATCATGTGGGAAATATATTCCCTCTGCCTTATAAATAGGTATCGGAGTTTTTGTCGCATGGTAAGACTAATAGCAAGCTATGGAGTCGACATTTGCCATAAATGTAAACTCTTATTCATACTCATACTCATGATTAATTTTATTTAATATGAGAACAGATTACTGAATAGTTACTACGTATATGAGTTTAATTTATTAAACCTCATTTGTTGCAATAGAGCCGAAAGTGAATGGAACTGTCACCTAAGAAAATAACCTTCCACAATTAAAAGAGTTATGAATTAATTCTATCACTACTGTCATTGATTAGTTGTTTACTTGAAAGATATTTTACGTTTCAACATGTGTCCGTGTATACTTTCATACTTATTTAAACGAGAAATTGGAAAGATTAATCAGATGTGCGATTTGGTCGAATCAATTTTATCAGCGGTCAGTACCTACATAACATTAGGTCTTTCGCAGCGATGTAGTTTGTATAGTTGTATGTTAAAAAGTTAAAGTTATGAATTCATAATCTAATAGAAAAATATTTTTTTATATAATTTGACTAAGATAATATACACGACTGACCGCTCTAAAGGCATTTTAAGATAAATTAAATAAATGAGTATGAGTATGAATAAGAGTTTACATTTATGGCAAATGTCGACTCCATAGCTTGCTATTAGTCTTACCATGCGACAAAAACTCCGATGCCTACTTATAAAGGCTTAATTGTAGAATGTTAATTGTGTAGTCGCATCAGCCATTAGATATAACAAATAAGTACACAATATTATGGCACTAGAAATGCATTTTTAAGTCTGTATAGGTATTATTTGAGCCATTCGGAATGAATCCCTGCTAGCCAAGGGAAGACAATAAGTGGAACTTGTGATTCAAAACATCACAATTTCAAAACCTTTAGCCAGCCAAAAAAACTACGAAACACGGCAGTACAAGAAAATTGAATAAAGCTGATCAAATACAAAGTAATCACAGAAGTGCAAATTGAGATGAATAAGTGATGAATATTATCACAGAGACAGAAAATCGTTACATTCCATTTGTAAACAATTCGTCGTTAGACTAGGTGCTGTGCCAGTGCAGTTCACGCCTTCACATCAATTTGAATACATACAATACAATACTCAATATAATGTAACACCATACTTCTCAAACTATCACAAACCATAATTATCCCTTTTAAACATTTTTGGTGTTTACGCGTGATGGTTAAATGTACAGTCAGCGTCAAATACTTTGTAGCAACCAAAGTAGCCAAATAGTTCGGTACACCATATATTTAGTATGGTGTACCGAACTATTTGGCCACTTTGACTGCTACAAAATATTTGACGCTGACTGTACAACATTGAAACACCAACTATTAAAAAACTTTTATGAACTTAATTAAGTCGATTATCATTTTTTAAACATATTTGTATTTTAGAGTACGTCTAAGCTAACTTAGCACACGTACACTTGGGTACACGAAAACGCTACGGCGCGTTACACGGGGGAGGGAGGTCAAAAATCTTTGAAAATTGCGTTACGTAATATTTGGACGCCCCCAAGCATAGACAAATATAGTAAGACAAGAGTGCTCACTCCATACATCAATTAGACTATTAATTTCAGTGTCTACATCTAGCATCGAGTAGCGGAACTATCAGTACTGCTACATCTATTGTCAAGTAGCGGTACTGATAGTTCCGCTACTCGATGCTAGATGCTAATAGTCTTTTTGGTACTAAAACTGATGTATGGAGTGAGCAATCTATGTATTTTTTTCTCTATGCCCCAAGTGAGGAACTGTCATTATATAAACGTCATATTTTCATATAAATTAGACATGCATGACATAGCCACACTTTGCAAAAAGACACGTTGTGAGTCACAATAATAACAAAATAGACGCGTTAAGTACCTAGTACTTAAAACTTAGGAATTAAACATTATAAGAATCACTCGAATGTCTTTCAGTAGTTGGTGTAGCAAGTTGTATGGTATACTCGTAACATTAAAATTAATATTCTACATACATCTAAATGCCCGGCGATTGCGGCGGCCGCGTTTCAGCTACATTAAGAATATATGAGGAGTGTCTTTTCAAAAGGGTTCATTTTTTCTGGGAATCTATTTCTAAATTGGACCTTAAGTTTTCTTGAGCAAGGTTCTCTCTAGAAGTACCGCTAAGAAAAAAATAAACCCTTTTGAAAAGACACTCCTCATATGTAATTTTCGGAAATGATCAATCGTTCAAATGCAACTTTAAAAAATCTGGAAATTCTTATTACTCTTCCATTACCCATCTGGAGGTCAGACACAAAGAACCTTACTGGGTTACAGAGCCAGTGCTCAGTAGTACCAAAGATAATAGGGAGTATTACTGCAATGTTTTGCCGCCAGAATGCAGCACTAGCGACGTAAGTATACCATAGAGTAACTTATACACACTATACCTTTAAACTGTTTTTTGACAAGTTTTCACAGATAAATATGACAGTGATACATCAAATCATGGCGGTTTGTTTACAAAGGGCCTACCCGGGACACGCGAAATTGAAACTCGGCTATCTGCCTCTTTATCGGTCGAATATGCAAGAGTGAGAGGTTAGATAACAAAATTTCGACTCTCGTTTGCGGTAGACCCTTAGATTGTGACTTATTGTGGGAGTGGCGCTCCCTACGCAGTCTTTCGCGTAATATCCCCTATTGACTCCATTTTGGTAGTATGTACCTAAGCTAAGACACTTAGTTAATACAGTTTCCAGTTGTTCAATCAATGTGCACGTTGAGGAACATTATCTATTTTTGTATTTTGATAATGTTGAGATTTGAGCAAAAAAAAAAATAAGTTTCCATTGCCAACGCCACCGCCGCGACACAATATAATTGTACTCTTAACAGCTACATTGAATATTAGGATAATACTCGTGTATAAACGTCTAAAAGTAATAATATTAATACAATATAAAATACTATTTAAGGAGTATTGACAAAATAAAATTAATATTTTTATTATGTTAATTATTTTAAAGCAATTCCAATATAATTTGTTAAAATATTAAACTAATATAATTCGATTGTTCATGGCGGATTTACTAACAATATTATACTTGTGTTACTGAAATAAGAGTAGCAAATACATGTAATTTACCTACATAAAAGTTAGTTTCCATACTATATTGCATTCCTCACACTATATTGTAAGCTAATGTTTTTGTAACCTGTATTTGAAACTTTTCCAGTGAAGTGGCGTTCTCCTGAAATACTCTTGAACACGTTTGTAAAAGAACTAGTTGGCTTTATAATTTAAAAGAGTCAAACAACTCTCTGTGACTCGTTAACGCAAGCTCCTGATGACACTCCTCGGTACGGAGTGTTTTTTTTTTTTTTTTTAAACAGTTATGGCCTGGATGCGAGTCCTTTAAGCCAAGTCTTTGTTTTGCTATTTTTAAAACACTTCATTTAAAGAGTTAAATGGCAGAGAATGCACTAGTAATTTTGTTAAAACACTTCACTTTAAATCTTCAACGCTGTATTTTTGATATACTTGTATAACGGAACGTAACTGTCAACGTTTTTAAGAATGTCGTTGAGGCGGCGGGGGACATTATTATCAAACACTTCACTTAATTCACTTGCAAGGATGAGTCTTTCAAACGCAAACACTTGGCATTTAAATATAAGGTGTTCAACATCTGCAATGCTACCATTCTGGCAGTGAGGACATGTACCATCGGCTATAATCGAAAATCTGGCTAAGTGCGCTGGTGCACAGTTGTGACCAAACCTCAATCTATTGATTGTGGTAATAAAGCTACGACTTCCTATCTTTATCTTCTCATACCAAGGCTTTCCAGGTAAGTCGGTTTGAATACTAGCGTACCATCTTCCTTTTGTCTCTCTATCTTTAGTCCATATATCTATCCACATCTTCACAACATCAGTCTTAACAGAAGCTTGACAATCAGTTAGTGGAATTCTAGTACTACATCTTACATCTAATTCGTTAATACCTAAATAAGCAGCTTTATCTGCAGCTTCATTGCCTGTTATACCAGTATGGGATGGAATCCACATAAAGTTTATATTTACATTAATGTTTTTCAATTGTAATAACATCTTTTTAATATTATACAAGATAAAATTATCTTTATAATGCAATTGATTATTCTGTAATCCATAGATTAAGCTAAGTGAATCAGTGAAAATAAAGAAATGCTTATATTCTGACACTCTTATTATAACTTTCAGGGCTTCAAATACAGCATACGCTTCAGCCGTAAATATGGAACATAAATCGTGCAACCTAAAGCTCTGTACAAATTTAGTTTGAGGATCATACACGGCACTTCGGACATGAGACTCTGCTTTACTACCATCTGTGTATAACTTATAGTAATTGGGAATTTGTGACAAGAAATGTAGAAAGTCAGTATTATTATTGATAGATTTTGTGCATACTGTAATGTTTAAAAGTTTACTATTAAAGCTATCTTCATAACATGGCCAAATTTCATTTTTATATATATTACAAAACTTAGCTTCCACCTGTAAGAGTAATGCTGTTAACTTAGGGATCCTGGGATGACCCTTTATACTTCTTATTACACTTTGATTATCTTTAGCATATATCTTAATTAAATATCTATAAGCTAACAACACCCATCGAACAGGTAAAGGCATTGTTTTAGTCTCTACTTCCATTGCTTTTATAGGGGTTGAACACATTGCCCCTGATATTATTCGCATTGCCTTATTTTGAATTATTTCTAATTTATGTGTGTGTTCAGTATTCATATGTACAAGAAAACTATAGTCAAAGTGACTTCTGACAAGGGTTTTATACAGTAAGGATAGTACTTGAGGGTCTGCGCCCCAAGATATACCGGCAAGACATCTCAAAACATTTAAACCTCTAACAGAATTAGAGATTATGTGCTTAGCATGTAGGTCAAATTTTAAATGATTATCTATGACTACACCTAGAAACTTATGAGAAGGGACTTCTCTAATAATCTCATTATTATATACAATATTTACATTTGTTGTGTCCTTGCTCAATATTAGTAACTTGCTTTTGTCAGGGTTTATCTTTAAGTGTAAGTAATTATTATAATAAACATAAAGTTCATTTAGTGCGTTATTAATATGTGCTTTAGCTACATCTAAATTTGAATTAATAGAATATATTACAAGATCATCTGCAAATTGCAGTATATTAACATTAGAACTATTTACAAATGAGTCAATATCACTAGTATACAAATTATACAGAAGAGGAGACAGCGTTGCTCCTTGCATTGTGCCTTTGAAAACTTGTCGTGGTCCATGGAGTATGTTATTAAATTTTACATATAGCTCTCTATCGTCTAAGAAATTGAATATCCACTTGCATAATTTCCCAGGGATTTTAATATTAGATAGAACTTTAACAAGTATTGTAGGATCAACATTGTCAAATGCTCCTTGTACATCTAAAAATATACAAACAGCATGTGACTTGTTATAGTTAGCTAATTTTAAATCCGATATAAGAGATATGAAGCTGTCAGAACAGCTTCTACCTCGTCGAAAGCCGTTTTGAAATGGAGGCAGTATATTGTTTGCCTCAACATACCAATCAAGTCTAGTCTTTATCATATTCTCAAAAACTTTACCAATACATGATGATAGAGAAATAGGTCTATAAGAATTGGCCTCACTAGGAGGTTTGTCTGGTTTTAAAATAGGTATTACACATTGTGTTTTCCAAGATTGAGGTATTTTCCCTTGTAACCAAAGTAAATTCATTATTTTTAGCAAAACTTGTTGACCATTAACATGCAGCTTCTTTAAAAGCAGGTATGGTATATCATCTAAGCCTGGGGTAGTATTCTTCCTAGATTGCAGACTTACAACAAATTCCTCCCAAGTAAAAGGTTCAATAAGATACTTAGACTCATTATTCTCATTGTTACTTTCAAATAAACTTTCTATAGAGCTAGGATCGTTACTACAACCTTGGGTTAACTTAGTTATAAATGGTTCTATAAATTCATCATTTTTAATTATCTGCTTAGATTTTAATCCCTTAAAACGTTTAATATTGTTCCATATTAACCCAATAGGTGTACATCGATTTAAAGAAGCACAAAAACTACGCCAACTACTAGTTCTTTCCTCTGCTATTGTGCGTTTTTTAAGAGCATTAAGTTTCTTGTACGAAATATAGTTTTCTAAAGATGGATTCGCCCTGTAATATTTTAATGCCTCATAGGCTTTAATGACACTATCCTCACATTTTTTATTCCACCAAGGAACCGGCGGTCTGCTAATAAAGTTTGTATTTTTAGTAAGTTTTGGAATACATTGTATCTTTAAGAATTGGAGTTCAGAACTAAATTTGTCATATAATTGTATAGGATCATTATTCTCATTTAAAGGAAAATTAGAGAATACCTCTTCTGATAGCTCTTTATATTTGTTCCAGTCAGCTTTAGTGTATATAAATTTATCTATTGGATCATTTATTTGATATTTTTCAAGAGATGTTAATATACTGACTATAGTAGGGTAGTGATCGCTGCCCATAGGGTCATCATGGACTTGCCACTCGCACATAGGTGCTATACTCGCACTGCAGAAGCTAACATCGATCGCTGAAGGATTTCGACTGGGGTAAGTAACTGTAGTTGGGTTTCCGTCATTTAAGATACATAAGTCTAAGTCACTTATAATATCGAACAGGGTGTTACCCCGCGATTGGTTAGTAGCGCAACCAAACGCTGTATGATGTGCATTGATATCTCCTGCTATTATTATAGGTGTTGGTAATTTCTCAATTATATTTTTAAGTCTATTTAGCCTTATGTGTGGACGGTTTGGTGGACAGTACACACATAAAACTGATAAAGGCCCTAAGTCAGTCACAATAGAGATCGCTACATTTTGAATACTTTCATAAAAGTTAGTCTGTATAAAAGTATGTTTGTATATATTTTTAACAAGTATAGCAACTCCGCCACGTCCATTGTTACCATACTTGCAGTAAATATTATAATTAGGTATTCTAAAAGCAGTAGTTGGCTTTAACCAGGTTTCATTAAGAAGACAAACATCAATATTATTTACTTTTAAAAAGTTAATTAGCAACGGTTTTTTATTTGAAATAGATTGAACATTGAATTGAGCAATACGAATGTGTGTAGGATCCATTATTTAATGTTTTTAATAAGCATATCTTTAATACAACTATTAGTGATTGGGCTAGAATCGGTCTTGTTGGCTAATTCTATAAGAGTGCTAACCAGTGCATTCATTAAATCTGTATTCTGTAACAATTCTTTTTTAATGTCAAATTTAGGGGTTTCTGCTGGTGTAGAAGGAACGGTTTTTTGCGTTTGTGTTTTTGGGGTTTTTTCAGGTCTTACAGTTTTGTTTTTGTCAGGTAAAGCCGGAAACTCAACTTTTCTCGTTTCAGCCTTAGAAGCATATGTGATGTTTGTCTTCTTTTCCATTATTTTTTTAAGTTTTACAGGACAAGCTTTTGAAATTGCCAAGTGGGGGCCGCTACAATTGGCACAACATAACTCATTAGGTTTGTCACACTCCTTATAAAAGTGGTCGCCAGAGCAAATGGAGCAACGCTGTTTTCCGTTACATACTTTAGCTGCATGATTAAATTTAAAGCATTTGAAACATTGCAGTAGTGGAGGCACATATTCAAAGATTCTGTACGAGAATAAATCGTACTGTACATTGTCCGGTAGTACATGAGACAAGAACGTAATGCTCACTGTCTGTAAGGGAACACGATCCTGTCCGACTTTTTTCGTGAAGCGGCGAACCGCTATGATCTCATAAATAGAGCTCAACTTTGTGTATAAATCCTTGTTAGAGATATTGACTGGCACAAATCTGATTATCCCAGTTTTTTCGATTTGGGTCGCCGGTATGTACGCCTTCATGTTATTTTGGGTCAAAAATGCAGTGTTGTTTAGAAAATTGTTTGCATTATTATATTGCTTGAAAACGACTGCAATTTTGTTAGCGTTTACGCGCTGTATAGCCGTTACACCTTTTATGCCATTTGTGAATATGTGGTTGAGAAATATTGGACTTTTATTTCCCAATCTGTCCTTTGCGTCCACATGTTCGACAAAAACTTTAAATTCTAGTTTTCCCGAGTTCTCAGGGTATAGTCTTTTGTAGTCCGGTTTAAAGTACGGTAAATAAGCACTATTAGATTGCTCACCCCCGCCGCCATCGTCCGTGCCGCCTTGGCCGTCGGTTTTGGAGCGCTTGAGGGTGGGCGGGTTTTCCCCGCCCCCCTCGCCACCTGCCATTGTTTATACACTAACTATAATTATTTACAAAATTTTACATTAAATATATACAAGTTAAGTTAGTTTCAACTACTTTAAACTAATAAATCGCAATTCTAAAAGTTGGAGCGAAAATTTTCCGACAACTTTTTTCAAGTTCCCGCCAAAGAATCCGGTACGGAGTGAAACATCGCGAGCGTTTTCGACTTAAAATACGTGTGTGAATCGTTTTTAATATATTTAATGTCTCTGTGACTCCATTTACAAACATGTTCAAGAGTATAACTATTTTAAGAGAACACCAGGTAGTTCACACATCAACAGTCTTTTTTATTTCTGCCAATTTATTTGGCTTTCATCACAAACATAATTCTCCGAAAATCTTAATTCAATAAAACAAGTACAATAATACATTTACCTTGTTAAATACCGCCGCTGTCCATTAGGAAGATTATTGAACTTAACTACAATACAATAATACATTACGCGGCTACCAATAAATACGCGTTAAATACTAGAGAGCATTCGTTTGCCTAAATAAGACGAAACTATTTATCGCGCTATGAACATATACAGTCAGCAGCAGAAGTTGCTAAGCGGGCGAGGTGTTCAAAATTACCTTGACACGCTCTTATTCTCTTAACAATAAAGTCACGTCAAGATCATTTTGAACACCTGACCCTCTTAGCAACTTCTGCTACTGACTGTACCTTTTTAAATACTCAAAGTCATGATATTTGGCTTGCTTTAGACACCAATTAAAAGCACCCTATTTAAAGCCTAGTTACGTAGGTAGACTAAAACATGGAATTTGCTACCATTGCTATTGTTATCGAAAGGTTTTTTCGTAAAGAAAACAAATAAATATTACGAAATAATTTTAGAATCATGTGTTCATAGTGTTCATGAGAATAACTAATTAATTCGAAATCAAAAAACCCCCACGCACATAAATGCCTTACATCATTTCGGTAAAGAGCTGAAACTTCTATTAATAACCACCGCAAGGAAACTCGCTTTCACGTAAAAAAACCGTATCGAAATCGGTCCATCCGTTGGAGAGTTACGATGCCAGAGACAGACATTGGCGTCAAACTTATAACATCCGTCTTTTTTACGTCGGGGCAGGCGTGGCTCACACCGCGATTTCGTCGCTTTGCTACAGGTAGCTAAAAGTAGATCCGTTCCACACCAATTTTGGTGGCTAGCCATAAGCCGCGCGTGGCACTGTCGCCACCTAGCGGCCATATCTGTGCTGATCGTAACAGACACGTTTTGTTAGAGAGTGAGTCTTCTGTACCTAGTACTATTATTTATTCTGTGGTCGGGGGTTAAAAAAACAAATACTTTGGCAAGCAGCACGAACGAACGTAAAAAACATACCTATCTCTAAATATCATAACTTCGAGTATCTACAAGCCGCTCATTATTCTTAACCAATTTCAAGTATGCTAACTTCTCAGCCCTGTATTCAGGCTATAGTGCCTACATGTTAAACTGTGCCGCCTGGCCAACTTAAACTAATCATATCAGCTAAGAAATTACGCGCATCCCGGTGCCCACTTCATAAAATAACATTCAGTGCGTCATGCCATATAAATAACAATTTAAAACGCTCACAAGGCTTGTGGTTTATGAAAAAGGCACCAGAATTGATTATAAATATGATTACAAAAGTTTGGCACGAGAACGCACGAACGTAACTTTGAATGCAGACTCGCAAACTAAACGCTAATGACTAAACGTAAACGTAAAACCTGACTACGCTTGTGCGACTAACTCTTTAGTCGGTTTAGTCTTTCCGGAGATGCCGTGTGATTCTTCGGCCTAGTAGTGTTTACCCTGAAATTAAAAGTAGATTATACAAAAAACCAACGGGTTGCACTCCGGGAGTGCCGGCAGAAGTGAAAATTCAATGACATTGTAACAGTTTTTCGATCAGGTCACGTGTCCGTCTTACGTCTTACGAATCTTACGGTCACGTGACCTGTCGCGAGTTTAACATTTTTTCCCCATCACAAAAAGTGCACAGCGCCGCTAAAGAAGTTTTCACTTCAAAACATTTACTAAATTTTAAGGTTACGTAAACATTTGATATTTTCGTTATATTTGGTTTGCCAAGCGGTTCAGGCATCTGCTGCGATTGCAGAGGACGCCTACGTCACCTTTTCTTTCGCATATGACATTTATTTCAGTTTGGTAAATATGTCCACAGTCTCCTCTGGTTATGGTTCCACTAGTTTTCCACTTGGAAATAAATGGAATGATCATAAAGTGAAATAGAAGTCATATACTAGAGACCTGTACCAACCCCTCCAGTGGCTGAGGGCGAAATCAAACCCTAGAGGCCTAGAGGTAATGGCATTAGCCTCATAAGCTGAAGACGCAGGTTTAATTCTGGCTTCGGTCACTGGGGAGATTGGTGACTTTTTCTTTACGTCCTTAAGACCTTTCCCATCCCTATAATGCTAAATTCTGAGCGAATTAAATGATACTACTCAGAATCAGCCTCACGGTGAGGACCCACCTGTGTCACGTGACACGTCCTATCTGATCATCTCCAAGTACTTGTGCTTGTGTTTGGTGAGCATCTTTAGCTGGTGGACATTTACCTGTGTCACGTGACGCGTCCTATCTGATCATCTCAAAGTACTTGTGCTTGTGTTTGGTGAGCATCTCCGTGACGGTGACCAGCTTCCTGATGGCGGGCTGCGTCTTGGCCAGCGTCTGCAGCTCCGCCAGGTGCGACACGCAGATGTGGTGCAGCGTGGCCAGCTCTTTAGCTGGTGGACATTTACCTGTGTCACGTGACGCGTCCTATCTGATCATCTCCAAGTACTTGTGCTTGTGTTTGGTGAGCATCTCCGTGACGGTGACCAGCTTCCTGATGGCGGGCTGCGTCTTGGCCAGCGTCTGTAGCTCCGCCAGGTGCGACACGCAGATGTGGTGCAGCGTGGCCAGCTCTTTAGCTGGTGGACATTTACCTGTGTCACGTGACGCGTCCTATCTGATCATCTCCAAGTACTTGTGCTTGTGTTTGGTGAGCATCTCCGTGACGGTGACCAGCTTCCTGATGGCGGGCTGCGTCTTGGCCAGCGTCTGTAGCTCCGCCAGGTGCGACACGCAGATGTGGTGCAGCGTGGCCAGCTCTTTAGCTGGTGGACATTTACCTGTGTCACGTGACGCGTCCTATCTGATCATCTCCAAGTACTTGTGCTTGTGTTTGGTGAGCATCTCCGTGACGGTGACCAGCTTCCTGATGGCGGGCTGCGTCTTGGCCAGCGTCTGCAGCTCCGCCAGGTGCGACACGCAGATGTGGTGCAGCGTCGCTAGCTCTTTAGCTGGTGGAAGAATGTTGGTTATTATTAGTAATATTAGGGTCCAAAGGCACATTCCTCAAACAGTATTGAACTATGCGTTTAGAGGAATCTTAAGGGGAAATCTTACGAAAGAGGGGAATATAACTGAGCTAACGAACGATGACTTGAAAAATTACTGACATTAAAGGGTTAGCTTATTTCATGACTAGGAGAATGAGAAATCTTTCGAAGAAACATAATGTACACTTAACTTCTGTCATTATCACCTGGACTTTCCATATTGCTGTGTATTTACATAGCAAACAACCGAGCTAAGTTATTTTACATTAGCATTTTGTCATACATACAAGTTTTGACTTAGAGAATTTCTAGATTTAATCATTTCAAACATTTCTGCTGGCGTTTTCACTGATCATCATCTTTCTCGCGTCATCCCGGCATTTTGCCACGGCTCGGCCTGGGGTCCGCACTAGTGGGGCTCTAGTTTTTACGAAACCGACTGCCAGACTTTCCAACACAGAGGGGGATTAGTCCGGTTTCCTCACGATGTTTTCCTTCACCGAAATGCGACTGGTAAATATCAAATGATATTTCGTACATAAGTTCTGAAAAACTCATTGGCACGCACTTACCGCTAGGCCACCAGCTGGCGTTTTCACTAGTCTGACCGTAATCAGTATTACTTACCGATATCAAGGTTGTTGTTGGAGCTGGGCGGCGCGTTTCCAGGCTCCTGCATGTTGCTCAGCTGGTCGAGGAACACTACCATCCGCTCCTTATTCTTCAGTATGAAGGGGTTCACTACTTCCATGTATGGTTCCTAGAACACGTATATCAAGAATATGTTATTAAAAACGCTTTAGCAAAACTAGATATATCCAGGGTCCTTCGTACCTCGTACCCCCCTGCATAGAAGTTGTATGTAAAGTTGCTAAGCTAATAGTATTGCTGATTACTCTGGCTATCTAATTTTAGGCAGAGTATACAAAAAAGTAGGTATGAAGCATAAATTAAGTTATTGAATACACTTTTAGCTTCCATTGGTAAAGGTTAGGTTAGGTAAGCTGTTTAACAGGATGCGGATTTAAAGACGATCCTTCTATAGAGTGCGCTCGTGAACCGTAGGGGGGCAGTACTTATATATGCCTCACGTATATTGGCGCGAGATGTGAATGTCAACTTTAATTTTCCAATTCAGAGGGGCAACCGCGAAAACCGTATTTCGCAAATTTCCAGTTCACAAATTCCAGACTTCCCAACGTGCAACAGACTGAGCGCAAACTGCGACGGGCAGCTTATCCGCGTGAAATGTCAACGTTATGATTATGACAATATTTTCGATTCGTATCACAAGGTTAACCCTCCAATGCGCACTGTCATAGATCCATGTCGCTAGGGTGCCCTTGACCCATGTATATGGTGGAATGATTTGCTGGCTATGGATGACGGATGAGGTCTTGGTGGCTCAAACGGCAGAGCGCTGGTGTATCGATCCAGAGGCCGTGAGTTCAAGTCACACCCAAGACAGTAATTTTTCCACTTATAAAGGACTATGCGTCAAAATTGCCCCAAAACCAACAGAGTTGAGAGTTAGGTCATTAGATAGGTATTTTTCTGTACTTCATTTCGTTCTATGGGCACCAAGCGGAATTCCATTGCAGAACTGAGAATTTGGTATTTTAGTCAAAATGTCGTCACCCTTATTACCTAGGCAATAGAGTCCACCGCCGGGCGAGCGCGGCAAATCATTCGGTGTGCTCGCCCGGCGGTGCGCGAACATCTACCCTGCAGCAATTAATTTATTTACCTGGACTTTATTGCCTAGGTAATAAGGGTGACGTCATTTTGGCTAAAATACCAATATCTCGGTTCTGCAATGGAATTCCGATTGGTGCCCATAGAAAAAAATGAAGTACATAGAACTACCTATCTATTACCTTACTCTCATTTCTGTTGGCGTTGGGTCCAGGCTCCATACAAAGTTGCCCATGGTCCTTTATTCTAAGCTTAATAGCATCGTTCGCAGACGTTTCTATGTGGTCTAATTATAGTGCGTCAAGCAAATCTTGTCAGTAGCAATGTACTGCAAATTAAAGTAGGGTAACACCATGTAACACTTAAAGAGCAGAATTGCGCTAAGAAAAGCAGCAATGTACATCGAACCAAAATGTATTTATTTTTCCTCCCTTCATACGTCAGTTCGAGTGAATTATCATAACCTCAAATTTTAGTAATGTTTACCGTCAACGAGCATGATTGTACATTGTAGGCACCTTAGCTTTGCTTGAGGTCATGCATAATCTTGGTATTTAATGGTGACAGCAGAAATTTCTCTTGAAATAGAAACGATTCAGAATGTAAACAATAAGATGATGGCTGTCATTCACGATCCACATTCCACAGATAACACACAGATGACACGCGATTTTGGAATTATTCGAACACAGTGTTGCTAACCCGCGATTTTTCAAATTTGCCGCCTTTTACTACTGACAAGATTTGGTTGATCCAGTATATATCTATGTGGTTTGTTTACCTTAGCGCCGAACTCGACGAGGTTGGCCAGGTTCTGCAGGCACTTGGCGACCATGACGAGCGAGCGCTGCGCGTGCGGCGACGGCGCCGCCGCCACCAGCCCCCACGCGCGCGGCTCCACCAGCGCGCGGCAGATCAGCCGCAGGAATATGAACCCTGGACACACGCACGATAAGTTATATTGTCGCTTGGACGTTTCACTAGACTTATATTGACCGGGATATGAACCAATATAAAAGGTAATATCTCGGTCAATATAAGTCTAGTGAAACTAACCGTGAATCATTTAAATCTGTACTTGGACGTTTATTGAGCACATGTGGCCCACACGTAAAAATGTTGTGTCCCTTTCGCAAGATATTCCTTATATTAACGGCCCTAAAAACATGAATTATCGGCAGTTGACGCTGTCAGCAACAGCGTTAACGTTAACACATTCAGTGCCGAAAACCTGACTATCGGGTATTTTATTATTTTATGATTTCGTTCCCAGGCCGGACGAAACGATAGTCGGGATCGTGGTACTACAGCTTTATATGACGAAATTTTTGTGGCCTGGCGCGGATGTCTTGTTTGGCTGGGCGGCAATGAATGTGTTAAGCTGCCGTATAGAGATCGGAGACTTAGAAAAGTCGGGGCGCTTTTTTAGAACATAATTTATTGCACAAAACACAAAAACAATGAATTCTCTACCAGTCAACCATCGGACCAAATATTTGTTAAAAATTCAGTAATATCATAGAATACCTGATACAACCCGTGTGCGCACGAATCTCTCGTTGGGCCACTTGGCCATCGCAGCACGCTGCAGACACCCACACAGGTAGCGCACGGGCCGTGGACATGTCTCGTGCGACATGAATATCGAGTGTGTTATCTGAAACACGAACATCCGTTAGACGAGTGGTTCTTAACCAGTAGTCTGTAGGCATAGACTAGGAATCCTCTAGACTGAGTTTAGAGCAATTACTTCATAAAACCGATGCTGCCAAAAATACGGGGGTGCGGGGGGACGAGGTGAGCGAATCCCGTGCCGTGATTGGTCCGTTCAAAGACACGGACCAATCACGGCACGGGATTGACTCGAAGATGGAGTAAATCTACCGTATGAGTGGCAGAGGGGGTAGCGTTACTATGCTCAGTCTAGAGGATGTCTTGTCTGTGTCTGTAGGCCACTAGTGGTTCATGGAAGAACTTGAAATGATCTGTAAAGTTATAAACATAACAATCCTTTGTAGACTTATTTGTCAGGTAGAGTCTGTTCGGAAAGGGAAGAGTCGTGGAATGTATTGGGCCCCATACATTCCACGAATTTCTCTTTCCGCAGAGACTCTATTTAGTTCCAAATAGTTAACCAGAGAAAGGTTAGAACCACTGTATTAGACACTGCACATAAAAAGTGGAAGACGCATCAGATGCATATTTATGAAACACGTTGCTAGTTTATACTCCCTTTAACAAACTAAGCAATTATTGATTAAAATAAGTCACATTTTATTTAACTGTATATTCAATGTGTTTAATAAAATAATTATCATTTGAATTCAATTACCTGATCCAGAACCTGAAGGAGGTATTCCGCGTTGGCACACGCGTCTTCTGGCGAGTCCATTTTAGTGGGGTTCAGTTCTGCGGACTGCTTGGTTTCATTGGTTAACTTCTGAACTGTTTCTGATATAGCTGCCTGAAATATAAAGAGATATAAATAAGATTAACATAACAAGGGACTGAATCGTATCTCATAATATTTGTTCAGGAGACAATTCAATTTCAACAACCGATAACAACCTAGCTTATGGCCTGTTTTTAGAATAGAATAGAATAGAATAGAAATGGTTTATTTGGTGTTGAAATACATGCTTAACCTATAATACATCTTATTCTGGTACAAGACACCAAAATGGATGCCACTCAGCATATGCCGATGACTAATGTCCTTAGACATGGCGCTGGTTTTCAGGGCAACCAATTAAAATACACATAAAAAATATAAAATAAACCAAAACTTTTACATTGATTAGTGTTAAGTGCGAGGACATACAACTGCTACTAAACGCAAGTACCAAATGTATGAACGCGCACTTAACACTAGTTAATGTGTAAACCGGCCCTTAAGCTTAACATACTAAAGTTTATTAGATTTCATTTTTACAATTTGGTGCCGTGACCAGGATACGTGTCAATACAGTTTAACTTTCAATCAAGCGTCTAGTAAAAAGAAATATATTATGGTAATCGTTCTAACAGTATTAAGTGACCACAGAAAGGGATCTAAAGCAATAGTTAATCTCATGTGTGGATCGTATGAAATGTTTTACAGATTTCTTTAAGATAGTTGCCGGCCCCATATTTAACGTTGACCTTTGGCAATATCGGTCAATTGCACATTTAAATTATTTTCCATTGCTATTCATCACGCAATGTACGCTCCATGTCTATTTTAGAGAAAATGACGATATAGTTGGTCAAACCAGTTTGTCAGTAAATAATATAGGGACAGATAGTTAATAGATAGAATGATGTAGTAGGTCGTATAGTGACCTGCAGGAAGGGCTTGCACTGCGCGCGCATGAACTCGTCGGCGACGGCGGTGGCGAGCGAGGCGCCGCGGAACATGGTGCGGTGGTCGCACTCGCGCGCCACCTCCGCGCCCGCCAGCTCGCGCGCCAGCTCCGCGCCGCGCCCGCACTCCGTGAACGAGTGCAGCAGCGCTGCCGACAAAAACGGATGATGACACATGTTGAATTTTATAACCAAATCTAGTAAAATAGAGTTAGTGTTTCTGGGCATTTTCCGCAAATCGACAACCATTGTGCCTATTTTGCGTGAAACGAGGTGGCGCTACTCTAACCACCCCAGCTCCTCCATGAAACCTAGCAGTGTTTTCAGGTTGCTGACTGCCTCTTTTAGTGTGCTCGGAGTTCCTAGGTATTTGTTCCTGTATGTTTCTACCTGTTTGCAGTCTAGGAGTATGTGTTTTGTTGTTTCCTCTTCTTCCATGCATAGTAAAATAGATAGCAAATAAGCAATTTATCACAATATTGTGGATATTAAAAAAATATATGGAAATAATACAAAAATACAGCACCTGAACTGAAAGTTTCAAAGTTTAAGTTTTTTTTTAACTTTCAAAAACGAAATAAGTAAGGATACCATTCGATTCCTCGCATTTTATCCAAAAAAAGATTGTATAGCAACTATACACATAAACGCAATATTTCACCGACTAAAATGCAATTTTCTTCTTTTGTTCATATTTCAAGATGCTATCTCAGTGACCTTGACGTCACGTTCACATAGCGATTTGTTAGGGGCGTTTCGCGAGTGAAGTACGACTGTCGTACTTTGACTATCATTTCTGACTTTTGTATTGCTTTAATGCAATGGGTCCCATATAGACATTTGATCCTAAAAACAAACCTGATTGATTGATACCATTAATGAAAATTTGTCATCTACCCTATTATAATGAGGTTCAAAGTCCTTCAAATCTGACTTGAAGTTTAGTATGGTAAGCCAAAACCGACTGGTATATCGCTCCCGAATTCTTGCTTATTCTTTGGCGCTGACAGCCACCAAGCGCCTAACGCCTATTTCAGTTAACTGACAATCGTCAGCTAACACTGACAACTTCCTGGCCTATCCGAGACGACAAATAACGACGGTACTTACTTAGCATCAATACCATTGTCAAGTGTCAATTGTGACAATGGTAAAACAGACCAGATTTATTTTTTTAATAAAAGCTACATGTCAATAATAAGCGCGCCCGCGCGAAGTAAGGAAAAAAAAATAGCTGAGGCTACACCTGTATAAACGTTAAGTCTCCCGCACGCCCCGCCCCGCTGCACGCCCAACTCGAGCGTCCATTCAGGCTTTACACTAAGATAAAAGAAAGGGGCAGACTATGATTATAGTAAGTAAAGTTATATAAACTTACATGTGGCGAGCGGCTGTCGGTCCGTGCGGCATAGATCAGCTAGGGCCTTAACTGCAGGCAAGCCGGGTTCTAATAGCAGTTGACGCAACGGATTGTATTCCTCACGAGGCATTACCAGTTCTTGCATGTACCTATACAAAAAAAAAAACATTATTTACGCGCTGTACGTCATAAAAATAAACTACGAAATGCCTTCAGTATTTCTTACCACCAACCTACACATGTTCGTGACTGCCGAAGACGTCAACTAACGCGCGCTGTTACAGCCCAATATCAACCTTCGTGCATTCCGAGGTAATCGATAGGCGTGGCGTTCAAAGGCTCAAACAGACGAGTGTACAAAATCAAAATTACAAAGAACTATCATAATGTGAACGATATTAGTCGGGCTGAATAGAGATAAGAATGAGTTTGTGAAGATTGGAGAAACGTATGCCCAGTAATGAGTACTTATATCGAATTAAAGTGTATCTATAATACGACTTGTGCCTCTAAAAATATAGTTGTAATTTTAAAGATCTTACCTAATACGTAGCCTCAGGGAGCCCCATTCACCAATAGGAGTCATTCCTGCCAGTGGATACCACTCTTCGATCTCTTCTCCGTTGGCCAGGTTTGCCAGTTCTATGGTTAGCTCCGCTACCTAAAAGGGTGGTTATTGATATGTCGGCGGCCGATCGTAAGATCAGGCATATCGTGAAATTCCTAGGCATATCGTGAAACGTGAAAATCTTTGACCCGTTCCCTGAGTCGACTGAGGCAGGCCCTATTTCTGGGCAGTTTTCCCTTCGGGCATCTAAAGCAACCTAACGAACCTATCTTACCTATATATTGGTTTAATGTCACTATCGTCAAAACATTACACAGGAACATTACGATCTGCCTGATCTTACGATCGGCCGCCGACAAATACATTTGATACTAAAGATTTCAACATATAATTGTTTGATTGAAGGTCACAAGGTTCTAAATAAAATCAGGTCTACTAGGATTAGGTTGCAGTGAAATTAGGAGTGAAACAAGGTATAAGATTGAGTGCAGCCCTATTATACGTGAAGCAAGAAAAAAAAAATTATTTCATTTTGTTTTGTATATTGCTCGTGAGTTTCATAATTATGTTTTACCTCGGATTCTTTTCCCCTTTTTCCCGTGTTGTGAACAGTGATCGTGAATGACGTCACATCTGGAGGCACGTCACTGTAAATAAAAAAACATTACGTACGGTAAACCTACAACTAACTTTGTAACAACTACAGGTAACTTTGTAAAAATAATAGTTGCGGACTTGAAAATGAACTTGATATACGAATAAATACATCTAAGAGTGTGTACACCCTATAGTTCGTTTTTTTAGCATTAGAAATAAGGTAAACAATCTTGATGTGTCTTTTAATTGAAAAACACATTTTAAAAATAAGGTACGGTAAATATGTAACAATTATGAATCTAATACGATCTTTTATAGTCTTCTGCTTTCATAAGTAATAGTTATTGATTTTTAAAAAGTGTTTTAATTAAAAGACATGTGAAAATCGCTTACCTTCTTTCAAGTTCTTTCTAATGCTAAAAAAACGGACTATAGCGGTCAACCTGCCACTATGACAAGATCAAGCAGCGTATAGGATGTCAGCCGCCTGTCGCAACGTAGCGTGCAGTGCGTAGTCGGTCGCGGATACAGTTCCACAGAAGCAATATCCGAAAGGATCATAATGTAATTCTGAATTTAAAAGCATAAAGACGATTTTTGGTTAGCATTTGGACTAGACTCCAAGGCTTAATCTTTTCCACGCCGTGTCAAACACAAAAGCTGTCACTCAGACGCCACATCATTGAAGTGTCAAAACTGAAGTCGAATTTTATGTATATGCACGTAGATCGATGTCGCTCTGTGTTCTGTGACCGATTAAGGGGCATTCCACGAGAATGTCGCTTACGTAACGACATTATTCTAATACTTCTGAAAATGCTGAGTAAGCTATATTGGGTCTGTTAATATTTCACGACTCGGCTAAAAAATTGGCAGTATAATCTAGAACTTTAGGGATTCGATTAAGGTAGCTGCCATACAAGGCGAAAGCGTTACGTAAGCGACATTCTCGTGTAATGCCCCTTAATCGGTCTTCGGCGTTGAACCTGCGGTGCGTATATACCAGGGATGTTGCGAATATCCGCATCCGCATCCGCATCCGCAACCGCGGAACTTCTGCATTATTTTCAACATCCGCATCCGCATCCGCATAAAATCGATGCGGATTTAATGCGGATGCGGATGTGGAACAGGTCGGTACAAGATCGTCTTAGCATCGGCGTAAGTGCTAGACTGCTAGGTAATTTAGTCATTAACCAAAAAACCTATTAGAAATGAGCAGTCAAGCGTGAGTGAGACTTAATTTACGGAACCCTTGGAACGCGACTCCGACTCGCACTTGGCCGATTTTTCGAAATAAAAATTACTAAAATGTAATATTTGACGTTTTTTATGGTACTATCTTGACATCCGCATCCGCATCCGCGGATGTGAGTCTTTAAAAATCCGCATCCGCATCCGCATCCGCGGATGTCGAAAAATCGGCATCCGCAACATCCCTGGTATATACCGGTCATCGGCGTCCAAAAGGTTAAGGGCACTCACTCGAAGACGAACTCGTCGTCCCAGTGCGGGTCGGGCGAGGGGCGGGGGCGGGTGCGCGCGACGGGCGCGGCGCCGAGCGCCAGGCGCAGGTGCGGGCGCGGCGCCAGGCGCGCGGGCAGCCGGTGCGCCGTCAGGCAGCGCACGCGCAGCAGCCGCAGCCACACCACGCGCGCCACCTGGCCGGGGGGGAGTATACTAACGTTAACTGCCTGCCAATGCCAAAACCACGGTCTATTTGTATCGGAGTGTCTGAGTACCCACAACACAAGCTTTCTTGAGCTTACTGTGTGACTTAGTCAATCTGTGTAAGAATGTCCTATAATATTTATTTATTTATTTAAATCCAATAACACTGTCCCTGTTCCTGGGTCTTAAAATAGAATAATAAGAAAAGTATTGAAATAGTAAAAATGTGAATTATTTGTGTTCTAATAATAAGTATAAATATTGTGATTTTAATTGCAGACCCAGCCGACGGGCCGATTTCGTCCGATCATATATATCGAATACGGCTCCGGTCTTTATACGGAGTATAGTTACAGTACCTATAAGAAAGGTGTCTTTTGGACCCAGTAGTCCAACTTCGAATAATTTACAATTTTCGTTCGAAATTCAAGATCTAAAACACATTTGCTTGCGCACGACGGTCCGTCCGGGCGCCTTTCTAGAAAACCTGCTTAAATCTGTCGCGTCGTCACTTGTTTTTACCCGAGATGTGCTCTTTTTTTTTCGAAGTGAAAACTTGTTTAGCGGCGCTGTGCACTTTTTGTGATGGGGAAAAAATGTTAAACTCGCGAGAGCGTAAGACGTAGGACGTAAGATGTCATTGAGTTTTCACTTCTGCCGGCACTCCCGGAGTGCAACCCGTTATTTTTTTTTTGTTCGAAGTTGGATTACACGGTATAAATCGGTGTACACCGGTATAGTGACCTTGCACTGGTGGCGCGCCTGCTGCACGCACAGCGGGCGCAGCGCGTCGAGCCAGGCGCGCTCGTCGGGCGCGCTGTTGGCGGCCAGGAACGTGTGCGTGGACAGGCACGGCAGCGCGCGCTCCACCAGCTGGAAGCAGAACGCCCGGTCCCAGAGACTCGTGCACCTGACTGTATACTGGTATAGTGACCTTGCACTGGTGGCGCGCCTGCTGCACGCACAGCGGGCGCAGCGCGTCGAGCCAGGCGCGCTCGTCGGGCGCGCTGTTGGCGGCCAGGAACGTGTGCGTGGACAGGCACGGCAGCGCGCGCTCCACCAGCTGGAAGCAGAACGCCCGGTCCCAGAGACTCGTGCACCTGACTGTATACTGGTATAGTGACCTTGCACTGGTGGCGCGCCTGCTGCACGCACAGCGGGCGCAGCGCGTCGAGCCAGGCGCGCTCGTCGGGCGCGCTGTTGGCGGCCAGGAACGTGTGCGTGGACAGGCACGGCAGCGCGCGCTCCACCAGCTGGAAGCAGAACGCCCGGTCCCAGAGACTCGTGCACCTGACTGTATACTGGTATAGTGACCTTGCACTGGTGGCGCGCCTGCTGCACGCACAGCGGGCGCAGCGCGTCGAGCCAGGCGCGCTCGTCGGGCGCGCTGTTGGCGGCCAGGAACGTGTGCGTGGACAGGCACGGCAGCGCGCGCTCCACCAGCTGGAAGCAGAACGCCCGGTCCCAGAGACTCGTGCACCTGACTGTATACTGGTATAGTGACCTTGCACTGGTGGCGCGCCTGCTGCACGCACAGCGGGCGCAGCGCGTCGAGCCAGGCGCGCTCGTCGGGCGCGCTGTTGGCGGCCAGGAACGTGTGCGTGGACAGGCACGGCAGCGCGCGCTCCACCAGCTGGAAGCAGAACGCCCGGTCCCACAGAGACTCGTGCACCTGTTAAAAAATTCCTTTCTGTAACCACCGTAACCAGTAAAAAACTTTAACCCAACTACGGCCTTTTTGGAGTTAATACCAGACAATACATGTCTATTTAATATTAATTTTCATAACTGGCATGGATCTACTAACAACGCAGAAAACTTTGTATACTGATCATCAGAAAAAATTAAAATGTCTAAGACTTTGACATAAAATCAAATTACCTGTATCACCAAAATACTAAATAAGTGTTTGGAAAAAAAATAAGTTTTGGTACAAGCTTTTTATTGCTGCCTGTACTTTTTTTCCACAGACAACTAATACTCATCGAGACAATTCTAAAAACCCCAAACACAATCAGTTTGAGTTGTTTTATCACAGAGTCCCTATGGCCACCTCCTGTCTCCATCATCAGATCAGCTCGATGGTACCATAATATTGCATTATCACCCGACTTACATATGTATGCAAATATTCAGCTTCATTCAAGTCGGAAAATGGGTCAAATTTAACTTGCAAGATTTGATCCGTACAAACATAGTTACATACATACATAGGTACATTGCAAGTTAATAAAAAAGCTTGTCAAAACAACAAAAACAAGTAGATATTTTGTCCCAAAGAAGTAAATACCTGGTACAGATACGCGCACGACAGATCGATCAGCCCCTTCGGCTTGGTCCGCTTCGGCGAGTCGTAGAAATACAGATGCGTGTCGGTGCCCTCCTGCAGCAGCACGAAGTACAGGGCCTTCCACTTTTTAGCGCCCTGTCGAAAAAGAAATGGTTATTTGGAAGAACATGTGACCATCGGGCGCAGCATGGTTCCATTTTTATCGCCAGTCACTATGCCCATCACTTTAGCACTTACATATACATACTTGTTAGAACAGGCATGGTGACAAGCGATAATAATGCGACCGTGCTGAACCAAAGAGAATAGAGTGTATAGAGAGTTACTGACATGGTAAAATATGTAGCCACAGTACATTTACTGCCATCTTTCAACAGAAGATTAAAACTGTTAAAACGCCATTTGACTTTGATCCTTATTCCTTCACTGATATGTGTTAATTTGTAAAAATTGAAATTAACGTCATCTACTTGACAGTAGGCCAAAGGTTATGGCGCCATCGCTCAAAAAGATTGCACAATTTGACAATCCGCCTCTATTTCAAATTATCTTTGGTTCAACTGTCGACATCGTTAAACTGTTCCGTCTAACTATAAATACAACTCTTTCGTATACAGCAGCGGTCGGCAACCTGCGGCATGCGGCCCGCGAGCCTCCCTGGCTATTTTGTATGTAATATTGACAAACGACAATGTCTGATAAAGTCAATTAACAAAGTATTGCCCGCGTCAACTTCGTTCACTACTATGTGGCCCTTGGCTGCTAAAAGGTTGCCGACCGCTGGTATACAGTAAATTTCAGCCACAATGACCTTATCTGACTTCTTGTTGAGGTATCCCTGGTGCTTGATGCCTTTCATTTTCTTGAGCCCTATCTGGTCTCGGCACTCGCGCAGCGTGGCGTATATCTTCTCGGCCGCCGCGCCGGTGGTAGTCTGCTGAGGCTCGATCACGTGGCCTTCGGCGATTAGCTGTTGGATAATAATATTTATTTATTTATTTATATAGGTGTAGTTGCATCTACTAATCAAGTTTAGATAAACAAAGTACTACTCTAGTATAGGCAAACATCAGAACTCGATTCTCTTTTGTTTGCGAGTTATTCAGGATAACGTAAAATAATTTTTCTACTCCAGCACTTAAATGTGTCAATTAAATGACTGACAGTGATATCTAAAGCAATGTCATTTGAATGATTTGTCTATAGGCTCATAAGATGACTGCTAGCAGTCATCTTATGAGTATAATACAACTGCTTTATTTTTTTTAAAGATACAAGTTCCGATCATCTTGATTGAAAGAGGTATGTTTTCATTTACAATAATAACTCTTTTTTTTTTAAATAATAACTCAATTTTTTTTAAATAATAACTCTTTTTTTTAATAATAACTCTTTTTTTTTAATAATAACTTTTTTTTTTGCTGCAGCTGTCATAGAAAAAGTAATGTATGCAACAGCTCATAATTGGTTCTTAAAATTCTCGGGTCTTTTTTTACAAAACTCGACTACGTCTCGTTTTGTAACTTCGACCCTTGAATTTTAAGAACCCTTATTATATCACTGTTGCATAAACTACTATAGGGTATCATTGAATTCTCATATTTTATAAACGATTCAAGTTACATGAACTAAACAAAATTATATTTGATAACAATAAAAAAAAACTACAAAATGCATACTTTTTACCAGCATCCTGTCCTTAAACTTCATTGCAAAAAATAAAAATATTTTTTTCCTTCCAATTTTTTTTTACTTTTCGCGGAGGTACACCTCCAAAAAAAATATGCATGAGTAGCCACTAATTCCCACTACATACACATATAAAAATATTTGCACAAATGTTCGTGCTTCATGTCAAAAAAAACTCCAAAAACGATTCTCCAATAAGTAGTCACTGGCATTATATGTACAGATAGAAGTACCAGTGCAGTTTGAAGATTAGTGTGTAGGTATACAAACTCTTCTAATAAAGCTATTTGGAGTGCATCAACGATCATAATAGGGTCACTTTTGCCATAAATGGGACTCTTTAAAAAATAAGGTAACAGTGCTCTTTTCTAATTATTTATTATATCAAACAGTGGACCTGTGCATAAACGGCAGTATAAATCAGCTAAAAGCTGGAATTGACTATTTACAGAGGCAAAGGATCTTTTACAGGTTTTGCATACACAATGTAAGAACATGCATTCATCTGGTAAATACACTTCAACCTCTTCCAAGGTTTCGAAGAAAAGGTCCGCTTGTATGTGTCTAGGTAGCTTTAAAGTCAACAGTGCCAGTTTGTAATTATTTAGCTGAAATGTAAAAGAACTTACTTTAGCCTTAATTAATAATAACTTGCAAACGGATACATTGTAATAAAAATTTGTATACCTACACACTAATCTTCAAACTGCACTGGTACTTCTATCTGTACATATAATGCCAGTGACTACTTATTGGAGAATCGTTTTTGGAGTTTTTTTTGACATGAAGCACGAACATTTGTGCAAATATTTTTATATGTGTATGTAGTGGGAATTAGTGGCTACTCATGCATATTTTTTTTGGAGGTGTACCTCCGCGAAAAGTAAAAAAAAATTGGAAGGAAAAAAATATTTTTATTTTTTGCAATGAAGTTTAAGGACAGGATGCTGGTAAAAAATATGCATTTTGTAGTTTTTTTTATTGTTATCAAATATAATTTTGTTTGGTTCATGTAACTTGAATCGTTTATAAAATATGACACTTTCAATGATACCCTAATTATTTTACGTTATCCTGAATAACTCGCAAACAAAAGAGAATCGAGGTCTGATGTTAAGCATGGAGGGTCCTTAGGACCTAACAGTACACTACCAGAAATATCGACAAAATCCGTCGTTGGGGGCACTTCTTGTTCGCTTAGCCTGCTAGACCCTTTACTGCCATCTATGACTAAAATGAAAATGTATAAAACTATTTAAAAAAATATATAGTAGTAAAATGTATGACTGTATTTTGCAAGTTATTTTTCTTGTAAGCACGTCTCAGAAGGATACCTATTACTGAAGGATGTTATTGATACGCATAAGTCCAAATTACGAAACGGCGTAATTACGACTATAGTTTTTAACGGCGCTAGGCTAGGGGTAACAATGCAAAATTATTACAAACAATTACCCAAAATATGTGCATAACTTGAACCATAGGAATTTGATTACTTACTATACCATACCTTAACAAACAGCTTATACATCCTTCATTCTTCTTTTGAAACAAATACAGACTAGGATATTCGGCGGCAAACAAAAGGTAACTGATTATATCTATTGATATGAGAGAAGAAAGTGACAATATTGGTATCTAATCATTTTAGGCTATCAAAGTATGTCACGATTACCTTAAATCAAAATATTTATATGAATGTAACCATGATACACGTGTTTTTTTAAATAAATTATGTTTATGTTTATTAGAATTCAAAATACTGGCTGTTATTGAATATGAATTGTATGATCCTTTAACAACGCGAGATCCAGTGATACTCCTTGAGTGTTAAAGTGTTTAAATAGGCTAAGGTAATTGCTTGCTAGGCAGGCCATGCATGCAGTCAAAAACTTACCGGTTGCCCCAAAGTATGTCCTTCCACAATCTGCTCTCTCCTGTACCTATTGATGACCGCGTCCAAACACTCAAACGTCCTCCCTCCCATCAGATACCGCACCCCCTTCTTCTCAATCCTGAACCTCTGTATCTGATTGTTAATGTGGAAGAACAGGGAATAGTCTCCGGGGGAGTTGTCGGAAGGCCTGACGAGGAAGCTCCCCGGGCCGGCTTTCACGAGCATGTCCACCGCTTCACTCTTAGTGCAGTTGGGGTGGAACCAGGAGAACACAGTGTTGGGATCTATAGACGGATCCAGGTCTTCGACTAGCTCTCTGAAGATCATTCCTTGCTCCCCAGTCCTGGTAAGGCAATAGCAATTCTCAAACATCAAATAAAATCACGTAATCACGGAAGCGCTGGTGGCCTAGCGGTAAGAGCGTGCGACTTGCAATCCGGAAGCCGCGGGTTCAAACCCCGGCTCGAAACAATGAGTTTTTCGAAACTTATGTACGAAATATCATTTAATATTTACCAATCGCTTTTCGGTGAAGGAAAACATCGTGAGGAAACCGGATTAATCCCAATAAGGCCTAGCTTCCCATCTGGGTTGGAAGGTCAGATGGTAGTCGCTTACGTAAAAACTAGTGGCCACGCCAATTCTTGGGATTAGTTGCAAAGCGGACCCCAGGCTCCCATGAGTCGTGGCAAAATGCCGGGACAATGCGAGGAAGATGATGATGAAATAAAATAACACGTAATAAATAGATTAAAATTAAACGTATTTTGTTGTACAATAATTCGTCCGATCTTGCTCGTATTTTGTATGGACTGATGCTAATTATCAGTAGGTATAGTGCAATAATATGTTACTCTTCGAAGGTCGCAAAAATATGTAACATGCTCTTAAGGCTCTACAAATAAAATCTAGTCAGATATTTTTGCGGCCTTCGTTGTGTAACATATTATTGCAGCTGACTGTACATACATACATACTGCATACGTCGGATGTGTTCTGCTTTCCCTTACGCTTTGAGCGAATCGTCTAAGATCACAGGAAGCGATAATAAAATTAGCCTTCAGTAGCTTCGGTAAATAACAGAAACTAGTAACATGAAGTTAATATTGTTTGATGCAGATAAAATCAAACAGCTAGCTTATGAAATCTTGAAATATCGATAAGCTAAAATTACATTTGAAGTTCACGTTTTTAAAATAATATGAGCATGTTAAATTTTTATCTAATTAAATTGTTAGAACGAAATTGTTGGCTGGGAAGAGCGGGGTCTCCTGCCACAGGTATACTATACTTACTAGGAAACTCCATTAACCTTTTCGACGCCGTGTCAAACAGAAAAGCTGTCACGCTGACGCCACGTCACCAAAGTGTCAACTGAAATTGAACTTAATGCGTATGCACGTAGGTCTATGTTGCTCTGTGGTCTGTGACCAATTAATCGGTCTTTGGCGTTGAACCTACGGTGCGGATATATCGGTCATTGCCGTCCGAAAGGTTAACTGTATTGTTAAAACAAAACATTAACCTAAATGAATCATTTTCAATTTCAATGTTACCTGTGAGCCGTGACCCAGAGCCACCCGTCACCCATGTCGTTGTGCACAAAGAATATGTCACCCTTCTGGAAGGTAAGCTCGTCGGTGTCTGGCATCTTCGTGTAGGGCAAAATGGCCACCACTCTCTGTTGAGGGAAAACCGAACTTGTGTTAAAGTATATACATAGTTTAAAACTTCATTCTTATGTCTTATTTATATAGTTTGTAGCTTTCTAGTAGAGCCCGAAGGCTTATCCTATTGTCCATTGTTCAGTAAAACCGCACGTGCTACTTACCTGCAAAAAAGGATCTTCATTATTCTATTTGGCACCTGAGCGCGGGCTAGTCCAACGCTCAAAAAACCAGTGTAGGTGCGCTCTCCGATAACGCGCCTTTGTTACGCATCTCGATGACACATTTTAGACTGGTTCTGTAGCGTTCGACTCGCCGGCACTCAGTAACGGAAGTACTGACTACACACATCGTAACAGAATATTTATCCATTAGTTAATTTTGAATCTTATTACAATTTCCATAGGAGTTGTAATTCAATTACCTGGGTAAAGTGAATGAGCGATTTTTTATGCAGGTGGTTGTGGCACGTGGCACGAGCGGTTTTACTGAACAATAGACAATAGGATAAGCCTTCGGGCTCTACTAGAAAGCTACAAACTATACTTTTTGTATACTTATTTAGTGTTAGGGTCGGTTGCACCAAACTGTTTGCCATCGTTAAAGAGTTCGCAAAATTTTATTGTATGGAAGTTTTCTTATTTCCATATAATAAAATGTAGCGTAGCCGGGTGACGATGATCAGTCTGTCAAGTGCGGATGGTGCAACTGGCACTTAACTAGAGAGATCAGAGTCAAAGGATTTTAGAACTTAATAAAGTTATCACTTTTTTTTTTCGATGACAGGTGGTCCTGCTCTGACTCGAGCCTTTATTACGATCAAGACGCGCTCCGACGACCCGGCTGGTGGGAATCGTACTCGTACTCTACCGTCCACGGACACAAAAACGTTCCAGAAGGTCTGAGCTAAATTCTGTAGACAGTGTCGGAGTCCACCCCCAGAATAATAGTACATTATTGTCGAGGTTCGGAAGTAGCCTTCCAGCCGAGTCATATATAGTGCTTTTCTCAAAAATGGTGCAAGAAATAGAAATATTTTACAGAAGCAACGTTCTAATTTTCACAGAAAAAAGTAAAACCATTAAAAAGATTTGCTTTGCCGCCTTTAAAAAAAAAAAAAGAAGTGTATTTTTCTGCTGAAAATACGCCAACCTATTTGAGACACCTAAATAGTCGCGGTACCAACATTATAATAGCGCTGATCATCTGTTTGGCTGTTTAATGGACCTATGCCTTCATTTGATATGGCCATTTAAAGTTTTAAAAAGTTTGTATGCAACATTGCAGTCCCGAAATCGAGACTGCAATGTTTTTAACTTTTTATTTTTTTGACTGACCATAAACTACGCACTTCGCGACCTATTTTTTAACCGGCAACGTCGACAATGCCGTCCATTTTTGAGAAAAAGTTGTACCTACCTTTTTATCGTTGACGGGCTCCGGGGGCGCCACGGGCTCCACCAGGCGCTCTCGCTTCAGCAGGTCCGAGCAGTGGCTGTAGAACCCCACCAGCTCCGTCAGGGAATCGAACTGGCGACCCCCGATGTAATAGTCGCCGCATACTGCTGTTATTCTGGTGGGAAACGTAAGCTATAATCATTATTTTTGTTACATAGACAGTTGGACTTATTTGTATTGATTTATTTTAAACTTTATTGCACGATAAAAAATAAGTACAAATGGCGGACTTGATGCCTTCAGGTACACAACAGGTTGTACAAGTCAACCACAGCGCAAAACAGAAATTTTCGAATGTGATTTGTATCATTATCGTAGTCATATGAAATCTTATATAATAATATACCTAATGATCGCCGATCGATAAACCGCCTGTCACGGTTAAAATTTAATTGTATGGGAAATTCCATAATTGACTGGTGATTGAATTTGATCAGCCCGTCAAATGCGATGGTTGGTGCAACTGGCTCTAAGTGGTGTCTCTATTTCTATAACCACGAATACCACATTTTAAATGTAGACAAAGATATATATACCATAATTAATGAGACAGATTTAAATGGTAATAATGTGGGTTGATAGCTACAACAAGGATATGAAATATATGATAGGTAATTAAATAGGTAATAAACTTTGGTCTTATCCTGCCTGTCCTTTGGATCTTTTGTTGTGTTATTTATAATTGTTGTTATATGGAGTAGGTACCAATTGCATTTTAAATACTGATGTGATAAATAACTGTTATTTTACTCGAATCATACTCTTTTTATTTGTTCAAACCTTTCTTTTTAAGAAAATTTGCAGTTCTTAAAAAGAAGTATTATAATCGAAACGTTTTTGAACCAGCCGCCAAGAACAAGAACAGAATTTAACAAACATTACACATACTTAATTGTATTGTTTCTTACCTGAAGTGATTTATACCAGTGCGGCCCAAGTAACTCAGCACGTACGAGCCCGGCTTGCGATCGCTTTCACGGACTGAAAACATTTTTTTTAAATTGTTACTTACCTAAAATTTATACCTATTGGAGATGGAGATTGGAGACGCAAATAGACAAATGAACAAAGTGATTTGCGGTATGCCTTCATGTTCAATTGGAAACTAGCCTTAGCTCATACATATATACCCTAGCCTAGCTACAGCACTAATCAGACAATCAGTCTAATTATAAAACAGAGTTGACTGTTGCTAAATGCATGCCCAGATAGATTATCATGTTTTGATTCCCAGTACACTTTTGCAATAATGATAACATTCTTTGTATTAAAAAAATAAATAAAGGAAGAAAGATAAGTGACATTGTTCAACGCTTCGCCAATCCTGTTATCATTGAACGCTATCTTTTCCCCACATGTAATGAAGTCCCACAGTCTTATATTCATATTGCATAATAATGGGATCATGCCATGGGAACTACTATTTAGTTAGCATTGTCTACTGAGTTATGAAACAGACGTATTGTAAGATAGTAAAGAGGTTGCTATATTAGATTGATATTCTTTATAAGTACTCTGCAAAATCTCTGGAAATGGGTCTCACAAATCATCATCAAGGAACAGATATTAGTTTTAGTTTTTCATTTTTTATTTACTATGTATTATGTAATTTGACAAAGTTTTATGAGTATAGGTCGACCACAACTTACACACCTACAGCAAGTTCAGATTAATCATAAGTATTCAAATTAGATTTTTCATTACACATAATTTTATAGTTAGGTATATCTGTTAGGTATGTTTTAAAACTTTGCACAATAAACACAGCTAACTACTCAAATTGATAAACATGCTTACTCACAATCATCTCATGATGTCTTATATTATGATTGTAAATAGTAGTAATCTTCATAATTTGTTAAGCGCACAGATTATTACCATGGTACCTACATCAAAGGAAGCATTCAAGGAACTAAGGCCATTAGTTATTTTTGTGTTAAAGTATGTATTGTAATGTTTTATGTTATCAGTGAACTTAATTTTATAATTATAAATCAATAGGTATCAAAATAATAATTATAAAAAAAAGTTTTCCCTGATCCCTATAATACAGGTTTACCTAGTTTAGGGCTCAGGACACTATTCCTAGGCTGTCTAACAATAGAATACTTACTCCTAAAAATGTAATACCCTTCTACTATGTAATAAGCTGCATTTTTGATGCCTAAATAAATCATTTTTAATTTTCATTTAAACTAATAAAACAGATGGCGAAATCTTACATGCATTTTATAAACACATAAGTGTTTATAAAATGCATTCGTGCATGGATCATGGTGTAACACAGATTTTTCGGATAATATATAAAGTATTTGAAAGATACATTTTTTTTGTTTTTCAATAAATTATAGGCAAACTCTTTTATGAGATTAAACTTTTGTGGTTAAAAACAATTTAATTATTCCATTTAAGACACAGAAAATACAGAGAACATAAGATATTCATAAGCTTATGAAAATGTTTAAATTACCTTGTTGTATGTTTAAATTTTATTGGTGCCACTGAGTCAAATTACACATACTAATAGATAATTTTAGCCTATGTTTACCTACATATTATTGATTCCACTGTTAAATTACACATACTAACAGATAATTTTAGAAATGCTTACCTAAATAGCTGCCTTGCTTGCCCGCAGCATACAGCCGCTCCTCAGAGGTGTACCGATCTAGGCGACCATGGTACCATTCTGTTTCAGGCGGCGCTAGCACCGCTTGCCGTTCACCTAGTTGAGTGTAAACATACATATAAATAATATGTCTAATATTGCACATATTTGAGGACACTAGTTGTAATATTGTTAACAAATTAATAAATAGATAATAAAAAGCTTCACTTGGCTTGGCATAAAAAAATGGTTAAATACACCCTTTGAAAGTGTTTTAAATAAACCTTGGCAAAACAGTTTTGTTGTTTCAATGTATTTATTGATTACACATTGTTTATCTATTGTGCCTGAAACACAGGAAATCCTAGTTCAGGCATGTGTAAACTACTTATCTCTATTAACAATTCTTAGTCTATAAGACAATACTTTTTTCAATAAATTATTTGTATTTATATTGTTATCAAATCTAAATACAAATACTAAATTTATTTAAATGCGGTTAAATATTTGGAACTAAGCACCTGAATAATTGCATCAATGCCTTTCAAGTAACATCATAATAATAAAATTGCAGCTATAAGTTATAGTCAATTAGGTATGTATACTAAATTATAATTTATTTACTTTCAATATATGTAGTCATCTCCTGTATATAGCACATATTTTGCATAGAATGTTTAATAACCAACCATTAGTACTTGGTCCATCTGCTTCATCCAGCTCAAGGTCTGCTGCCAGCTCTGCCAGATCGCCGCCGCCGTCCTCGGACTCCGTCGACGGCGATCCTAGCATTACAGGGGGTCCGTTCGGCACCCCCACGGCACGTATTAAATCAGCCATTTTTTCGCCGCGCCGCTACTCGAGAGTTAAAACATCAATCACTTCAGACTCTCATTTGTACCAGCTATAATATAACTTGTCAGACACAAATCAATTTTAAACAAAAATATTCTTGTTTACAGTAGTTTAATTCTTTATGCTCTAATGATTATAGCGCACGAAAAAGCCGATGTAATAAACACAAACAGAAGGTTTACTGTCGGAAGATAACATTAAACTGGTTCTTTGAACATAATAACCACAAGACGATTAATGTATAACGAATATTTTGCATTTATTTTAGCGATTTATTTCAATCTGATACGCCCCCCGTGTTGGTCTCATCTGCACTTTTGTTTGATTGACATGACATTCAATTTCTAAGTGTTACTAGAAACAAAAATATTTTACATGTGCATAGACAAGAAGTTTACCATTCACGAACAAGTATTATAATATAATTGCGTAGCAAAATAACAATTTCAATTAGACTAATATAGCTGGTCAAGCAAATCTTGTCAGTAAAAAGAGGCGCGAAACTCAAATTTTCTATGGGACGATATATCCCTTCGCACCTACATTTTTCAAATTTGCCGCCTTTTTCTACTGACAAGATCTGCTTGACCAAGTATAATAATAAAATTAAGTAAAGATCGGTTTTCCTAGGATAGCGGTGCCGTCATATAGCGGCCGTCTCCATACTAAATAATACGGCTAAATATGGATGTCGTAGTATTTGTATGGAGACGGCCGCTATATGACGGCACCGCTTTTGGAGGAAACCAAAGCTTTACTAATAATCTCATCGAAGCTTCTGAAAGTCGCACCTTAACCTTATAAAAATATTTACCTTTCTCAGAGTACTAAAAATAGTACCAAAATATTACACAAATCTATTTTTAAGCATGTTAAAAGACTTAAAAGTCGTCGAAGTAAATTAACTGCCACCAGTGCCAGCGCTGCGACTCGCTAGGGGAGTATACTGTTCGTACCCGCTTTTCGCTAAATACGGTTTTTACCCGTGTTATCGGCTACGCTCGTAGCGCGTAGCTCGCGCTGGTACTGAATGTGTTAAGTGAAATGAGCGTGAATAAATAAAAATAACTTTATTTTCCTACATATTAAAATGATGGAGGTGCTGCAACAAGGCCAAGGCCCCAACTTTGTCTGTTCTCTTTGTCGCCGCAGGAACTAGTATCACTTCTCTCTCCTCGATCTTGTGAAAATGCCACTTGTCAAAAAAGGACAACTATACTGTTGACAAGATGAACTTCAAATCCAGTTGTTGCCGTTTTGGTGGTTACATAGCTGTGTATGTGTGCGTAAAAACGTCTGCGTGCATTTTTAGGTACGTGAAAAGTCGATTTTAATCATGTTATATATCGATAAACGCTACATAGCGGAACGGAAAAGCGATTAATTAAAGCTTCAAATCTTCAATATCTTTATCTTCGTTAAAAATAAACAAAATTGAAATGCTAATGGATTATGAATATATTATAATACAATAAAATTATTCAATTATTGCGGAACACATATTTTAGTACGTATTTATGTATTGTAATTAAAAATCTGAACTTTCCCTTCGTTCCCTGCTGTGGCGTGACGATAAAATCGTGATCTGATAACCACGATAAAGAGTAAAAGCGTTTTTTGTTCATTTTAGGTATCGGTAAACTTTTTAAGTAAAATTAAAATTGCAAGAAATGTCGATAGTTTATCGACATGGCCGCAGCAAGGTGGTTACATACTGTTAATCGTACATAAAAACAAAGTGGCAACAGTGACAGCTCGCTTAAGCTTTGGATTCCTCCGAAAACGGTGGCGTCATATGACGGCCGTCATATAGCGGCCGCAAAAGACGGCCGTCTTTACGGTGGCGACATGTGGAAAGTACCACGGCGTCATAACACACCGTCATCCACCAAGGTCAAAGCGGCAAATTTGAAAAATGTAGGCGCGATGGGATAACGTCCCATAGAAAATTTGAATTTCGCGCCTTTTCCTACTGACAAGATTTGCTTGATCATCTATACTTTACTTGGAGGATGAAATATCATCAGAAGAGGAAAATAATCGTAGTACGGAATCATTTATTCAAATCTCGTATCATTTATTCAAAATGGCGTCACCGCTATCTAATAAAACGTTCACGAAACTATCGACACCGTCATGACGGCCGTCATCTTACGTTACGTTGACAATCAACGTAACGTAACGCCGTCTAGGAAACCGCGCCATCTTGTTTACATAGACAACGTTCTAGTGACGTCAGTCAACGCTATATAGCGGCCGTAATATGACGGCACCGTTTTCGGAGGAATCCAAAGCTTTAGATTCTATCTTTATGGCTCCTCTACACGATGGGCCAGCGCCGGCCACTCCAAGGGACGCATTTATGCGTTAGAGGGAGCAAGTGATATTGCTATCTCATTCTACCGCATGGCTGCGTCCATTGGAGTGGCCGGCGCTGGCCCATCGTGTAGAGGAGCCATTACAAATATTATATCTAAGTGCTGCAAGGTGAACAGCAAGCTTTAATGTGTTGCCATGTCAAATTGAACCATAGTGCATAAAGGGTATAAAAGAAATTGATATTAAGCTTTTTTATCATTCTGTTTGAAGTCGTCAAACAGGCGTATATATTGTCAGCTGTGTTTTGTTTTATTGTTAAGGACATCATCTATAAAATTACATTATTCTCAGTTACCTTTTAAATTATTCCCTGGATATTCCCTAGTGAGTAATCGTAAGTTATTCTTTCTTGTAATAAGTAGCGACTCCACTAAATCAATGCGCGTACAGCATCGATTTTCTTTGTATTTTGCCATGTCATGTCATCATTACACTAACCGACGCCATTTTGTGTTCGTGAATTTTCTTTGTTCTTTCTTTCACAACTTGTTCCTTTTTCTCGAACAAAATTCTCAGTATTATTATTTTTAAACTATATCTCTTATTGTTACAGCAGTCAAAATGCAGATTTTCGTTAAGACTCTCACTGGTAAAACGATTACTTTAGAAGTTGAGCCATCAGACACTATTGAAAATGTTAAAGCTAAAATTCAGGACAAAGAAGGTATTCCTCCGGACCAGCAGCGCTTGATCTTCGCCGGTAAGCAACTCGAGGACGGGCGCACACTTTCTGATTACAACATTCAGAAAGAATCTACGCTCCATCTTGTTTTGCGCCTTCGTGGTGGTATGCAGATTTTTGTCAAGACCCTCACGGGTAAGACTATCACTCTGGAGGTCGAGCCTTCTGACACCATCGAAAATGTAAAGGCCAAGATCCAGGATAAGGAAGGTATCCCCCCAGATCAGCAAAGATTGATCTTTGCGGGCAAGCAGCTTGAGGATGGCCGCACCTTGTCTGATTACAACATCCAGAAAGAATCTACTCTTCACTTGGTCCTGCGTCTCAGAGGTGGTATGCAGATTTTTGTTAAGACCTTGACAGGGAAGACTATCACATTAGAAGTTGAACCATCTGACACCATTGAAAATGTGAAAGCTAAGATCCAGGATAAAGAAGGCATCCCCCCAGACCAGCAGAGATTAATTTTTGCTGGAAAACAGCTTGAAGATGGCCGTACACTCTCAGACTACAATATCCAAAAGGAATCTACACTGCATTTAGTCCTTCGTCTCCGAGGAGGCATGCAAATTTTTGTCAAAACATTGACTGGCAAGACAATCACTTTGGAAGTGGAGCCCTCTGATACTATTGAAAATGTTAAAGCTAAAATACAGGACAAGGAGGGCATCCCACCGGACCAGCAGCGTCTCATCTTTGCTGGGAAGCAACTTGAAGATGGCCGCACACTGTCTGACTATAACATTCAGAAAGAGTCCACACTCCATTTAGTATTGCGTCTCCGTGGTGGCATGCAGATTTTTGTTAAGACCCTCACTGGCAAAACCATCACCTTAGAAGTTGAGGCCTCTGACACCATTGAAAATGTAAAGGCCAAGATTCAGGACAAGGAAGGTATCCCTCCAGACCAACAGCGTCTGATTTTTGCTGGTAAGCAGTTAGAAGATGGACGCACCCTTTCTGATTATAATATTCAAAAAGAGTCTACCTTACATCTTGTGTTGCGTCTCCGTGGTGGTATGCAAATCTTCGTGAAGACCCTTACTGGCAAAACCATCACCTTGGAAGTAGAAGCCTCAGACACCATTGAGAATGTGAAGGCCAAGATCCAGGACAAGGAAGGTATCCCTCCAGACCAACAGCGTCTTATCTTTGCTGGCAAGCAACTTGAAGATGGTCGTACACTCTCTGACTATAACATCCAGAAAGAGTCCACCCTCCATCTTGTCTTACGTCTCCGTGGTGGCATGCAAATCTTCGTAAAGACCCTTACTGGCAAAACCATCACGTTGGAAGTAGAACCCTCGGACACCATTGAGAATGTAAAGGCCAAGATCCAGGACAAGGAAGGTATCCCTCCGGACCAACAGCGTCTCATCTTTGCTGGTAAGCAGCTTGAAGATGGCCGTACACTCTCTGACTACAATATCCAGAAAGAGTCTACTCTCCATCTTGTCTTGCGTCTCCGTGGTGGTATGCAAATCTTCGTAAAGACCCTTACTGGCAAAACCATCACCTTGGAAGTAGAAGCCTCTGACACCATTGAGAATGTTAAAGCCAAGATTCAGGACAAGGAAGGCATCCCACCGGACCAGCAGCGTCTCATCTTTGCTGGTAAACAGCTAGAGGATGGCCGTACTTTGTCTGATTATAATATCCAGAAGGAATCTACTTTACATTTGGTGCTTCGCCTTCGTGGTGGTTATTAATCGTGACATTGTAATACAACATAATTTTCTGATTTTGACACAATAAATAATAGTTGTCTTTGACTAAAAACAATGTAACATCACTATTCTTATTGCAGTATTTGATTAAAATTTTAGCTTGGAATATGTACGCATTTTATTTATCTAACTTCACTAGCTTCTGCCCGTGACTTCGTTTGCGTAGGAGGATTTTCGTGACGAGAAACATTTCGTCTATTGGTTCAGTGGTGCACACATGAGGTAACGAAACGAACACTTGTATATTTATAATAGTATAGGAGGGGTTAATATCTCCTAAGGCTCAACCATACAAATGAAACATCCAAAATTTGCCACTGAAATTTGAACCTAAATTGTAGGGTATAGAGTTTGCATTGTTCAAAAATTGAACGTAACGAAGCCAAAGCGACTTTTGCAACTTAAGAAGTACTAGAGGTTGCACCCTGGGCCTTAGGAGGCTATCAGCTTTTAACTAAGTTTTTCTGAAAAAAAACCTAGTGTCTATAGTATAGTTCAGGCAAAGACAATCCAACCTCTAGACATAGCATAGTCGCGCTACCTCTGCCACACATACGGTAGCGTTACTCCATCTTCGAGTCAATCCCGTGCCGTGATTGGTCCGTGTCTTTGAACGGACCAATCACGGCACGGGATTCGCTCACCTCGTCCCCCCGCACCACCGTATTTTTGGCAGCATCGGTTTCATGAAAGAATTGGCCTAAGCTCAGTCTAGAGGTTAGATTGTCAGTGAGTTCAGGTTTCCACTCGGTTTACCATTCAAGATACAGTCAGCAGTACTAGCAGTATTTACTTAGCACTTATGCATACAAACTTCTATGCACCTACCATTTCTCTGCAGCTGACTGTACATACTAAATACATAGGCCTAGGGCATACGGGCTCTGTTCTATGAAATGATACATATCGTATGTGTGGGGTAGGGGAAAGAAACAACAATGTAATTGTTAACATTTTATTAGGAGGCGAAAACGAGCAATAAGTTTTTGGATAAATTTTAATACAAATCAATATTTAATTTGTATTACATGTCGTAAATCGTCAAGTTTATTCTAACAAATTACAGTACATATTTAAGATTACAGTAACATGAACAGGAATAATAATATGTATGTTGGTACCTTGGCGCTGCAAGTGTGTTAACTATAGTCTCCATGTGCCTTACCATGATGTCCTTATTGCGATTCTGTTTAGGACCTAAACTGAATCGCTAAAGGACGAAACTATATAAGTAGCACAGCTCCGTCCTTTAGCGATTCAATTTAGGTCCTAAACTGAGTCGCAATAAGGACATCATGGTAAGGCCCCAGGTGTTGGTGGAGTATTTGCGCGCTAGATTGGCAACACCAGTCCACTACAATATAATACAGGGTACCAAGTAGAACACTAGAGGATATAAAGCAACACTGAACAAACATTTCATGGATATGATTGAAGTCAACGATAAATATAGCGAAAGTCAACTAGGTATTTATCTGGTCAATAATACGTACTTTACGCATAACAACATTTTAAACTCATTTTAGGAGGACTTTGTTTAGTTAGAGATTGAGTACATACATCGATTAAAATTGGAACATGCGATGTTAAGGCGCGTTTATACTGGTTGAATTGTCAAATCTGACAGTTGATTCAGCGTACACGCGCAACTACAGCCCAGTGAGTGCCTTGTCCCACACACCGAACATTAAAACACGACATCCTCATACCATTAATGAATGTATTATTCTTTCAACATACTTACATTTAGGAGACTTGAAGATAGAACAATTATCATGAACTTACGTGTAACTAACATTAGATCTAGGTATTGTCTTTTGTATGCCAGAAATGTGATTCAATGGGGTCCATTCACTTTATAATGATTACTATCAAAATGAATCGAATGAGATAATTATGTTCAATATTACTGCAACATCAATATTTGGACAAAGTGAAATATGACGATTTAAGATCTTATTCAATAAGTGCTATTATTACAAGTACATTTAACAATACTATTTTAATAGAGGCCATGAAGTAAAATTCCTAGTTCAATATGTTTTGGTATAAATCATGGCTAATCTAGTTTACAATTAAAAAAGAAAAAATATTATGCAAAAAAATATATAAAAGTATGAGCGAATAGGTACGTAAAATTGATTTAAGTAATAATTATACGGTTTAGGACATTGCACCAACAGCACGATATCTAACGTTATCACAATGACATTATAATATGTTTATATTATATTATACTTCGCCATAAAACATCAAACATCGAAATGCCACAAACTCCTGGCAAGATTGCAACAACTCTTACATCTCCATTCTCATAATTAAGTATAAGTATTACATACATTGTATACATTCTCCATTTAGATAAATAATTACCCGCAAAGATATAACTATAAAATCTAATCTCGTTTAACTAGTATTACACAATAATCCTAATACATGTCCTGTGCTGTCACTGTTTTGAAATAATGTGATAACGCGTCCAGCTAACCATACGTCGAGAGGAAACACTATACAAATGTGAGAGCGCATCTACAAAAATAGATTCACAATAACTAATTTACAAACATTACTTGAAAATATCACTTCTCAAAATTGATGCTGCCGAAGGCATCGAGCCAATGCTCGTCTCCACCTAGTTTGCGTAGCTATGGGCACGTTACATTAGGCTCATAGTCGGCCCACTACTAGGTACCTATAGTATGAATTTTATGAAATATTTTTTTTCGGCAGGGGCCTAATTTAAAAAAAAAGCCTGTTTCTTTTATGCATCGGTTAAGATCGGTTTTCCTAGGATAGCGGTGCCGGCATATAGCGGCCGTCTCCATAAAGATCGGTTTTCCTAGGATAGCGGTGCCGTCATATAGCGGCCGTCTCCATACTAAATAATACGGCTAAATATGGATGTCGTAGTATTTGTATAGAGACGGCCGCTATATGACGGCACCGCTATCGGAGGAAACCAAAGCTTAAGTCCATACTAAATAATACGGCTAAATACGGATGTCGTAGTATTTGTATGGAGACGGCCGCTATATGACGGGACCGCTATCCTAGGAAACCAGAGCATTACCAATGCTACCCCTACTGACTAAACGGGAACAAACTCGTTTAAAAAGCAACGACCTATGTATGTACATATATGGTTCAAATTTATGTAACATCTCATGCTGTTACTTGACAGGCCACACACAGGCGACCGATCCTACATTAATTTGAACCTTAATACTATTACGATAGTTGCTTTTTAACGACATGGTTGCTTTGGCACTCGCCTAAGATGCCTCTCCATAAAAGAAACAAAGAATTTGTTTATCAGATAAGGGCCCGGAGCCGAAAAAAACATCTCATTAAATTCATACCTACTATATCATGTACTGTAAATAGTAGGTAATGGACGCTAAGGCTCATAATGAGTCGCAAACTTATGAGCCTAATATGAACGTGTCTTAACTCTTCGCACCGCGTGGCTTTATATTGGTGCTTCATTACTCGCTAGACAATTATCGTAAGCCTAGGATTTTCAAGTCTCGTGTTTCGTGCTCAATAACCAATCTCTACAGGTAGCTTCAGGGGTGGGATTTGCATATTTCAAAACATCTTCATCCGACCATCCTAGGCTTAATTCTAATTATTGTAACACACTTCCTAGCTATAAGATGGAAGGTATCTGTCTTTACACACGTTCTAATGCTATTTAATTACCACTGCTTGGTAGTTTGCCAAAACACGGCCATATGCTTTAATACAATATTAATATTAATGCAGTCGCACTTAAAACATACTCAACTGACACATTCAATACATCAAAATGTAAAAAAATAATTAAATGGCAACGTAAACATAATATAATCGTTCAGCTCAAACATAATTTAAATGTGTTTTAAACGGAGCCTAGTTTGTACCTAAATACAATTTATTTTCACAATTTCATGTACCTAGTAGGTAAAATCAGAATGGTAAGTTCCTTAAAAAATACATATCATTTTCATACAGGCAAACACATTGTGGAATGTCCAATAACAGCTACACTGCTAAATCAGGAAGGTAAAAAAAACCTTGGAAGACGTGACCAAAATATATACGTTCGTAAAAACAAGGTAACCGATCCACGGATTAAATAATGAATATGTATTATTTGGGTTGGGAGGACACATCATTACTATAACATTGAGCTTTTGACATAGTTCAGACGAAATCAAGAAGACATCTACTTAATACTGCGTGGCGAATATAAGTAATATAACAATTTTTATATCGATTTGAAAACGCAGCACCCTTTGACTACGTTGCTGTCGAAGACATTTTGCCTGTCATTTGGTGTTAATTTATTGCTTAGGTTGGTTCTATCTGTCCAATTTTTTGGTTCAATGTGCATTGTGTGTCTCTCTCTCATTAAGTAAAATGTGAGACGCAAATACACATTAGACATAGGAATTGGACAGGTGGAATACCACCCTTAGGTACCTACCTCGCCACGAATGCAGATATCTGCGTCTCATGTTCATATGCGGCATTAAGGGATATTTGTATGGTACAAATTATCGAACATAAGATAAGATAAATTTACTCCTGTGTTACAGCGATCTTAGTAGATTAATTTACATTCGTATAGTAGCCGCAAAGAGGCCTGTTGCGTTTGTTCACTGGTTGTTAGCATTGGATCTGACTTTATTCATGAACGGTATACCTATGGACCCCTTTTACACGATTACAGTACATGTAAACTTGAACGTCAAATTTTTAGTTATTAATACAATATTATATTCATACAATCATATTGCCACAATGGGACCGAGAGGACCTGTCATGGTCTTACACGAACGCTCAAATGGTGTTTGACAGAAGTAGCCAACAACGTAAACAAATGTAAGTATAACAAATGTTTGATTATACGAAAATTTAAGCTGTCATATAATGGCTGAAATATGTTTAGTTTAATTCGCACTTCTTCAGTTGCGTGTGACAGTTATAGAGTAAATAACAAGTTAGCTGCTTGTTTACAATATTGACTCCAAAACACCATTTAACATACAAACATTAGGCTAGGCGATTGACAAAATATCCCCGACACGAAGTCGCCGGAGTTGCTAGGGCTTCCAACTCTTACCGAGCCCACACAAGTCGAAAGCTCAGAAAAATCACTATAAAAGCGCTATCTATGCATGTTTGTAACCAAAAAAAACAAACACAGGAAATGGAGTAGATTTTTACCACTGAACAAGATGGCGTTGTACGGTTCAGTGAAATTGGCGTAAGATTAAGCTTTGATAATACAATAGGGAGAATGCGTAAACTGTACTCGCAATAGCACAGGAGTCACCTGCTTAGAGCTTTTATACATTGCAATATTTCGCAGCGATAGAAGTAGTTGTATCGCCGTCGCACTTTACAGAAACCTATTTAAGCCACAAGATGGCAAACTCTAGAAAACGAACGGTCCCTATTCAATTCCCAATATATTATATGGCTCCGTGGCACCATCTAGTACAGTTACTAAACATAGCTCCACTTGGTGCGTCAATACCCGAGGGGCCACGGAACGCACGCCGCTGACACACCGCAATACAATAGGGATGATGACACATGTTGAATTTTATAACAAAATCTAGTAAAATAGATAGCAAACGAGCAATTTATCACAATAATGTGGATATTAAAATAAAATATTGAAAAATTACAAAAATACAGGACCTGAAAGTTTCAAAATTCAAGTTTTTTTTTAACTTCCAACAACGATAAAAGTAAGGGTACCATTCGATTCCTTACAGTTCATCCAAAAAAAATATTGTATGGCAACTATATACATAAACGCAATATTTCACCGACAAAAACGCAATTTTCTTGTTTTGTCCATACTACAAGATGGGCGATGACGTCACGGCCTCTGGCCGTTTTGTATAGGGCGTTTCGCGAGTGAAGTGCGAGTGTCGGACTTTGACTACAATTTCTGACTTTTGCAATGGGTCCCATATAGACTTGCAATGGGTCCCATATAGACATTTGATCCTAAAAACAAACCCGATCGATTGATACCATAAAAAAAATTAGTCATGTAGCCTATTGTTTTGACCAATGTATGAGCCGGCATCAGCCGGGCTAGCACACGATTGGCGCGACAGTATCTCGCGGCGAGATAGACTAAGGTCATCCAGGGCAATTGCAACTATGGGGCAAATGCAACTACTCTTAAAATACAAGCCTAGAGCCAGAGCCACTTGTATTCCTGGTAAATTTTTCTGGTTAAATAAAAAAGAGAGTTCATTTATGGTAGGTATAAGTGGCTCTAGCTCAAGACTCACTTCTTGTATTTTAAGAGTAGTCGCATTAGCCCCATAGTTGCAATTGGCCTAGCTGACCTTACCAGGCCCTCTTTTATTAACATAGAAAAAAGACGGGTAGTCTATCTCGCCGCGAGATACTGTCGCGCCAATCATGTGCTATAATAGGCCTACAGTTTCGTGTCCGAGGCGTTTATGGGCCATTTTATTTAAAGTTGTCCCCTAAACTTTTTTTTTCAAAATTGGGTTTTTTAATGTTATTTCTACTCAGAGTCATGAGCTCTTTTGATCCTAATCGGAGAAAAAAAAGTGTCCCATGATTTCCATACATTTTTCGATCTTTCCATTCCGAAACCGCCACACAAAGTCTATGAAAAAATGGTAACGGAATGGGAAAAAACCTTGGGACACTTTTTTTCTCCTATTAGGATCAAAAGAGCTCATGATTCTGAGTAGAAATAACATATATTCACAAATTTAAAAAAAAGTGTAGGGGACAACTTTAAATAGAATGGTCCTTATCTATTGATTTCAGTCATAGTTGTTGTTCTGAGCTTTCGAGTGAGCGCTCAAGCCATTAACCCGTGGAGCGCCCTAACAAGACACGTGTGCCAGTAACTAGTATAGGAGTTCCATACTACCATAGAGAAAAAAATACATAGAGTGCTCACTCCATACATCAGTTCAGACTATTAATTTCAGTATCTACATCTAGCATCGAGTAGCGGAACTATCAGTACTGCTACTTGACAATCGATGTAGCACCGACCGGAAAGTCTTATCTCAACAGCATAAGACTTTCCGGTCGGTGCTACATCTATTGTCAAGTAGCAGTACTAATAGTTCCGCTACTCGATGCTAGATGCTAATAGTCTTTTTGGTACTAAAACTGATGTATGGAGTGAGCACTCTATGTATTTTTTTCTCTATGATACTACGGTAATTTTGGGGCGCTCCAGGGGTTAAGATGGTACGGCCAGGACTAGGCTTACATGTTGGGCAGGGGCACTGTGACCTGCACGTAGCTGATGGGGAAGTAGCCGGTCTTGCCGTTGACGGAGCCCTCGAACCAGTTGTCGTCTACTTTGTTGATCAGTGTGATCACGTCGTTCTCCTGGGGACACGACGTGATGGGAGTTAAATGTGGCAAAATTAAATATAGATTAGATTCGGACGAAGCTAACTCTGCATGGCATTTGGAATGACAAAGTGTGGCACTGTCATCATTAATGTATTTTTTTACAAAAATTTACTAATTCATTCATCACATAAATTGTATTAAGGGGTCATCCATTAACCTTTAAACCGCCAGCAATTTTTGATCGAGCGTGCTCGTGTCGCCACCGACAGGAATTGTACCAAGCAGAGTAAGGTTGGCATAGTTACGGGAGTTATAAATGTGCTGTAAAAACCAAATCAGATCTTTGTCTTATTTATCAGACTGTGGCGAAATGAGCTGGATATATAATGTCTTATATATCAGACTCTGGCGGTTAAAGGGTTAATTACATCACACGTTTAGGGGGAGGCAGGGGGTCAAGAAAATGTGACATGTTCTGACAAGGGGAGGGGGGAGGCTTAAACTTTGTGACGTCACTTTACCATATTAACATTATTTTATTCGCTGTACAGTTAAATAACAAGTTTTTGGAACGATGCGATATTCGTTTTAATTCGTTTAATTTTCTTTCCTAATCAGCTTTGGGTTATAAACCTACTAATATTTATTTTGTCAAAAATATTTTGATAAAATATTAATTGGTATATAGGTAAATACTTAATTCGATTTGCCGATTTCGTTGAACGAATGTCACGTCACACCAGGGAGGGGTTTGCCAAATGTGACCAAGTGTGACAAAGAGGGGGGGTCAAAAAACCTAGAAATTCGTGTGACGTAATTAATGACCCCTTTCAGATAGAATTACATGATATTTACCTTGAATCCAAGCTCGCCCTGGTTCTCAGGCTCGAAGTCGTAGAGCGCGGTGCAGCACGGGCCCTTGGCGGGCGCCACGGGCGTCCGCGCGGGCGACTTCACCGGCGACGGCAGCGGCGACGCTGCGCAAACGACGCGTTAGCTACACGAATACAGTTGCAAGTGAAATGAGACCTTACCACGTGGTTTTAAAGATCAAATTCTTATTGGCGCTAACTTAATTGTTGACGTAGAAATCACGGCAATGTGAAACAATCTGCACGTTTTTTTTAAATACCTATTAAATATATTATGGTAAGATCTCATTTGTGTGGAAATTCTATTACGAGTAACAAATATGTCTAAAATCTACCTAATAAAAGACAACAAAAATGTAGGTACTGCATACTAATAAACATCAACCCAAAATAATTAAATATTGATACATACGAGTTGATTGTTTTTCAAATGGTAGTCTGCAGCGGTATCATGGTCGCGTTTTTATCACCTGTCACGTCATGTGTCACTTTCGCACTTACATAATTGTTAGAACGTGACAGGCATGGGAACAAATGATAAAGAGCCGGCCATCTTATCCCTTCCGGTGTGATCACACATCAATTGCCATGACAAAGACAAATAATTTAGGTATATCATGAAAATATAAAATCTTCACTTGTTTTCCTCTGGCGACGTAGGCAAAGACAAGCGAGAATTTTTGTATTTAAGTAGGTTCCAAGTTATTTGTAGTAGATATGGGTATACAATTGGATCATAGCTTCATTTTCACAGTAAAAAAACTCTTCATATAAATAATATTTAGAATTTCTCGCAATCACAAACAAAAATGGATCTTCAGGGCATAATGAGAACATGTCTAACTGACCAACAGAAAGACAATGCTTACGATTCGATTTGCAACGTACTTTTGCCATAGCACAGAGCTAAGTTATTTATTGTCGACTTGTAGGTACCTCAAGATACTGCCTTGCCTGGGTCATTGCAATCTACTTATGGCGTTATTCATAAACGGCTGCTAATTTAATCAGTTGATGATCGTCGTTTGTCCTTATCTGTCGTTATACCATAGAGAGGGACAAACGACGATCAGCTGATTCACTTAGCAGTTATGCATTTGAACGACAATCAACTTGTAAAGCCTACAGGTAGGAAGGTAGATTTCCAACAATTTTGTAAAAGCTATTTCGTTCACGAAGCAGCGTCAAGCGTGATCTCCCTTCGTAGATACTACTTGACTAACATATTGTTTTATAAATAACATTCACAGTAGTCTCTACGAGACTACGAGATAATTATGAATCAAAGTTAGATGGACTAGTTCGTACGAATGGTTTTTAACATGGCTTTAAGCTCTACGATGAAAACATGCGACGCATAGCGAACATTTTTGTCGTAACGTAACACTATTAGTTGATGTCGCGAAAACAAATGAATGATTGCGACATGCATGACGCGACTAATGCCAGTAGAAAGGAGAACCGAACGAAAACAAACAAGCGAATCACTCAACAAGACTATATTAAAATAAACCCAGCACTCGATAAGAAAAATTACGAAACAAAACGTTCAACTACGTGATTTAATGTGTGTGTTTAGTTGTACTAAGATGTTGTCTAGAAAATAGGTAAAGACTTATGCTAGAAATACACTGGTTCAGTGTAACCTTTATGCCTTTGGTATTAAAGTGGCCAGCGGGCTCAGCACGGCCGTCGTTTTTATCGACTATCACTATGCCCGTCACTTTCGCACTTACATACTTGTTAGAACGTGACAGGCATGGTGATAAACGATAAAAATGCGACCGTGCTACTAGGGCTGGAAGCGTAATTAAATGCCATGTCGATATATAAACAAGTTTTTTATAAAATCGGGCAACAAACAATTTTATTGAAATGCTAAAAATCTATTAGCAGTCTTTTTGGATCTAGAAATTCAGAGCGGACTCGCTGAATTTTATACTGTCGTATTTCTGTTTAATTACCTACGTATGTATGTGATATGTATCTGTGTTCATGTTTTGTTTGTGGATATGTTGTTTGTAAAGCATTAGCTCTACATATTAATGTATCTGTGTGACAAGTGAGCGTCTTCTAAAACTTGAAGCATTGAGCAAAAAAATAAACCGAAATAATTGACCGGGATCACAAACGCAATGCACAGACAACTAATCTAATAGACGCGTGAAATCGAACCTGACATCGTGGCGTAGGTAAGTACCAAGTAGGTATAACTTGTATAATGCACATTAAGCCCAATGACTGAGTCGACGGTTTTCTTTTACCTCCCCTTAAGCTCCTAGTTAACCATACAGGCCTTACAGGACTTAAGTGATCAAAACAAAATCGATTGCGTTTGACAATCACAACATAACACCGTAAAATAATTTATGGTCTTATTGTATAAATAGGTAATAGTATTACAAACTTACTTTATACTAGAGGTGGAATTTCTGACATTAAATTAAGTGATCGGGAAACTTACACCTCGATGTTTGTCCGGCCGCGTTCTAAATACCAGCGGGCAACGTACAGGCGTTCATAAATTTGATCGAGTTCAATTTATGAACACCCGCTTTTCGCTCTGCTTACCTTTGGCACTCAGAACGCTTAAGGGCCAGTTCACCAACCACATTTGACAGACTGATCAACGTCAGCCGGCGCGCCCCGGCGGCTTACTATGAAACTTTCCATACATACAAATTTAGCGAACTCTTTAAGTCTTTAACGATACCTACGAACAGTTTGGTGCAACCGACCCTAAGTCTGTCATAGCCGTCACAGGAGACTTTTTAAAGGACAAGCTATATTAAGGCTGCGGTCTGGACCAGGGATGTTGCGAACATCCGCATCCGCATCCGCAACCGCGGAACTTCCGCATTATTTTCAACATCCGCATCCGCATCCGCATCCGCATAAAATCGATGCGGAGCTTATGCGGATGCGGATGTCGAACAAGTCGGTACAGGAACGTCTTAGCGGCGGCGACAAGAGTGCCCACTCCATACATCAGTTAGACTATTAATTTCAGTGTCTACATCTAGCATCGAGTAGCGGAACTATCAGTACTGCTACATCTATTATCAAGTAGCATTACTGAGAGTTCCGCTACTCGATGCTAGATGCTAATAGTCTTTTTGGTACTAAAACTGATGTATGGAGTGAGAAATCTATGTATTTTTCTCTCTGATAGTAGTCTGTTCGGAAAGAGAAGAGTCGTGGAATGTATTGGGCCCCATACATACCACGACTCTTCTCTTTCCTCACAGACTCCTCTCTATTCACTTTATTCTATTCTATTCTATTCTGTTTATATAACGCACCTATATTCTTGTTCAAATACTAAACGTTTCGTTTTTTTTAAATAAATTAAAAACTAAAAATGTAATATTTGACGTTTTCTAAGTACCTAATCTTGACATCCGCATCCGCATCCGCATCCGCGGATGTGAGCCTTTAAAAATCCGCATCCGCATCCGCATCCGCGGATGTCAAAAAATCGGCATCCGCAACATCCCTGGTCTGGACACAAGCGGCGTGCGGCGCGGTAACGGCTTGAATTCCCGCTGCGCCGCTTGCGTTTATTAGACCGGTGCCTACTGCTACTCCTATGCCAGAGTCTTGTTTGAATTCACGCATCATCAGATCAGTAGTGTGTGGTGGCGGTGTTTTACCGTTGTTGGAGCGCGAGTTGTTGCCGCCAGGGAACAGCTCGAGGTTCGACGGCGGCTTGTGCTCCGGCGAGCCCGCGCGCGAGCCGTCCTCTCCACGACGCAATCAGACAAAGTCCATACTTAGTAACATTTATCTCAACATCATTTACGCTGTTTCTGACCGGACAGTGTGGAATCGGTGCGATGCAGGATACCTTCTAGATTAGCGCCGAAGCGAAAGCACCCTCGCATCCTTGCCAATTAGGGGCCCCGTTTTACGAAAGCTTGTTAGCTTGTAAACAACAAAGACTTACTAATAAAATTGGTAAAAAATAGATTTTAGGCGCCTTTTCCAACTTACACCTGGTATTGCCTAATAATGATTTTCTTGTACACAGTGTGAATATTTACGTTTTGGACCAACAATTTACGGTGAATTGTCATTGGGATGCGATAATTGCCGGCGGCGTGGTGAAACAGGGCCACCTTTGTATTACAAGTTGCTAGCTTTCATGAAATGGGCTACAGCAATACTGCTAGGTATCACAGCGATTTCATACCACCAAGTCAGGTAAGGGCCTTATAAGTAGTGTAGTAGTAGACGGGCTCACGCAAAGGTACTAAGTGCTAAGTAAGTTTAACTATAAAAGCCCGGACGTCAGACATTTATATAGTTCGAACTTGTATGAATAAGATATATTATATGTATTTATATGTATATACCTCTCGTACGAAAGGGGATATTAAAAATGCCGCGCCGCTGTCCACCTATTTGAGTTTGCAGCTTTAGGCCAAGTATTTTTGAGCCTACATAAATTTTGATTTAGACATTTCTTTAGGTATGTAAGTATCACGGTAAACTTATTGCAAACCCTTTTTAGGTGTGCTTCAAGTATCTAAAAATGTTACCGGGTTTATAATAAAATCAGTACTGGACATCTACATCGGGATAGTACGCCGGGTTACTCTTCACAATCAATCTAAGTAATTTCGTGTTCAATTTTGAAGTTCCTGGCATGTTGTGCAGTACCATCGGCCGCACAGTTTTAATTGACGATTCGTAAACCTTATTACAAAGATATAAGGCCTAAAAATGGTCAGTTAAGAGTGTTGCCTTTAGTACGATGTCATAGGATTTCTGCATCGTGCATGTCAATTTGTTCGTCGGTGTGACAGAACATAGAACACACAAGAAGATAAGATACATCAAGTACTCGCTACTCGTCCATCGAAAATTAGTTTTAGGAAATCACAATATTACGAGTATCAATTTAGAGAAAAATCATAGGACAGTATCAGTGACAAGGGACATATAACATTCATTCATAGAAAGATACAAGCTATATGCAAGAATATTTTTAAATGATTATTTTAATAAAAATATTGTTCTTTTTTTAATATTGGTAAAATTCGTTGCATATTGCTTTATGTTATGACATTAATAATAAAGTAAACATTATAAATAGTTGATTGTGGGATAGGTATAGGTAGGAAAGGGAATGGACTCTCGGCAACCTGCGAAAAAAACTGATTTACTGTACAGATTCACCGTAAACCGTACTAATTACTTAGTATACAAAATACTCCAGTGAATTCATTAATAACGATTAAACAAATGATTTTATTAGAAAGTGCTAAAAAACTTACGAAATCCTTTCCCTAAAATACCCCGGATAATTAGTCACGAGTGTTAGTTATGTTTCGATGTGTATGTATACATATAGTAAGATGTTAATACAGAGGTACAAATGAATACTACAGAAAGACCACTCGATGCAGAACATGATTAACTCTCTCAGATAAGTCACATATATAGGACTGGTCGATTTAGCTAACATATGGACACAAACATCTAATATCAATTAATATATATTTTACATATCACTAAAATGTACTAAATATTTAATACTACGAAATAATGTAGTCCATTCAACAAAACTACGTCTCAAATGAAATTATTCTTCAGTGAGAAGCAAAAAGAGATTATGAATCCCACCAAAAACGCAAGCCTTAAAAAACTGTAAGTCTTATAAAAAAATTACAATTATTATAACGAGTTCCCAACGGTTTCATAGGTGAAGCACATAGATGCATCGTGGTAAAAACTAACCACTATTAAAGTTGTCATTGGTCAACAATAGATATGTGGCAAGTATTCGTTATTCATGTTTTGCATCCTTCAGTGTTTCTGTGTTCTATTATCTGATGAAGAGTTTTATTTGTTTCTGAGAGTTCTGAGTGCTACAGTCCGCGGTAAGCGTGCTAGTGCCGGCCCGAGACAAACGTGACGTTTGACTGTGGATCGCATAGTATCACACCCAACGTGTAACGAGGTTAATCAACTTTTATGCTGTCAGTTACTACTGTTATGGTTTAATATTTTTTTTTACTCCCGTACTTTAATTTGTCATTTAAAGGGTCGTGCACACACCTTTAAACCCCTATCTTATAGTTGTCAAGACAAGTCTTTAGTCTATTCCCCAAAGAAGTATTTGTGCATACACACAGTATCTTTTTGGCACTTTTACGATACTTCGTGTTGATCACCACTTAAAAAATATTGTATGAAATACATTGTTGCCAACCTAATTCTAATTGGCATCTCTGACAGATGAATGAACCATAGACATGTTTTTTTATTTCATTCATTCTTTTCCCGCCCGAGCCCGTACCCTCCATTCTTGGCTACTTCTTGTATGAAAAATATTTGTTAAATTTACAATTTTATTTCAAAGTAAGTGCTTGGTCGTAGAAAAAGTATTGTATGCAACGTTGTTTAACGAGTCAAAAAATACTCGTGGCGTCTTTATTAACAATTTTCGGCTTCGCCTCAAATTGTTACTCACGCCACTCACCTTTTTTGACCTCTCTTAAACAGCGGTTGCATAAAATACTATAAACTACAGTGCTTTCAAATAATTAACTAAATATATAGCAGTTGACATTTGGGATCAATTCGAAGCCCAGGAATCTCAAAATGGATTATCTACAGCTCGCCTTCGTTACGTTAACGTCTGGCAAATAGTTTCATCGTTTTAGACCCGTAACCAGAACCACATACTCGTATGTAATATTACAACATTTTGCGTGTTCAAATTAAACAACAAAGTTGATTCACCTTCCACCATCTCTTTGAAGTATGTAAAGAACCTTCACCTTCAAACCCAACATATACCTCACCAAAAGCAATCCACAACCAAAACAAAAATAAAACAAATAAAAACCTAAGTCACCTTTCCATGGGTCTCTGCCGTTAAACTGATTCCTTGGCGCCGGGTGGGGTTTGAACTGATACGCCGTAGGGTTGGGTTTGGGTGGGGTGGGCATCTCCCAGGCTTTGAAGGGATCGCCGGTGCTAAGGTCGCCGACGGAGGAGGAAGGGGGGATGTGATGGCGGGGTCGGGACAGGGTTTGGGTGGAACCGTACCGCCTACCATTGTTCAGGTCGTGGATACCCTCGATGTGAAGGTCGGCGAGGGTCTTGGGCACGAACTCCATCTTGGGACGGTTCACGGCCTCCTCTTTCCTGATGAAGAAAGCATGCATCGGTTTATTTGGACCCATTGTCAGGACATGCAGATTTTTCCTCTCAGAAATAATTTCTAGGGTCTGTCACTATAGGTACCCCCTAGCATACTTTAGTGGTGGTGGTAAATTTTATATTTCGGATGAATTGAGAATATGCGATTGTCCGTTTCGGTCCTTTGCCTTGGAACTTTCTAATTTTACTATTCGAAATAGAATGATTCTAAAGTATTGTAAGTTTAATTATCGTAAAATTCCAAATGAAGACATTAATATAGTGGCTATATAAGTATAGAAAATGTTTCGATGTACGTGTTTTTAAAACATTGTGAAAATTTCCCAACTCTCCGTAAAAATATGAAACAGGAAAATAAACGGTTTCCCAATAGTTTCTTAGGAGCTAAATGTGGAAAAAACTGCTAGGTATATTCCCAGAGGCTGACGACACTATTTACATAAACATCCTTTATTCAGGCGGGATTTAGAAAACGCCGTGGAAGGTAACGACATATTCCAAGCGGCATAAAGGCTCAAACTAGCAAAGGATGTTTAGTTTTGCTATAAAACGCGCTCGGCATGTTTTAACCACAAAGTTATTGTTTGCACCTATAAAAGAGTTGAAAATCATAGAAAAAATCTTGCTTCGAATTTGACAGTTGATGTAACTGGAGATGTAAGACGATGTACATTATGCACTAAGTCTAGGTGTCAAAATCATTTAACAATCCAGCTACCACAAAACATATAGCGGCTTACAGTGCAATCTACTTCAGCTGTCAAATTCTGAGGCACGTGATTTTCTTAGACTTTGGGTAGTCTAAGAAAATCACGTACCTAAATTATTCATAAATTTTGTTTCTTTCTAATAAACACAGACGGTATAGAATTACGTATAAGGAGAAAAGGCAATTTATATTTGATAGACGTTTTTACAACTCGTATCTTATATTATACCTTTGGAATATTTTTTTCTCAGAATGTTATAGACGTTTTTTCGCTTTATTTCAAACCGCTACTAAGTATGTAACTATAGTCCAATATTTCACAAGATAGTCAAGCTACTAACTTCTCCATAAGCGTCGATACGAGCCCTTGCAGGATCTCCGTACACTGCTGGTGATACTCCAGCAGCCCTTCCGCGAAGAATGTGAGTTGCGCGACCTGCTCCACCTAGAAGCACAATTGTTCAACATTATTAGCAGTTGCAGGCAAGCGTTGACGCATGGTATGGTCGCGTTCATAATTTCTCGTCTATTATAAATTTTTGTCTATGTTTATGTTTTTCTTTTCTTTTTGTTTTGTTTGTATTCATAATTCGTTTTCATGTATAAATTTTTGTATTCTCTGTTTTCTTATTTTCTTCTTATGTGTATCTTTTGCAAATGTTTTAATATGTATCTTTTTGTGTTATCTGTCGTGGCATCACCGAATGGGCCCTACGGAAGACCAGCGCTGGCTTTATAGCTAGCATTATGCTGAGTTGGGTCCATTTCGTGATGCACACTTATTGTTCTCTTCTGTTCTTGCTGTTGTTGTCTGTACATGTTCGTACATGTTTTGTGAACGTCACGAATAAAAATCTTTTATCTTATCTTTATCTTATCTTATTATTGTGAATAATTGTGATGTTGTTTACATTAACATTAAGTACTGTAAGTTTTGGATCGTATTCAATGTGAATCAATGTCAATTTAATTACAAAACTTCCGACACTCAAGTTTTAAGTCGTAAATATAATATACAATCAGCAGTAATAGTTGCTAAGCGGGCGAGGTGTTCAAAATGATCTTGACACGCCTTTATTGTTAAGAGAATAAGAGTGTTCAAGGGAATTTTGATCACCTCGCCCGCTTAGCAACTTCTGCTGCTGAGTATACCTCCTCTTTATAGAGCGAAAATGTCGAGCAACTTTCAAAGTGATTTAGTTTACAATCGTGTAAATACCGAAAATAACACATTTTACAGAAAACAATCTTGAAAAGGCAATTTAACGGGTTATAAATCTCGTCCATCTATTAGTTTTGAGCCCTTTGCCATCGCTTGTGGTCACAGGATAGAACATGATTAAAATTTAAAACTCTTACGAAGCCAAAGTAATGTTACGTACAAATCGTCCAAACTATTAACTGAAAATGTGTACCGGAATCTTATTGCAAAAACATAACTTGAACCGATGGTCAGTTCACAATATTGCTATTCGATTAGCTACAGAGTAGGTACAATCTTATTCTACGAGGCGTGTTAAAATATACCAATAACACAATTTTGTTTGTTGAGCCGAGTGCGTAATATTTTTGCGCACTTCGTTGTGCAAGATATTATTGCAGGTGACTGTACTATGTATAATATAAATTATGAAAAGTTAACTTACATCATTGTCAAGAAGGTTGAACATGCCAATCTGCGCGAGCGTCAGAGACTCGGCGAACTTATCTTCCGCCTGCCGTATCTCATCATCTGGAATTTGAGAACCTGCCGTGTCAGCGCTTAATCAAAATCAAACAGCAAAAAAAAAACGTGAAATAATACAGACCAAACGGCGAAAATAAACGCAAGCGGGTTATATGGATTAGGTCCGACGTATGCGCAGGGCGGGGGCGGAACATGAAAAAAAAAACGAGCGAATATTAAAGTAACAACAAAACAAAAGGGTTAACAAGTTAACTGCCAATTACTCAATACGGAGGACGCCGGATTGGATATAACTTAAGTAATAAATTGTCACAGATTGTACTCGTCGCCTTTCGTGTTCGGGAGCGATATTTGAATTTTACAAACCGATCACATTTTGATAGCACTCATGCAGTAATATTGGTGCAAGCGAGATCCGCTGCGAGTAATATCAGAATGAGATTAATTCACCACTGAAATCACCTAAGCGTCCTCTGTCGTGCGAGTTTAGCTCATAAAATAAAATTTTGTAACGTCCAATGCTAGAATGAGAGTTTTAAGTTTTTCAACGTCTAAAGGGGCCCACTGATTACGAGTCCGCCGGACGGTATCGGCCTGTCAGTTGTTCGGAACTGTCAACTTTTTGTTCTAACTGACAGGCCGATACCGTCCGGCGGACTGTTAATCAGTGGGCCCCTGAAGAGGCGAGTAAATAAATGAGACAGTTCAACATTACTTGTTACTATTTCAAGGTCACACCATCATACAAAATGTGTCAGTTTTGTTCTAGAGTTTGTATATGATTTTGTATGTAAATGATTGTTTCATTTAATCATATCTGGAAGTATGAAAACGATTCCGAATGACAATAGCTTTTAAGTGATTTAAGAGCAATGATCATCGTTCTAGCAACGGACATAATTAGCCTTAAATTAAATCAGAACATGATTAGGGACAAGTTCTAGCCTTGAATTACGATAATTTCAGTATATTTCACATACCCTGTCTTGGAGTATTGCCGTGACTGGGGCTCATATAAGGGCTGACCTTGCCATGGCCTGGCCAATCATTCATATAAACAAACAAAGAGAAACTTAAAGGTTGACTGAACCAAAATATATAGAAGATGAGTAATTGGAACTGTGTTGAGATGCTATTTTAATTAAAAAAAACTGGTTTGACTCACATTTGTAGCTATACCGAGTTTCACATACCATGTGAGTCATGTGACATTACATGGAGCACATTTGACAATGTTGATAGAATATTTTGTTTCCAGGATTGTTTTATTTAGGTGACGTATTTTTTTATATTTTCGTTTTTTAACACATTCATTGTCCCCCCAGACAAACAAGACATCCGCGCCAGGCCACAACAATTTCATCATACGTATAAAGCTGACCAGCTATAAAAAACCCGACTATCGGGTATTTTATGATTTCGTTCCCAGGTCGGACGACCCGATAGTCGAGATCGTGGTACTACAGCTTTATATGACGAAATTTTAGTGGCCTGGTGCGGATGTCTTGTTTGGCTGGGTGGCAATGAATGTGTTAATTCATGCCGCATGGCTATTGGAGGCGTAATATCCTTGAAATCTTTGGTCAAGCTGCGGTTAAGAGACTTTAGAGTCCCTATATTCAGATATTTTTAAGGAACTTGGGCGTTCTAATTAATCTGGCAACTTTAGGTACTGTCACGGTTGCGACCTGTTACGCACACTTAGTAAGTAAAAACGTGAGTCCAACCAGGTTTTATTATACTACCTATAAGAAGATGATAAAACATAATCACCTTTTGCCTGGCGACGTCTTTTGCAGTCGAAGTCCAATCTGCGGCCCTGTAGTTTCTTTCGGTGGTGCTGAAAAACATTTCACACATTAGTATTTGGTTTTAGTACAGACATGTAACGCAAGCTTGAGACAAATAACACATAATTCCATACATTATTACAAACGGCGTGAGCATACGCAATGAACTGGAGCGGTGCTCCGTCTACTCTAAGTTGACCTTTAATGTATTACTAGCGACCCGCCCCGGCTTCGCACGGGTTTACAAATTATACATAAACCTTCCTCTTGAATCACTCTATCTATTAAAAAAACTGCATCAAAATCCGTTGCGTAGTTTTAAAGATCTAAGCATACATAGGGGCAGACAGACAGCGGGAAGCGACTTTGTTTTATACTATGTAGTGAAGATAATCTTGCAAATAATTAAGGAACTCACCATAACTTCTTTGAGGTCTTTGGTTTGCAGGTGATGCAGTGGTTCAAGGAAGCTTTGTTTGATGTTGTCGTCGAGGGAATACTTAACGTCCGCCATATTTTTCATGGCCTCACCCATTTCGATGAGACATTGGGCTGAAACAATAATCATACATTAATCAAATTATACTTAACTGTCGACTGGTCTGGCCTAGTGGGTAGTGACCCTGCCTGTTAAGCCGCGATCCTGGGTTCGAATCCTGGTAAGGGCATTTATTTGTGTGATTAACACAGATATGTGTTCCTAAGTCTTGGGTGTTTTCTATGTATTTACGTATTTGTATATTATATATATATCGTTTTGTCTGAGTACCCACAACACAAGCCTTCTTGAGCTTACTGTGGGACTTAGTCAATCTGTGTAAGAATGTCCTATAATATTTATTTATTTATTTATTTATACTTATGCCCCAAGACACGCACGCGTAGCACATTTTTCCGGTATATATTTAAGCACGAGATAGGACTTAGGTTACTTCTTAGCACTTCGTAGCGGAGCTGTGCATTGTAAGGAAAGCTCGAGTACTCTGATAACCCTAATTTACAGAAAACAGTGCCTTCTCCAAGTTGCAAGCGTTGTGCAGTTACAATCGGTCAGTACGCCCTCTGGCTAAGGATATGTATTATTTTTGGTTTAGGCGGAGTATGTCACTTTCTTAGGAAGTCACTTTCGAGTTAGGTCACGTTCTGAGGACGTCACATTCTGAGTTTGTCACTTTCTGTGATCGTCACATTCTGAGTACGACACTTTCTGAGAACGCCACTTTCTGAGGACGACACTTTCTGAGTACGTCACTTTTGTATCATGCACGTGCACGTTGCTTTTATGTATGACATACAGGGTGTTTTTTTAGGGGCCATTGAAGGGAAATACGAATCTATAGACGATAACGGGAAACTGTCATTGACGTTAGGATTCAGACTGCAAAAAGCAATACTTACCTACTGCAAATAAAAAAACACCCTGTATGTCATACATAAAAGCGGCCGTATGCCGTACAGCTAATATGATTGCTGGTAAGTGACGTACTAAAAAAGTGACGTACTCCGAATGTGACGTCCTCAGAAAGTGGCGTTCTCAGAAAGTGACGTACTCAGAATGTGACGACCTCCAAAAGTGACAAACTCAGAATGTGGCGTCCTCAGAAAGTGACGTCCTCAGAACGTGACCTAACTCGAAAGTAACGTCCTAAGAAAGTGACATAAGCCGCATAAACCTTGTTTTTACCCACGATCAGCTGATTAAATAAACGGCGAGCATATTAATTCGGTACAATCATATTTAAATGAAAAAATATTTTCTTTAGTTGCCTAAGTTTACTGTTACAATTCGCTACTTACAGAACACGGTGTCCTCTCCAAGTTTCTTTCCGTAGTGCAGCATACAGTCGCCCAGCACGCCCTCTGGCTGAGGGTAGGTATTGCTCTTCGCCTGCCCGCTCAGTTTGCTGATCCCCTTCACGGCGGCCATCTTCGCCCGCGCTGTCGGATTTGGCTGGAGGAACTCTTTTGTCTTGATTTGTAGCTCTTCCACGAGCTCGCATGTTACGTCTGTTTTCTGAAACATTGATATCGAAATTTGAGACGAACCTTACGGCACCTCACACGCTAAAATCTGTGATGTTATTCAATACATACATCTCGAAAACTTCCTTGTTTGTTAGCCTCAGTCGAGTAAAAAGTATCTATTTTCAAACAAACACCGCGCTGCGGTATTTATGCTTTTAATAAAACACTCCGCCTCAAACCGGAAGAACAATAGACGAGCCGACGCCGGAAGCAGGTATGCTACTCGAGGCTTCTACAGCTACACGGCAAGGAGTTTTTGAAGGTGTTTTGTAAACAAACCCCCGAGGAGGATATTCGCCGCATTACCGTGTTTTAATGCGAGACGAGCATACAAAGCGTCAGCGCTTCGGCACCTCTACGCGAAAGATGGGTCCCAAGTTTATACATAGGTACATATTTATTCCTACCATCGCATTATATAATAAGTATAACCCTGGCAGTATAGCATAAAAATCCTACTCCTATATTAGAGTCTGTGCGGAAAGAGAAGAGTCGTGGAATGTATTGGGCCCCATACATTCACGGACTCTATGAAATGTAATAGAAACTAGAAACGCTGCATTTGATTCCCTCAAACATTAAGAGTTTATTCCGAATGAATACAATTTTAGCTTTAATGTCAAATTAACTCCATATTCCAGCTCGGTGTTATCAAGCCTAAGTAAATTAAATTGAATGTTGAATAACTCACTCTTTCCATTTCCACGAAGTCCAAATCCAATTTCGTGCCTTCGGCACCTCCCATTTTCTCTGTGACATACTGAAACAAAGGAAAGCAATTAATTAACGACGCTGCTTTTCAAATTTAGATGTCATTAGTTAATTAAGTGGCCGGCCGGAATGTTCTCAGGGCCGGTTGCATCCAACTATTTCTTATAAATTAATAGCGTTATTTATAAACACGCTACAAGCCTGAATTAGCAATTACCTAATCGTTTGTCTTAGTGTAAGGCCTAAGTAGACGCTTGAAGCGGAGCGGTCGGCGGGGCGTGCGGCGTGGCGTCGGGCTCACATCAAGTGATTTGAGCAGCGTGCACTAAGGCCGCTCCTATACGTTTACATTTGTTTAACATGCACGCCGCACGCCCCGCCCCGCTGCACGCCCAACTCGAGCGTCCACTCAGGCCTTACACTTAAATCTGTCAATTGGACTTATGTATTTATAAGAAAGGCATAAAACATAAATTAACTAATTAGGCTGGGATGGTCAAAGTCTATGCATAAGGGGGCTTATAGACAGAGCAATATGATTTATGGACGTAAGTCAATCTGACAAAATGGTCAAAAATATATAATGGCTATCTAACGTTGTTAATTGTAATCTATTCTATGTATGAGTAGTTTAATCGTTTTTTATTGATATTAAATTAATCCAATACGCAGTAGGTTATTGCTCTAATACATTAATAACTCATTCCATAAGACCTAATAAACTAGGTACGCGATACATCACCATTTACCGAAAAACAAAATAAAATTCGTGTTTTGCCGACATTTTCATTTTCGTGTACGTACGTACATAATTAAACACGCGACTTCTATTTCCAACCTATACACTAAATTAGTAAAGTCTAGAAAGTTCTAGCACGATCAATAAAAATACCAAGAAACCTCATAGCAGCGTCAGGACAATTGGATTCGTCAGACGTGAATCTAGCGTGTTGAGGGGTCTCATCTTATATCAAGTGGCAATTTAAGCGAAACAACACATTGTGTACGAACTCGCCTTTAGATACAAGAGGATGCTACTTGGACGATCGGACACTCTCGGTTTTAGGATCCTGGCTGTCGGTTTTAGGAGACGGGCTCGGCTGGTGGTACTGATTAACTAATTCAGAATAATCCAGAATCTCTACGAAGCATTTACGCTACTAGGGAAAACCACGCTATCGGTTACAACGTAGCGCTACGAGTAGCTTAGAATGAATTAAGTAATTATTCCGGAGCAAAACGCATGATATACGCATTTTGTAATAAAACTCTAGCTAGTAACTAGCTGAAATAATTCGTATTATATAAGCCTGATTCGGACTTTAAGACTATCCGGTCTGTATCGTATCTTTAGCAAATTTTTGACGTATCTTAAAGTTCGAATCAGGCCGTTTGTCTAAAGGAAACACAAATGGGATGACTCATGAATTTTAGCTGTCAGAAATGGGTTTTGTTAGACGGGGAATAAGATACTTTAGCATTATTATTTTTCTCTGCCTTTTCACGAGCGCCTGTAGGTACAAAGTATTTCATTACTATTCTGTTTAAGATGAGATACGGGATCCTGCCTGGGAACAGGCAATTGAAATAAAGCGTCTATTTGTTCGCGTGTTCAAATTTGATCCGCGCTCAAGGCGACTCGACAAAGGATCGCTCACGTGAGACTAGGAGCCGATCTACTGAGTTGGAAGAACAATATTGTTATTTCAGACTACGTCGATTGGAAATTTATCAATTAGTTTTTTGAAGCAGAAAAGAAGTTTGCTGAAATGTTAAGATTTATTTTATGGTTTTGTAGGTTGACGTTGTTAAATTATTGATGTATCTATCTAATACCTTTAAACGAGCAATTCTTGTTTATTTATATATTTATTTATATATATATTTCGGGGATCTCGGAAACGGCTCTAACGATTTCGATGAAATTTGCTATATGGGGGTTTTCGGGGGCGAAAAATCGATCTAGCTCGGTCTTATCTCTGGGAAAACGCGCATTTCCGAGTTATTATATGTTTTCCGAGCAAAGCTCGGTCACCCAGATATTGTTGTATTGATGTTAGCAAGCAGCTGTTTAGATCCTAGTGATCCTACGATACTTTTAACCAAAGAATCATTCCTTGATTAATGGATGCTGTAAATTTTTATAAGGTACAGCCGACATCAAAGTTATGTTTACATTTTTCGACTTATTACAAAGGAGTAAGGTGCAGAACGTACGGTCAAGGAATTAAATTTCAGTACTATTTAGTACCTTGTCACAGTGACAATTAGTATAAGATCCCTAGCGACTTTCATATTGAGTGTCACTGTGGCAAGGTAGGTATATACGAAATGGTACGGAAATTCAAATCTTTGACTGTATACACTCATAACAGTCAAGGTCTAAAATACCTATTACCAATATAGGGCCAATAATATCTAATAGTTTCCTTGTCGTGAATGGGACAAATTGACCGGTCATAGCGTCCCCGGAGTCGCAGATACCTTCCGTAACACTCAAGGTAGCGCAGCAGAAAAAGTGCGAGATAAACATTCTACCCAATCTACCCCACAGTGTTATCGTAATAACATCGAAAAGCCCAGCACATTGGGAAGCGAAGAATGGCCGTTTAGCCGTGAAGAGTTATCGGAGCGCCGTATAAAGCCGGGGTCGAGGCCTACCCTTGACCGAGATCGTCCTCTCGTTCCGTCGCGAATTATATAACGGAAGCTTCCATGTTACAATGTGAAACGTCGATTTATGGGATTACTTGGTAATCAATAACATGGCTTATTTATGTAGTAAATCTCGTGGTAGTTAATTGGAACTAGGTGATTTATAGGATTTGAGTCTAAATATTTTAGTGGGTACCTATCACGTTTTTCAGTGTCTATCATTGAATTTTGGTTCGTTAAAATCACCGTGATACATGTCTGAAATAACAGTTATTACGGTGCCAGATACATTATGTTAAACAAATCTTATTGCTTCGAGGATTTAAAATACTTGTAGCCGCACTACTCCGTATAATCCCCAAGGTAACGGCCAGGTGGAGCAACTGAATGTCATATAGTTGGCTATAATTTTTTTTTTAATCTACACATTTATAAAAGAAGCCTTTATCAATGAGACATGTCGGCTCCGTTACGTTACATTACAGAGTGTCGATCAGTGTTACTAGATATCAACAAAACTGTAGGTACACGAATTTCGCATTTTAGACAGGGGTTCCGCCTTCCGCCGATATCGAGTGAAAACCCCCTATATCAGTTACTGCATATACCCTAGCTTCAAATAGTTGCGCCCTCTTGTCTCGAGTCCGGCGAACACATTCCATTAGGAAGTGCTATACATCCATAAAAACATGTACCGAAAAAGATTTTTTTAACAATACTTGTTTACCATCTATTATTCTGGCCAAATGTTATACGGTATTACGGATAAATGGAACCCGCAACGAAATAAGTGAATAGCCAAAGATTGGTGACTAATTATCCCCTCGCATGTTTATTACGAAGTATAAGTACATTACATTATATAAGCCATATAATATATAATATACGTTACATTATATAAGCATTATAATAGCTCGTTAAATATTAAGGCAACATTGTAATGTCCGTGTAATAAAAACTGTAGATATTCTTCACTTATTGAGTTAACTGTCTGCCATAAACTTGAATGTAATAAAAAATACATATTCCAGTTATAAAGCGTTGGCTCTAGTGAAAACGCTGTCTATCTATCTATCTTAAATCTAAATAGGTACCTATAGTATATTTAGAACGGCCAAAAATATATTTACACTACCTTGATGTCGATGCAAGAAGGTCGTGTACACACATTTTGGCGCTTTCTCCGTAAACGACCAGCAGTTGTACTTGAAAGGTGCGGCACTCGAGCACTAGTTTGCTAAATTGGGCTACTGCGAGCAATTTAAATCTCTAATTGTCCCAATGTCGCAGGATCCTGTCAGGAGACGAAGGCCGCCATAATTGGGTCACGACTATATAGGACGAGGCGCGGGTCACGGCCACCGCCCCGCACCCCTCCCTCCTAGGATGTACCACAATGACAAATTATTAAATTTCTCACTTTACCAAAATCATAGAGTGCTACTAGGTTTATAATACCATGTAACTTAAAACGGAACTTAGCAAACAAGAGATATCATCATACTTTGTCGACTGTTTAGCCTAGTCTACGAAACTGGAGGTCAGGGTTCGATTCCCGGTAAGGATATTCTTTGTGCGCTTATCACGAATATTTCCGGTTTCTGAATTGCAATATTGTATATTATATATATTGCAATTCAGAAACGGCTTTGGACAGAGTAGCATGGCGGTCTTTGGTTCGGAGGCCAAGATCCACTTCGGGCCGTTGCGCCACAGCAGTAAGTAAGTAATATTGTATGCGCTATTAGAGCTCCATCAATCATAAGAGGCTCGATTTAGGACGCAGGACGAGACGCTTTTAATACAATGTTATAAGAATACGAGACATTGCTAACAGAGTTATTATGGTCACCTTGAAGGCTTGGCTGCATGAAGCTAATTTGTATTAAGTATGTTAAATGAAAACCGTTTTAGTAGAAAATTACCACGCAACTATTTAGTAGGCAACCGCCTGAGATAAGTCGTAGACCTACATATACTCGTAATAAGAATTTTCATACTCTTTAAAGCGTAATCTAAACGGAATAGCTATAACTAGAAACTGCTATTATCTACACCGATAAATGAAAAGGAAACGGGATATAGCGGAGATGAAACAAAGACGGCGCAAGCCGGGGCAAATGATTATTGTACAATTCGCACAAGAATCTACTTAACATCGTCACAGAATAATACTATTATATACAGAACGGACACGCTCCACCCCACCGTCCCCACCCCGAATATAATTACTTCACCCGAATTGACTTATTGACAGAATCTCAATTCAGGTGGCATTGCGATGACCGAAAGCTCAAACGATTTCCATACTACAGCGTATCCCTAAAATGACATCGTATTAGGTTCTGAATACAAGCTCGCGGACGTCACGATCATTAAGTTTAATGAAGTTCGAGAGAATCCAATCGGTTAATTGTAAAACATTTCATCCGAACAAAATGCAGAATCAGCGGGTTTGAGGTCGATCGATGTTCAGGTGGCCGATTCTGTTTTAACAAATTTTGATATGATGTTTATCTCTTTCTTCTTCATCCTATTTGGATCTTAATTGTGAGCACTATTAGGTATATCAGCTTTAGCGGCTCACGTAGATTAACACTGACTAAATGCAATCAGCGGCGTTATATTAGCATGTTGCGTTTTTGTCGCTTGTCGCGTCTTGCGTCACTTTGGCACTTACCTACTGAACGTGACAGACATGGTGACAGACGATAAAGTAATGAGGCGATCATGCTAACGCCGCAGAAGTCGTCTCAGAAGCATTCCGATCAAACTTATTGGTTCGCGTGTAATGTCTGTGAGATGTCCAAGATGTCGATTACTTTATTTTACATTATTCTTTGGAGATGTCTCAATGTCGTGTCAAAATGAAATAAAAACCATATCAAATTGTTAAGACAGAATCAGCCCAAGTGATCAGATATTTCGGTATTAATATCACGTTCTCGTCCAATGTTCGTTTATAAGAATACTAGGTTGAATTAAATGTTAACATCCAATGTAGATGTTGAGAGAACGTAGTATTAGTATTCATTACTTATGAAGTCCGCCATCATTTAAGCTGGGAAACAAGACCGGATTAACGAAACGCGGGTCCAAACATTCACCGTACATAACAGTCTTTTGTCCATTTTCTACGGTCTGATAAATATTAACAAATTATAACACTTAGGAATTGTGGAACAAATGAATTTCGTTCCGAGTCCGCAATAGTTAAGCCCCCAGATTACACTAGTATGATTATACGGTTTAAAAGGACAAGGTTGGCCTTAATCTTGGACAAAGACGGCATGAGCCTTTAAAGCTTGGCGAGCCTATCTCACAAAGTGTTGTGTTGTGTGGAATAGTGATTCCACTGTTTATTTTCATACCGATTAAATACAAGGATACCGCAGGTCCTGTAGACTGTCATGGAATGATTTTTGGAATATTACAGGGAATATATTTCGAGCAATTCCCCTACAACCTATCAGGGGCGGCATTCAGACTTCAAAACTTACCTTGGTTAAGTAATTATTTTTTCACCTCAGCAGCTCGAACAAGGGTACTTTGCTACTTAAAAACAGTGAGCAAAATCGCATTTTGCTCACTGAGTGAGACAAAATGAGCAAAATGCGATTTTGCTCACTCGGTGAGCAAAATTCGATTTTGCTCACTGTTTTTAAGTAGCAAAGTACCCTTGTTCGAGATGCTGAGGTGAAAATTTAATTGTTGGTATATCTTAAGAAAACATGAGCGAATAGAGGTAAGTGATGAAGAAGGAATACATTTTTCGGGTTCTCTAATATGTTCTCACTGCTGAGGTGAAAAGTTTTGTGAACTACACGAGATCAAAGTTATTTACATCTCGTGCGCTTTTGAGTCCCTTACTACGCTCAAGATTCTATAATAGATTCACGAGCGTAGCGAGTTAAGCTAGCGAGCGGAGCGAGTTTGTATTAAGTATGTTAAATGAAAACCGTTTTAGTAGAAAATTACCACGCAACTATTTAGTAGGCAACCGCCTGAGATAAGTCGTAGACCTACATATACTCGTAATAAGAATTTTCATACTCTTTAAAGCGTAATCTAAACGGAATAGCTATAACTAGAAACTGCTATTATCTACACCGATAAATGAAAAGGAAACGGGATATAGCGGAGATGAAACAAAGACGGCGCAAGCCGGGGCAAATGATTATTGTACAATTCGCACAAGAATCTACTTAACATCGTCACAGAATAATACTATTATATACAGAACGGACACGCTCCACCCCACCGTCCCCACCCCGAATATAATTACTTCACCCGAATTGACTTATTGACAGAATCTCAATTCAGGTGGCATTGCGATGACCGAAAGCTCAAACGATTTCCATACTACAGCGTATCCCTAAAATGACATCGTATTAGGTTCTGAATACAAGCTCGCGGACGTCACGATCATTAAGTTTAATGAAGTTCGAGAGAATCCAATCGGTTAATTGTAAAACATTTCATCCGAACAAAATGCAGAATCAGCGGGTTTGAGGTCGATCGATGTTCAGGTGGCCGATTCTGTTTTAACAAATTTTGATATGATGTTTATCTCTTTCTTCTTCATCCTATTTGGATCTTAATTGTGAGCACTATTAGGTATATCAGCTTTAGCGGCTCACGTAGATTAACACTGACTAAATGCAATCAGCGGCGTTATATTAGCATGTTGCGTTTTTGTCGCTTGTCGCGTCTTGCGTCACTTTGGCACTTACCTACTGAACGTGACAGACATGGTGACAGACGATAAAGTAATGAGGCGATCATGCTAACGCCGCAGAAGTCGTCTCAGAAGCATTCCGATCAAACTTATTGGTTCGCGTGTAATGTCTGTGAGATGTCCAAGATGTCGATTACTTTATTTTACATTATTCTTTGGAGATGTCTCAATGTCGTGTCAAAATGAAATAAAAACCATATCAAATTGTTAAGACAGAATCAGCCCAAGTGATCAGATATTTCGGTATTAATATCACGTTCTCGTCCAATGTTCGTTTATAAGAATACTAGGTTGAATTAAATGTTAACATCCAATGTAGATGTTGAGAGAACGTAGTATTAGTATTCATTACTTATGAAGTCCGCCATCATTTAAGCTGGGAAACAAGACCGGATTAACGAAACGCGGGTCCAAACATTCACCGTACATAACAGTCTTTTGTCCATTTTCTACGGTCTGATAAATATTAACAAATTATAACACTTAGGAATTGTGGAACAAATGAATTTCGTTCCGAGTCCGCAATAGTTAAGCCCCCAGATTACACTAGTATGATTATACGGTTTAAAAGGACAAGGTTGGCCTTAATCTTGGACAAAGACGGCATGAGCCTTTAAAGCTTGGCGAGCCTATCTCACAAAGTGTTGTGTTGTGTGGAATAGTGATTCCACTGTTTATTTTCATACCGATTAAATACAAGGATACCGCAGGTCCTGTAGACTGTCATGGAATGATTTTTGGAATATTACAGGGAATATATTTCGAGCAATTCCCCTACAACCTATCAGGGGCGGCATTCAGACTTCAAAACTTACCTTGGTTAAGTAATTATTTTTTCACCTCAGCAGCTCGAACAAGGGTACTTTGCTACTTAAAAACAGTGAGCAAAATCGCATTTTGCTCACTGAGTGAGACAAAATGAGCAAAATGCGATTTTGCTCACTCGGTGAGCAAAATTCGATTTTGCTCACTGTTTTTAAGTAGCAAAGTACCCTTGTTCGAGATGCTGAGGTGAAAATTTAATTGTTGGTATATCTTAAGAAAACATGAGCGAATAGAGGTAAGTGATGAAGAAGGAATACATTTTTCGGGTTCTCTAATATGTTCTCACTGCTGAGGTGAAAAGTTTTGTGAACTACACGAGATCAAAGTTATTTACATCTCGTGCGCTTTTGAGTCCCTTACTACGCTCAAGATTCTAAATTAGATTCACTCGCTACGCTCGTGAATCTATTATAGAATCTTTCGCTTGCACGGGACTCAAAATAAGCACTCGAAGAAATATCAAACTTTGATCTCTTGTTGTACAAATAACTATTTCTTCACACTTGCTAGTCCACAAGTTGCCAAAATGAGTTTCTGAAGATTTATCTTTACCTAGCAAGCTATTACAATACAAAGAGGTAAAGTTAATAAAAAAGCCTCCTATTTTGGCAGCCGAATCAGATGGCGCTGTACTGCGCCATATATTTTATGGTTACTGAATTGTCAAACCCCGAGTTACCCCGCATAAGCTTGTTAATCATGTACGTCGAAATCATGAATTCCTTGTATAGGTCATGACCTGTACAGAGCGCCGTCTAAGTAGGTACAGCACTTGTCAATTTCGAGACAAGAATTTACACATCTTAAGGTGGAGGTTCGAGCCGCGACAGAGACAAGCGACCGAGACAGAAGACCGCGACCGTCACTTGACGATAGGCAACTAATAACATTTATGCGTTAGAGGGAGCAAGCAAGTGATATTTAAGTTTAAGAGGAATTTCCTCCCGCGGACGCTCCGGCTGTGGAATGAGCTCCCTTCCGAGGTTTTCCCGAGGGTCTACGGTATGAGGTTCTTCAAAAAAGGAGTGTACAGGTTTTTAAAAAAAGGTCGACAACGCGCATGTAACACCTCTGGAGTTGCAGGCGTCCATAGGCTACGGTGACTGCTTACCATCAGGCGGCCCGTATGCTTGTTTGCCACCTATGTGGTATAAAAAAAAATATTGCTATCTCATTCTACCGCATGGCTGCGTCCCTTGGAGTGGCCGGCGTTGGCCCATCGTGTAGAGGAGCCATAAGCGACAGTTCGCGGCGAGACAGAGACAGGAGACAGAAACGCTTCTTTCTTTCTCCTGTCTCTGTCTCGCCGCGAACTGTCGCTTATATGTTGCCTATCGTCAAGTGACGGTCGCGATCTTCTGTCTCGGTCGCTTGTCTCGGTCGCGGCCCGAACCTCCACCTTTACACTAATCAAAGGATCTTTGCAATTAATGCAAATAATTCATATATTCTATCAATCGCAAATGAATGACGTCTACTTACTTGATTTGCTTTGTTAATTTGCTTCTTAAGACCCGCGAAAGCCATTGTGTTGATTCCTTTTCGTAGAGCCTAATGGTCTGAAACAAAATACATTCCTGTTAATAACTATTTATTTGTAAAGTTAGTTTGAAACGCTTTAATTTAATGCTATAATAGTGAAGGGTTGGCGCAAACAACAACAAATTATAAATTTGCCCTGATTTAAACATAAACTAAGTTGGACCTTCAAGTACAAGTTAATATGAAACCGTATGTACCTGTACCTACTCTCTTCTTCTTTGACTTTTTACTAATTTGAAGTTTAGGTATATCGGGAATGTGGTATTTTGATTTAAAAAAATGATCACATTAAGGTGCAATGAAACCAAAGCGCTTTAATGATGAAAATAATGGTATCCTGTTAATTTGACCAATCGCGTCTCGCCGCGGTCAAGAGGTTTTAGTCCTCAAAGGATAAATAAAACAAAAGACACCGAGCTTCTTTTTCAGTACATAATTACCAAATATTGTTTTAATTTTCTTCATCACACTTGCTCGAAAAGATCGAAAAAGAACGGTACAATACAACCACTACAAATGCAATTCCGAGCTCTTGATAATTTATTTAAAATATTGTAAGAAAATTCCCCTGTCGGAATTTCTGTTTTCGAGATATAAATGGTTCGGTAATAGTACATTACGATACAAGTGCAAAAAGTAGTAAAATCGCAACGAGTGGCGATAAATTAAAATGAGTTGCAAAACTTGCAAATGGCCTATTCATCACATCATAGGCATACGTTGCTATTTACGAAATTAGTGCGGTTAAGTAGTACAATACAATACAAATCCTCTTTATTGCACAAACTCAGAATAAATGTTCATGGAAACACAAATAATACATGAAGACAGACAGCCATATTCGAACTTTAAGATACTATAATAATATTTGAATATTAGATATCTATTAGACATCACCAAGATATGTCAGTGTCAAACAAGTGTCAAAAGTGACGTTTCTTCAAACAAAAACGTCATATTTGACACTGACATATCTTGATGATATCTAATAGATATCTAGTTCAAAATCCGAATACGGCCCAGAGGTAAACAACAGGCGAGGCGGCCTTATCGCTAAAGAGCCACCAGCATAGTACCATAGAGTATCATATATACTGTAAATATGTAGTATTACTTCGATTGGATAGTCACATAGTCAAGCTTTTCAATCTCGTATCTACACGGTACTCAGCTGTAAGCTCTCTATTGTATCACGATTATATAAAATACTATTATTTTCAAAACTTAAGCCGAGGTAAGTCCGAGCTGATTTTAGATTTGATTTTCTATAGACAGAACTTATTGGGACTGTGTAACGTACCATTTTGTAATTAGTCTAATTAGAATTTTTAACTAGTGACCCACGCCTAACCGAACCAAGGTGTAAACCAGGGGTCACCAAATGGCGGACCACGGTCCGGATCCGGACCGCCGACCTATTTAATTTGTTTGCTAAATTAATAAACTCAAGTAGAACCGTACCGCGATGGTCGAGGTACGAGCAGCCTCCTCGCCTTCTGATAGAGCGAAGCAAGAAGCACCGTAAATATCGCTGCGACACAATTTTCACTCTTAGTGTAAAGCCTGAGTGAACGCTCGAGTTGGGCGTGCAGAGGGGCGGGGCGTGCGGCATGCATGTTAAACAAATGCAAGCGTATATGAGCGACCTTAGTGCACGCCGCTCAAATCACTTGTGAGCCCGACGCCACGCTGCACGCCCCGCCGAACGCTCCGCTTCGAGCGTCCACTCAGGCCTTACACTTGAAAAATAACTCCGTGAAAATATGGTCCGAAGTAGCCGTAGAACTATTACTATGGTAATTTACGCACTAGATCCGTCTGATTTCTTTCCGAAATCGGATGACGGAGATTTTCACGGATTCGGATCGGACGTAGTGCGAAACCGCTTTTAGTGTGGCCCGGCATTAAACTGCTTGGCTTCAGCATTCTATTTTGATGGATTTGCTTCGGGGCCCGATTCCGATTTTGAACTAGATATCTATTAGACATCACTAAGATATGTCAGTGTCAAACAATTTAAGTGTCAAAAGTGACGTTTTTGTTTGAAGAAACGTCACTATTGATACTTGTTTCACACTGACATATCCAATCCGTATCGTTTCAATATCTAGTATTTGACGTATCTTAAAGTTCGAATATGGCTGTCGGAATGTTTCATTCATATCTTTTAATACATTGTTTTATTTTTATTTTCACGCGTCAAACGTACGAGCGAGCCAGCTGAAGCCAATTAATGATAATCTTATCATCTAATTTCAGTTCGGGCTTACGATGCAATATTACATGCACAAATGAACATTTAATTAACTATTAATTTGTATAAGTATTAGAAAACCTATTTATTAAAGAAAATATTCGTGTAAGTACTTAGTTTTATTTTCAATACTTCCGAGTATGGTATTCATTATGTAAAATACAAGTTTTAAACAATGAACTTTGTATATCGATTTCACATGACTAGCAATTTTAAATTGAATGTTGATAACGATAACAAATGATTAAAATCCACTTCAAGTAAGACATGTCGAGTGTCGACAAGCAAGCTCTACATATCCTAGACGCGAACGCTCCGACAGTGGTAAATTTATACAAAATAATTGAAGGCAGTAGGTAAAGGAATAATATATTTTCCCGGCAATACCGATATGGACTCATCGACGAAACGAAAAATCATTTTTACATGTATGTTAGGATGTTTAATGCTGTTGCTATTTTATCAGTGGGATTTTACCAGAAGTGCTTTACAGATACAGGAAATGCCAAGTTATACTCACGCAACTGAGGTCATGCACAGAAGGAGATTCATTGCACAGAAGGGGATGAAATATGTATTAGTATGGACAAAACCAAATCATGAACCAATAATATCTTGGGGTCGAGGACAACGGGAGTTTATTAAACATAAGTGTAAAGTCAACAGTTGCTACGTAACCCCAAACAGATTGCTACTACCGAGCATCTCACAGTTTGATGCAGTTGCGTTTCATGGCCCTGAAATAAAAAGAAAATACGTGCCAAGCCCAAAAGTACGGAGTCCGCATCAAAAATACGTGTTCGTCAGCAAGGAGTCATCGCATTACTACCCGATTTGTGACGAGAGATACGATGGGTTTTTCAATTGGACTTGGACTTACAGGTTGGATTCTGACGAATTTTACGGATACGTAACCATTAGAAACATTACGGGCGATATCATTGGCCCGAATAAAAATATGCACTGGATAAAACTGGATGCCATGCAACCAATCGATAAAGAGACAAAAGTTCTGTTGAAGAAAAAAAACAAGACCGCTGCCTGGTTTGTTTCAAACTGCAATAGTTTAAGTAAAAGAGAAGAATTCGTCATTAAGCTGCAATATGAATTAAAAAGATACGGTTTGGGGATAGACATTTTCGGCAGATGTACTTGGGCATCGAAAAAATGTCCAAGGAGAAGAATGAATGAGTGCTTGAAGATGGTTCAAAAGAAGTACTATTTTTATCTCTCCTTTGAGAATTCGTTTAGCGAAGACTACGTGACAGAGAAGTTGCTGACGGCGCTTCAGAATTACGCGGTGCCGGTGGTGTTCGGAGACGCTAACTACACACGGTAAAAGAATATTTTTTTTTCTAAATGAGAATCAATTAGGTACTGCATTCAAACTTCGTTTTTTTTTTGCATTATAAAAGGGTATAATACGATCTTGATGTGTCTTTTTATAGAAAAACGCTATTATAATTCATTTTTGATACAAGCTTTTATCGCTGACTGTATTTTTCTTTCCACACTATACTCATCAAGACGATTCTAAAAACCCCTAACACAATTAGGTTGCGTTGTTTTATCACAAAGTTCCTATGGCCACCTCCTGTCTCCATCATCAGATCAGCTCCATGGTACCATAATATTGTTTTGTGACCCGACTTACACACGTATGCAAATTTTCAGCTTCATCGGAAACCAGGAAGTGGGTCAAATTAAACTTGCAAGATTTGACCCTGACCCTGACAAACATAGTTACATAACATTTCTATTGTATTACTAACAAATTATATGGGCTTTTATGTCTGAAATAAATGATTGATTGATAACATTGAAAGTTAAATAAAAGCTTGTAATAAATTTAAGTCTTAGAAAATATATTGTGTGCATCGGTACTTATTTCCATAATCAGAGCCCGTACCATGAGTCATTGACAGTGTCAAAACTGACATAAACGCTTTCGAGAACGTAATTTACTTTCTATACATCTCGTTTGCACTCATACCTATGCAAGTACTACGAGCGAGATGCATAGAAAATAAATTACCTCGATGACGTTTATGTCAGTGCCAGTGGTAGTGGTATTGGCACCGTGCACGATGGCAGCGCCGCCTAGCGTTCGCAACGTGGTCGGCGCTGTCAAATAGCGAGCGCAACAAAATAAAGATTATTCCTTAAAAATATTTACTATAATGTACTTAACAATGTGCGGAATCTATTCGTATTTAATGTTAAATACACCTGGTTTTTGCTTTAGTGAAAACAGTAAGAATTATCTGTGTATTTTATATTATTCGGTCAATTTCCTTCGTTGTTGTTTCAATGAAAAAACGTATGTTTCACTATGTTTTGATGACTCACTTAGTGATCCTCTTCCTGGGGATGCGTACGATGCTTGCAATTATAAAAACTTTGACCTTTTTCACAGGTTTTAATCAACACATTTTATGTTAAAAATTTATGTTCTCCCGCTTAATAGGCACAATGTCTGTTGTGACACTTGTGTGACTTGTGACCACAGACCTGTCATTGTCGCGCTCGCGCTTGACAGACAGCTGAAGTGTGCAAAAGGGAAGCCATCACGTATATGAACATCGCATGAGTGCGAAAGAGTCAGACTACAAATGAGAAAACGTGACCATTTTTGAGTTTGACGACGGCCGCGGACGGCCAAGAGCGTATCATCGTAATTTTCAATTTGAAAAATATACACAAATTCGGAAGAAAACTATTTGATAAACTAATACAATGAAGATAGTGTCTTGTAGTGTACCGGATTTCAGTGTCACGGGGCCAAATAAACCTAGCAAATATTCATTTCAGAGGAATAATGATATTCCGAGCGAAATTTTCTTAACGATATTTTGTCAAATTAACAGCATAAAAAGTGTAAGAAGCCGGTTTATACAGTTGATTATAAGTTTTTCTTCCTTTGTGTGCTAATATTTTATCATATTACTCAATAATTTAAAATATTTTGTGTAAAAACATAAACTGTTACTTTACGCTAGGGCTTGACAAAATGTTCAGATGACAGTATCGATAACTTGTCGGTATATTAATAGCTAACTATCTATGTAATCATTTCTCCACAAGACATAATTGGGTGGATCAACTATTTCTTGTTGTTATTCTGTCCGGTCACCCAAGAGACAATAGTAGCATAGTTTGTTAGAAGACATTGTCCACCACCTTCTGACACGCTTGGTAGACGACTATTATATTTTGGAGCCAAATAAAACAGTAAATTAATTAATTACGGTTTATTTAGCGCTATACGAAATGTGTTCCGTTACATGATAACAATGACAGGCATATCTCAGTGTTGCCACAGCAATCACTGTCAGGTTATTACAACGACCCTCAATGGAAAGGGTTTATAAGTTTCACAATAAAGCGTGTTTGGAGAATTTAAATGCCTAAAAATCAGGTTTTAAAGAGTGACCCAGGGGAACGTAAACATGGCAACGAGTGACAAGAAAAAGTTGATTCTCCCAATTAAGATATTAACCTTTATAACCGACTTCAAATAATGATTGCTATACCTTTTTGAAGGTGCAGATGTTTAGCAGTAAATTTAAACTTCACTTTCCAACACAGTAAGAGTTAGACTAAGATAAGGCTGTAACGATTTTGATAGCACACGCAGTGCAGGTGTTATTTTATACATCATAATGTCGTAGAATTTTAACGTTTAAAATAACACATTTGAAAAAGTAGTCGATAAAGCAATCAAACACCGACAGATTATTAATATGTTATAAAATGACATCACTATTTTTGATCTCACATAGACAATTTACGCACACACTTGCATTTCATTTTTGGTCGCACTTTTGAAGATTGACAGTTGTTCTTGTCTATTCTAATTCTATGGCTTTTGATGAGCTTTCAATAACTAATATTACAATCACTTAATGTTGGTACACTGTATTAGCCATACATACTATTTTATTTACATACAACATTGATATAGTATAAAGAACTGGATACCCAATCAGCCGCCAAAAATGGCCCCACAAAAGTAATATCACAACAGATCACGCATTACTTTTTCATTTAGTCTTATTTGAAACGCTCAAATGTGAAGTTGTCAACAATTACGAAATGTGCCGTTAAAATAATATATGTAAAAATAACAATGATAAAACAAGGAAAAAGGATGGAATGTATTTCTTTCGGTTAGTTCTTTGGATAGCATTACATAATTTATGTAATCTGGTGGTAATTTTATGGTTTTGAATAAATTAATTTGTTAGTACCAAAGAAGGGATGTCAAGGAACAAAAATCTAATGAGTCGATGTGAGGTCAATATTTTTTTATATTTTTATATGGAATTCATAAAGAATAATATTATGTTTAAATTCAAGATTTCCAAGAAAACCTATGCGACGTGCAAAGTGGACTGCTATTTAATTATAGCAAGAGATAGGGGTGATGCAGTTTTAAACAAGGCAAAACGGCACTTGTGTGTTCGGCCCATTTCCCTGTTTCCGACATAGGTATACACCACCAATAAGGGCTTATATCGACTAACTGTAAATGCTAAACCTGTCTGAACACAGTGACAACCACAGGATTTTTTTTATAAAGTATAAGTAGACTTTATAAAAAAAATCCAATCAGTACCTAAATGCCCCCGTGCACCCGTGCTATGAGTAAATGTAGATCTTAAATACACAGTTATTTAATAAGTAGAATTTATTTCAAGGAAATTAGTATTTAAAGACGTATACTTACGAATTAAAAATTTAATTTGTTTGAATATGAACCACGAATTAATTTTATTTGAGCTCCCGATTAAATTAAATTTGTTTTATTTATTACTTCAATTGGTTTTCCTGTACAGTAATACATATTACAGTGTACCAAAGTGACTCCATTCGTTCATTATTCTCGTTTGACGTTGTTTGACGTAAATACGTTACGTTTAGTGCCATCGGACTAAATTTTTTAACAGTGTTGGTACTTATGTTTGCAAATTTGACACTTAATGCTTACGACATTAAGCTCTGTTCTGTACGAAACATTTATCTTGACTTAAAATTTACGTAAGCGTTTTTATCATCAATGCAAATGGTGCGAAACGTCATTGGGATCCACATTTCTTGACGTTTTTGTTCTGCTTTGTGTGTCTATTTCTTTTATATTAAGTCAGTGACATACAAGAAAAACTCTGTGTTGACATAGACTAGATAAAATGTTTAGCCATTACGTAGTTAAGCCTGGAATAGTACTATATGGTATAAAAGGCTAATATCTAGCTCGGCGTTGAAAATATATAAAATTTACTATTACTGTTTCGTCCAGTATTATTGCAGTTTACCACACAACAGCTATCGTGACCCATTTTTATCGTATGATTATAAAGCTAAAATAACTGAGAAGTATGGGAATTGACAGAAACACGGTTACCAATCTTGTCATTATTGGCCACATCAAGCGCTGCGATCGTTTCGGATTCCCCAACCACCCGCTTTGCACGGAGCGAATAGGTCGTGAAATTCTCGGGACTGTGTTTACAAAACTCGTTTCATTTTGTAACTTCGACTCGTACCTCTTGCACAAAATGTGCACAAAATAATATGATAAAACTCGTGTATAATGTACATTTCAGATTCATGCCAGATGGAATCTACTTGCACGGGGGTAAACTAAAGCCGCCCGACTTGGCGAAAGAAATGAATGATATCATAAAAGACAAAGACAGGTAGGTGCTTAAATATCCCATTATACATTAATAATTAAATGCTACATTATGTATGCTTTTAATATCTAGTAAATCACAACGAATTAAAAGAAATGTATCAATTCCGTAAATAACTAATAATAAGTTGCAATTACACAATATTTTGTATACCTACCGAAGTACTAACAACAACACTCATAACAGGCCATTGGTAGAATTTTTGTCAACTGTGACTACTGTGAGGATGATGTTACCTGTATTTTCGATGTGTATACGTATATGTTGACGTGTAAAACTACCCTTGTGGCCTATTTCCTGAATAAATGTTAAGGTTTGAAGTATAGTATTTTCTGGGTACTCCTAATACTTATCATTTGTGTTATTTTTAGACACCTATATATTTAATATATAGCTGGTCAAGCAGATCTTGTCAGTAGAAAAGGCGGCAAATTTGAAAAATGTAGGCGCGATGGGATATCGTCCCATAGAAAATTTGAATTTCGCGCATTTTTTACTGACAAGATTTGCTTGACCAGCTATATATACTTAGATCGTTCGTCGTGTATTTATTTTTTACCAACTTTGTATGCCAGTAAATCAAATTATTATTTACTGTTATAATTTTGCAGGTACTACAGTTTCTTCAAGTGGCGTAATCATTATTCTTACCACACGAATGACGAGGCGCCAGATTCTGATGACCTGTGCAGAATGTGCGAGATGCTTCACGACAAGACTCTCGTGAAGAAGGAAACTGTGTACACGGATTTCAGAAAATGGTGGAACGTTCCAGGAGAATGCTCAACAATATTTAGCTTTTTAAAAGCGTACTTTTAACATGCATAAAATAATGAGGATGTACTTATTCATGGAATATCCTTTTATATTTAGTTTGCTACTTCACGAAGCTGTGTTACTTGTAAAACAAGCGGGTATCATCATCACTACATAGTATAAAACAAAGTCGCTTCCCGCTGTCTGTCTGTCCATGTATGCTTAGATCATTAAAACTATGCAACGGATTTTGATGCGGTTTTTTTTAAGATAGAGTGTTTAAAGAGGAAGGTTTATGTAGAATTTGTTAACCCGTGCGAAGTCGGGGCGGGTCGATAGTTATCTAATAAAAAAAGGTAGGCTTGCGCTAGCGTTACAAGTAAATGTAGCTGTTGGAACCCGGCGACGGCGACGTGTTAATTTCGAACGCGACTGCAGAACGGTAAGAACGCCATTGCAGTAAGAGAGGCAATACTGATTTGCGGTCGCGAATGACTCCGAATGGTATTTCATAAAAATACCATTACCAGTCGTGTCGCCGCGACAGGGTTCCAACTTGTACCTTAAAGACTTAATTACTATGGCTATATAATTCCCAAGTTATTGAGCGTAAATACCAGTTTTTGGAGAAGCTGTCACGTACGGAAATTTAAAAAAGCAATTAGTTTAAACTTAGACAAATATGAAAAACTTTTGTAACTGAAAAAAGTATATCTAACAAAATGAGTAAACGATTAAATTTATCATAAAACAAGTCCTGCGGCAGTTTCCAAAATTGTGAAATTGTCATTGAAAAACTAAATTCTTCTTCTTAATATAACTTGGAAAAATGACATAACTCAATCTTTATTAAACTATAACTGGGACGCAAACGCAATAAAGTGACACAAACGGCCGACTGTTTAAAGTTTTACCAACGGACAAGTTCTTGGGGCACGGTAGTTTGTTATTGGCAGCGTTCCACGCGCCCAGATCGATACGAGGGCGTAAAGTAGGCTTACGTAATACTTGGTCAACAATAGCCCCAAATTGACCCCTAATGCGACTGCATTAGGACATTGCGCCGGTCAGGGACAGGTAACTTGATTTTACTTTGTGGATCTAACACTTCCACAGACTACGACTTCTGCGTTTTGTGCAATACCTTGCACATGTAACAAAGTAAATCGTGGAGTTACCACGTAAGCTATATGATTGCATGGTAATACTAATACAGTATTATGTTTGCATGGTAATGTTACGGTTTTTGCAGTCAATTAAGCTATGAGTTTAAGATATCAAAGGACTTAATACACATTCTGTGTTAGATACTCGACTCGAGCCTTTGAATTCTTAAACTAATAGCTTAATTGACTGCAAAACCATCACAGACAGACCCGGTATACCGTATCTTCATGTATTACCATAAAATAGTATTACAAGAACTTTTTCGACATTAAAACCGAGGTGGCTAATAAATCAAAGTTGCATAACAGGAAAAATACCATCTAACTACGCTGAAAAGCCGTAGCCGTTACTTTTCAACGGGTCAAACTTTTTCTTAATTTAAAAGTCTCGTAATCTTTAACAAGCAAAAGCGAATCCCGGTAAACGAAAACTCAGAAGGCTGAAGTTATATGTATTCATTTTGGATACAATTATCTAAACTGGCGAAATCGAAATATACTATAAACTTGAAAGCAAAACAAAACGGCCTAGAGCATGTCGGGCCATGCTTGTAGGGTTCCGTAGTTACAATTACCATTTTGTTAGAATAGGCTAAACGGGGACGATTATTAGTAAACGTCATGTAGGGGTAACCCGCCCCTTGATGGGGTAAGTTGTGCTCCTCTGACTTTTTGTATAACATTGCTCATAATTTAATTAACTACGCATATGATTAAAGACAGCCTATTGTTTCAAAAACTACATAAAATTTCACATAACATACTTTAAAAAAGATATTTTTTACTTAGATAATGCGGAAGATATCTTGCGTTTTAATGAAATCGGAACGTTGAACCCCGCCCTCCCCTACATTACAAGCATAAGGGAGTACCTTCGCACCGCTTTGTACGTATTTTTACTAAGAGAAGTCTTTTTTGCAATTACTCAAACTCAAAAACGGCTGGAGCGATCATGTTCGCTATAGTTGAAAGTATTATTAATGTATTGTTAAAATTATGGGAGCCTTTTCCTGTTGGCCCCTGTTTTACAAATGTCACCTGAAAGCGCCAATATGCCGTTCGTTGATGGTCCAACGAGTAAATATAGTTGAGATGCTGACAATACAATCTCTTATCCACCCAGAAATGAACTCAAAATTGTTAGTATCAGATGTCAATTGTTGGTGTGGTGAAACAGGCGGCAGGTATGATTCTAGACGATTATACCGTGTTAACTGTTTAACTTCACTACCCAAATTAATATTTTGTCAACCTTGTTTTCCTCGATTCATTAAATGTATCGATGAAAATATACGATAGCTTAATATAACATTGTTTTCCGTGACGCAAATACAAAGGAACAATCCGGGGGGTTGTTATTCAATCACGTTTGAACTAATAGGGCTGCGGGGGTTTAGTAATATGGGGCATTATCTTTGAAAAGGGACCTTGTTGTCGATGGCGCTTACGCCGCACAGCGTCACGCGGCATTGTAATTATATCGGAGCATCGTTAATAATGGCGTAAGCGCCATCGATAATAAGGTCCCTTTTCATAGATAACGTCACATATAGCGAGGCAGATAAGCCAAAGAGTATAAATATAATGTTTCACTTAGGATTTGCTTTATGTTTGAATAAATAGTAGTATATTTTTGTTTAGCTTAAAAAGTAAATTTATTTGGCGATTCATAAGAAAATTAACAAGTTTTGATGGTGTTATAAAAGATCATATCGTCTACGATATGATGGTCGTCGTTTAACTTTAACTTGCTAGACCCCGCTGAGAGACAGACAGACGAACGGACTACGATATAGGTTTTGTAATAGAGTGGTGATTGTCACACTAAAAAACGCTTATGTTTACTACAAATGAAAAGCTATTTACAAGCGAAAACATTTATGTATGCAAATGTGAATATGATAATCTCACTTTCCCTCAAACCGTTTTATGTTAACATAGCCATAAAATATAGGTACAAAGCGTTAGGGCGTAAAATATTAGCCAGTAAAACTGAAACAATTTCTAATATGTAAGTACCAAAGATATGAAAATGATGCGATAGAAAGTCATATAAAGCTGGTAACTTGTTGCAGAATTGGAATTTTTAGGACTTTAACGCTTGGGTCGTGAGTTTTATTACCTATTTATATTTTAGGCTAAGTGCAAGTGCCTGAGCGCTGGTGGTAGGTATACATAATAAATGTAGCTAAGACTAAAATTTGGCATTTCTCTGTCGTGTTGAGTGCTGAACATCGAGCATTATTCATGATAAGGAAAGTGAAAAAGCTGAGGTACTCGTTATGCTTTGCACTCAGACTCCTATATCTTGAGGATACTGATGTACAGTCAGGATCAGAAGTTCCTAAGCGGGCGAAGTGTTCAAAATGTTCTTGACGCGCTCTTATTCTCTTAACAATAAAGCCGCGTCAAGATAATTTTTAACACCTCGCCCGCTTAGCAACTAATATTGCTGCTGACTGTACTATGTTGGTGTAAACATACTGTACGTGTGTATGTTTATGACATGTGTGGACGGAAAGCTTCCATCAAAATTGCGACCTATTTCCATATGTTTTTTTTTGAAGCTACTTATATTTTTTCATGAGCGTATAGTATTACGTACGTACGTACATATAATCAAGCTTTTCAATCTCGTACCTAATTTAGACAACTCAGCAAGCTTCGTTGTCTAAATTCGACTGAAAAGCTCTCCATTATATCACGATTGTATAAAATACTATACGCTCATGAAAAAATCGCAAACAGACTAAAACTATACCTAATGAAAATTCTTACTTTTACACCTGGCTGAACTGTGAGTGCTCGATTGGTAATATATGCTATTGAATTGTAGTGGTTTATTCAATTCAATTCAATTTATTTATTTTAAAAGACAACAATGGCCCATAATGGTTAGTAACAATTAAGATTAGAAACTAAGTGTTAGTGGAACAAAAACAGAAAGCGATTTAAAACATAAACATAAACAGACACCATTGATGTAGTATAAAGAACTGGATACCCAATCAGCCGCCAAAAATGGCCCCACAAAAGTAATGTCAAAACAGATGATGCATTACTTTTTCGTTTAGTCTTGTTTGAAACGCTCAAATGTGAAGTTGTCAACAATTACGAAATGTGCCGTTAAAATATGTAAAAATAACAATGATAAAACAAGGAAAAAGGATGGAATGTATTTCTTTCGGTTAGTTCTTTGGATAGCATTACATAATTTATGTAATCTGGTGGTAATTTTATGGTTTTGAATAAATTAATTTGTTAGTACCAAAGAAGGGATGTCAAGGAACAAAAATCTAATGAGTCGATGTGAGGTCAATATTTTTTTATATTTTTATATGGAATTCATAAGGAATAATATTATGTTTAAATTCAAGATTTCCAAGAAAACCTATGCGACGTGCAAAGTGGACTGCTATTTAATTATAGCAAGAGATAGATAGGGGTGATGAAGTTTTAAACAAGGCAAAACGGCACTTGTGTGTTCGGCCCATTTCCCTGTTTCCGACATATACACCACCAATAAGGGCTTATATCGACTAACTGTAAATGCTAAACCTGTCTGAACACAGTGACAACCACAGGATTTTTTTTATAAAGTATAGGTAGACTTTATAAAAAAAATCCAATCAGTACCTAAATGTCCCCGTGCACCCGTGCTATGAGTAAATGTAGATCTTAAATACACAGTTATTTATAAGTAGAATTTATTTCAAGGAAATTAGTATTTAAAGACGTATACTTACGAATTAAAAATTTAATTTGTTTGAATTTGAACCACGAATTAATTTTATTTGAGCTCCCGATTAAATTAAATTTGTTTTATTTATTACTTCAATTGGTTTTCCTGTACAGTAATACATATTAAAGTGTACCAAAGTGACTCCATTCGTTCATTATTCTCGTTTGACGTTGTTTGACGTAAATACGTTACGTTTAGTGCCATCGGACTAAATTTTTTAACAGTGTTGGTATTTATGTTTGCAAATTTGACACTTAATGCTTACGACATTAAGCTCTTTTCTGTACGAAACATTTATCTTGACTCAAAATTGACGTAAGCGTTTTTATCATCAATGCAAATGGTGCGAAACGTCATTGGGATCCACATTTCTTGACGTTTTTGTTCTGCTTTGTGTGTCTATTTCTTTTATATTAAGTCAGTGACAGACACCAATAACAACCTATCACCTAGTAGCGGTTATGACACACTCAAAATGCCGCATTATAGGTGAGTCGTATCGGCCCGCTACAGTAGTCAGGATGGGGTTGGAGCTGGCACGCACTCTGCAGAGCAACGAGGCAACTCTCTTTCGTATTACGGCATAGTAGTCATCCGTGCGAGCTTGTGCAAACATGCCTGATGCGCTGCAGAAACGGAACAGCCCCAACAACATCCTGAAACCATTATTATATACCTACATTTAGGCGGAAAGGTCAGAGAGCGTGATGTTGAACTTCATGCAAAGTAAACAGTACCACCAGTTAACTTCATAAAAGCTATAATTAGAACTCCCGTGAAGAGTTATTTATTTGATATTCCCCGGAGTATTTTAGTTACTAATTCTAAGTGCAAAACGCTGTATAATTATGCATGTATATTTAAACATCAACATAAAATTAATTAAAGTATCTTTTAAAGGATGTATTTGTATTTGTATAACATTAATTTGGGTAACATTAATTAGCATAATCTTTACAGTTACGGACAAGATGATTAATAAATCTTTCTAGGTAAATATTCTTAATAAATACCGTACTTATAACATTCTACGTATACTCCAGAAACTCAACTGTGCTCCAAAATTAACTCTTGGATTTTTTTTATATGTAACTTTATGGATAGAGAGAAGTAGATCTTAGGCGAAACATTTCCAAAAACGAAACAAAAATTTAACAACATTAAAAATAAATTAAATATTCGTATTTAACGTATAATTAATACTAGACTACCGAGTTATGCATGTATATATATATTGTATAAGTCTGTATGTATGTCTAATTCTTTAGTACGGCCTACACTACAGTGTAGTACACTTTGACTGATTGTATGAGGTTGTGTTTTTAATTTACTTTTGTATTAACACGAGTTAGCTAACCAGATGATTGAAACAACCTGTTGAATGCTATCAGAATTCAGAACTCATTAATTATCAATAAGATTGTAGTTTATTAGAAAGGGGGTTATGAATGTTAGGAAACTAGAAATCCAACCACGGTGTCATGGGGCTGGGGTGGGGTATCTATGGAGGTACAATAGCTGTGGTCGGCGGGCCCTTAGCTCAGTCCCTTATTGTAATTAAACCGAATAATCTACAGTCAACACGGGTTGAGTAACCAAATGATTGAAGCAACTTGTTGATTGCTATCAGAGCTTAGTTAATTATTAGTAAATAAATAAAGACTCAATTTATTTATAGTGACGCCATATGTAATATGTTTATGTGCAAAACATTATATTTAGTAAAATTAGTTGAATAAAGTCAGGTAAGGAAAGGGATATATGTTATTATCTGCGGCTATTCCATACAAGGTTACTCTAAGTCTACTTGGGCTTATTACTTAATAGCTTAGAAATTATAAAACAAATCTTGAATTCTTTATGAAATAGTTCACATCCGAACAAAAACTATTAGTCGGTTCTGTGGTATATCTGGGAAGTGCTATTGATGTCACAATCATAATTATTCATATTTGAGAACGACATACCGCAAATATAAGAATACGAATGTCACAGGAAATTTCTAGACATTATTACGTCACACAAGGCAATCTTTTCAATACTTAAAAGTCTAGAACAAGCCTAGGACTTAGGGGACCTAAGTAAGGTCGAAGAGTGTTCCTTGTATTCCAAGTATTCTGTGTAAAGCAGGCACACATTGGCGTATAAATAGAATTCACATTTCAGGCATTGATTGTTATAAGCTCCGTGGGCGGTATAATAAGTTACTTTATTTTCCCATGTCGTGGAATTTTCGCAATATAATCCTGAATAAAAAAAGATATAACAATAGAACGTCTTCAATGAAATGCTCGCTAATACCCGTGTTGGGTACTAGCGCGCGAACACATAACGACATTAAAATGCTGCAACAGCAAAATGCCAGTCGTGTAAGGCTTCATTTAAACATCAATTACGTAATACCTTTAGATCCTTTGACTTGTTCTACGTCCTTTTAACAATAAAGTCACAACACTGTCGGGGGTAATGTAATGCCAGTTTTATGCGGGGTTAGAGCGGGGTAGCGTAGCGGCCGTAGGTCGGCAGTCGTAGCGCGGGTCGACTGAGGCGCTCGTAGCGGCTACGGCGTAGCCTGCGCGCGCAGCCTCGCCCCTTCACACATGGACCCAATACTAATCCACGGTCAAAATCACAATTAATATCGAATTGGGATCATCTATAAATAATCATTAGATAGTCATCATATTGATTATTGTTAGAATGAAATATAAGAAAATAGTGAAAGTAGGAATAAACGTAAATGAGAATACTTTTAGTAGTAGCAGAGTACCTATATGCGGAATACACTTACCAAGACAATTGAGATAATTGATAGAAAATGTAGAGGGCATCAAACAATTTTGCTAAAATTACACAATACCAAATATTCTTTGTTTAGTACACATACGAATGAAAAGTCAACGAAAAATTTTCCGTTGTAATATGACATAAGAATCATAAGATAGTCATCATATTTCTCGGACAACTAGTAAGGTGCACTCAATTCGCTCCTTCGACGTGGAAAGGTCCGACTGAGAATGGTAACCAGTGTCATACGAGGGGCGTTCAAAATATTCTCGGTATTGATATCTTACGACCTCTTCTAAAATTTCTTTCGTTACTGGCCGCTAAGGTTTGTTCATTGACATTAAAAAAAAGTATAATTCGAACCGAGATAGTCTTTTGTTTTTCTGCAATTGCTGAACAAACATGAACATCATGTGCGAATTGACAATGTTAACTAAATTAGAACATCGATGCGTGATTAAATTCTTGACAAAACAGGGTAAAAATCAAAAAACCATAAAAGAGGAAATGGATTGTGTTTACCGTGAGTCTGCTCCTTCTTTGTCTACCATTCAAAAGTGGTCAAGCGAGTTTAAACGCGGAAGGGAGAGTATTGAAGATGACCCTAGACCTGGCCGGCCTGTAGTAGCTACTTCACAAGAAAATATTGATAAAGTGGAAAAACTTATATTGGAAGATGGTCGAGTGAAGGTAAAATCTATAGCACAAGTAACCAATCTCTCTATTGGTACCGTACATGATATTATACATGACCATCTTAATATGTCAAAAGTAAGTGCAAGATGGGTTCCGCGAATGCTGACTCGGCTTCAAAAAGACATGCGTGTAGCTTGTTGTTCCGATTTTATTGACCTGTGCGGTGAAAATCCTGATGAGGTGCTGCAAAGAATAGTTACTGGAGATGAAACCTGGGTTCATCATTATGACCCAGAGAGTGAACAAGAGTCCATGCAGTGGCACATTAAGGGTTCAGCTCATCCCAAGAAGTTCAAGGTCATCCCTTCAGCTGGCAAGGTCATGGCCACGATATTTTGGGATTGTGAAGGAGTATTACTAATCGATTATAAAGAAAAAGGTGTAAATATCACAGGACAGTACTACGCTAACATTCTACGTCAATTAAAGGATGTAATTAAAGAAAAGAGGCGAGGAAAGTTAACCAAAGGTATTCTGCTTCTGCATGACAACGCCCCCGTCCATACTGCTCATATTGCCAAGGCAGCTATTGTTGAATGTGGGTTTAAAACTGTTACTCACCCACCGTATAGTCCGGACTTAGCCCCCAGCGACTTCTTTTTGCTCCCCAATCTTAAAAAGGATCTGCGTGGAAATAAATTTTCTGACGATGAAGCATTGAAGGCGGCAGTGGAGGAGCATTTTTACACGAAAGATAAAAAATATTTTTACGAGGGATTAAAAAAAATAATTGATCGATCTTTTAAGTGTATGAACATAGGGGGGGAGTATATTGAAAAATAAAAATATCAAACTTTTCGTACTTGTTTGTTTTCATTCTCATACCGAGAATATTTTGAACACCCCTCGTATATGTCATAATAGGTCAGGTCATGGACTATTTAACAAACATCTTTACGTTCTCTATGCCGAGCCGAGGGTGCATGCTGAAGACCCTCTCATCCCGGATCCCCGAAAGACCTCCCTGAGGTCCTACTCAACATCAAAGGTTTGATAGGATTCCTTGATGAATTGGGCTGGCAGGACTACCCTACCCCCCACCCCCGTCACGCAAAATAGGCGCGAGTCGTCGAGTTGCGGAATAAACGCCCTTGCTACAATACAATACAAGGTGCACTCCGGCCCGATCCGATTTATGGTAATCGCATTAAATGCGCAAATCGCACATAATCCCAAAATCGCACATAACGCGCTAATAATCCCAGTGGCTCCGCACCGGTTCTACCACGAACTTCCTCTGTGTTAAATTGATCCGTTTTTCCTCTCGACACCCGGAACTTTTTAATTTCAAACTTTTGTATGAAACAGGGCTAGAACTTCGGCACGACGCCTATTTGATATGAACTGAATAATGCGAATTCTAAAGTGGAGTTCTTAAACTTGAACTGATGCTGAAATAAAATATTTTTACAGAAATAGCCTCACGATAAACGTTCTGGGGGCCGGACATTTGGTGTCAATAAAGTCGGTTGTTATTAGGTAGGGTGATCTCATCTAATTGGGTGATAAAATTGAAATTTGAATAAAAGTCCATGTTATTATCAATCAATGTCTTTACTTTTAATAGGAACTGCAGACAGTCTTACTATTGGCATATTCAGACATTTATATCTTAATTATAACAAATAATACTGTGCATAATCTTCTTTTTTTTATGCAGCCTGAACTTCGCTAATTTGGTGACAATAACCTTAAGTCGGTGATACGTACTACTCTAATTAGACTATAACCAACTTACACAAGTTTTTATTTTTTTTATCACATAATTAGGGATAACGAAATTTTATTAAAATATATTTAGAAAACAATATTAATTATAAGGTATTAAAATAAATTGCTTGTTTAGATAAAACGTCTTGAGAATACAATCCACTACAAGAACGACACCTCCAGTCATTTTCAGTCTTTTCCTTCATTTTCTGCTTTTTTTTTTGTTTTTTCTGCATTCGATTCACCTTTATTTGAACTTTTCCTTCCTTTTTTTGGATCTAATGTTCTGAGAATAAAAAAATTACAATAATAAGTAAAAAAAATAACTCATGTAATTTGGTGATACAGACCCCCAAAATAATATGCTAACGTTACTTATGTATCGCCAATTTATTAATTATAGACTTTTCAATACAATACATGCATTAAATAATTAAAATACCGCATTGTAACTACATTTCACTCATTTATTTATTTCACACTTAACTTACCTTGTTTTATTTGGTGATACCGTTGCGGCGTCAAACGTTTGAAAATGATAAATTTTTGACCGGCTTTCACAACATACTGTGAAAAAACTATGCAAGTTGTGTTAAAAATAATAATTGGATATACCAAAAATAATATCCTTTTACTACTCTGTGCACTTTTTGTACAAATTAAGGCACTTTTAGTATTTAAAAACGAATTATAAACGGAGAACCAGTTTGTACAAGTCCGCGCGGCGCCGAAATGAGGTCTAGCGCGAGAAATTTGCAAATATTAACTATCTCGCTCTCTCAATTTGACCCACAAGAATGCAAACGGAATTCTACCTTAATACTTTGCCGTAAAGTCACATTTAAAAGGCCCTAAATCACTAGCTTTACTGGGTGTCATGCTTCAAAACTTGTATCACCGAATTAGGCGTGTCACCAAATAATGCGAGTTTACCCTACTTACTGATTGAGCACTACCTTACCTATTCACCTAAGCTTAAGTTAAATTAAAGTAAGTTTGATGTAAGTAAATCATTGTTGTATTCATGAATAAAAAAGTGGACGAAACGCTATTGAGTTTTAGAAGCTGTTTAATTGACGCTCTGCCACTGCTCTTTATCAGTTTTATCACAACAACAACTTAGACTCGAAATTCGGCTGAATAATAAGACAGTTTACTGCACAAGTGCACACGTATTAAAAACTAGCAGTGTTCGTACCTATGTACCTATTTTAAATGATATTTCTGAGCAAGTGCAGTGCAAATACTGAAAAACGTTTATGTATCGTAATATGATTTGAATTCCCATAATAAGAGGCACCATTATTTTTTTATAATATATAGATTTCTTCTATCTAATAATTTAATATGACATGTTCCAAAGTCATTCCTTTTAATTATGTTAAAAACTCCACATAATGAGGCCGCGAGATGGAAAAAAGTGGCAAAGTGCGAGTCGGACTCGCCCATGAAGGGTTCCGTATTTAGGCGATTTATAACGTATAAAAAAAAACTACTTACTAGATCTCGTTCAAACCAATTTTCGGTGGAAGTTTACATGGTAATGTACATCATATATTTTTTTTAGTTTTATCATTCTCTTATTTTAGAAGTTACAGGGGGGGGGACACACATTTTACCACTTTGGAAGTGTCTCTCGCGCAAACTATTCAGTTTAGAAAAAAATGATATTAGAAACCTCAATATCATTTTTGAAGACCTATCCATAGATACCCCACACGTATGGGATTGATGAAAAAAAAATTTTTGAGTTTCAGTTCGAAGTATGGGGAACCCCAAAAATGTATTGTTTTTTTTTCTATTTTTGTGTGAAAATCTTAATGCGGTTCACAGAATACATCTACTTATCAAGTTTCAACAGTATAGTTCTTATAGTTTCGGAGAAAAGTGGCTGTGACATACGGACGGACAGACAGACGGACAGACGGACAGACAGACAGACAGACAGACATGACGAATCTATAAGGGTTCCGTTTTTTGCCATTTGGCTACGGAACCCTAAAAACCAGGAAAAAACGCGAATTATCGGGCATCGTGGAACGCGCTATGTGGGGCAAGGAGCCCCGTGGAATTTGGCGACTCGATGACAATAGCTTTGGATTAGAGGCAAAACAATTTTTCGCTCCAGCTATTATAAGGGGTCTAAAATCGTAAATTACTGCGAACAAAACTCTTGAAGTAGGTAAATTACTCTGTCTAGTAATGTAATGTACCTAGGTATACAAATTACAAGGTACGTAACTAGATTAGATTAAGGATATGTGTTTCAAACAAGGCTCGGAACCGGTTTTTTCTTCATACAAAAAATAGCGGTATTATTTCGTTCTTTTTCGTTCTTTGGTTTATTATTTCATTTTTAATGGCACTATCTAATAATACGAAGGTGTTACCTAAATACATGATTCATGTCGACGTAAAGAGCATAAAATAATTAAAAACCGGTTCCAAGCCCTGGTTTCAAAGAACACTAAAATTTTACATCATTAAAAATGATTAAAATGAGAAGTTTCTAAGACTTGAAATAATTTATGAAACGTTCATTATTGTATTTGTGGTTTCGCTACGTTACACGAGTATAATTATATGGTCATGTTATCGAAGATACATTTTTTATTGAAAAACCTCATTTGAAAAGCGTAAATACCTTTTGGCCCGGCTTCTCGTTGCTTGAAATTAGGCAGTAATTTCAACGTTCTCCTGTACTTAAATTATCACTCGGAGATAAAGCGTAGGTTTTACTATAAATAAAGGGCTTCAACTAAGTACCACAGCCGCCTCGCCCACGTTGTCACCCACGTCAAGATCATTGTACGAAAGAAAACTACCTCACAGACTTTTTAGTAGGTAAGAATAACCTATAACATTTTTATGTCTGTAGGTATATTATATTACAGTCTGATGCCCTTATTCATAAAACTGGCGATCCGCCTCTGCTGCGCACGGGTTACACAAAACCTTAACGATTATTCACCTAAACCTTCCTCAAGAATAACTCTGTTGATAGGTGAAAACAGCATGAAGATCCGTTCAGTAGTTTTTTAGTTTATCTCTAACATACGAGTACATACACACAAGCAGACAGACGCGGCGGGGGATTTTGTTTTGTAAGGTGTATGGCGACCACAAGAACCTTATTATGGCGGCGATGGCCACACTTAATAAGTCACCTTATGTCCGTACCTGCAACAAAGGAATCCATTATGAACTTACTTAATACACGGTCTGAAAAGGTCTTATACAGATTACATAATACTAAAGATCTTGAAAATACAATGACGTACATCTACATGTTGATATTTAAACGTGAAGTCGACTGTATTTGTATAAATTTATTCAGTGAAGTAACATAAAACAATAAATATTAGTCATAATCATAAATTATTTACACGTTCACTGCGGGACTGAGGTCATAACATAAGACCCCAGTCCCCAACCCATTGAAGTACCTATTGCTTAGTTACGAGTATATTACAAGTTTTATTACACTAATTGCCGAAGCGAAGGTGTTCAAGTGATAATAAGGGCATGACAAAATCTTTGACATCGACTTCGTACATATTATAAGTCAGTGGGTACAGCCACGGCATTAAATATTGACATGGACAAAGTTTAATGTATGGGAAACATGAAAGGTCGTGTCTACATATCTTTGGCACTTTGTTCGTGTCGATATTTCATGCTTTGATTATACAATACCTATTCGCGTGATAAGGATAAAGAACATTCACATGCGGTACTCATTCATAGTTTTTGTTAATGTTAACTAACTAGGTACTCAAGGCTGAGAAAACTATTGTCATAGAAATAAGACGCCTAAAGTAGATAGATAATCTAACGAATAAGTAGTGTTTATTTTATTATTAAAAAAACCGGCCAAGTGCGAGTCGGCCTCGCGCACGGAGGGTTCCGCACTATCAACAAAAAATAGAGCAAAACAAGCAAAAAAACGGTCACCCATCCAAGTACTGACCCCGCCCGACGTTGCTTAACTTCATTTTCATTTTTTTTTCATTTTCATTTATCTATATATATAAATGCAAGTGTCCTGACTGACTGACTGACTGACTGATTCATCAACGCAGAGCCGAAACTACAAAAGCTAGAAAGTTGAAATTTGTACACTAGGTTGAATTTATAAAGTGTACAAGAGATAAGAAGCGATTTTGAAAAATTCAACCCCTAAGGGGGTTAAAAAGGGGATGAAAGGTTGTATGGGGTGCAAGTTTTATTTTAAGCTAGGAATTTGAAACTTTGTAAAAATGTACTATATTAAAAAACAAGAAAACTAATTTCTGCGTTTTCGAAAATTCATCCCCCAAGGTGGTGAAAAAGGGGTTGAAAGTTTGTATGGAGATCAAATATTTTTGTGAGTGTTGGACTTGAAACTTTGTATATAGGGATATTATTATAAGACGGGAAAAGTAATTTCAGCGTTTTTGAAAATTCATCCCCTAACAGGGTTAAAAAGGGGTTGAAAGTTTGAACCCATTACAAATGCTTTGAAACTTCTTAGAAAGACATAATAGGCGATGACAAAAAAAAGGAATTGCGACGTTTTAGGTAATTCAACCCCTAAGGGGGTAAAAAAGGGGATGAAACTTTGTCCTGGGGTGCAAATTTTATTTTAAGCTAGGACCTTGAAACTTCGTAAAAATGTATTAAATTAAAAAAAATGAAAACTAATTTCAGCGTTTTCGAAAATTCATCCCCCAAGGTGGTAAAAAAGGGGTTGAAAATTTGTACGGAGATCAAATATTTTTGAGAATGCGGGACTTGAATTTTTGTATTTGGGGATATTATTAGAAGACAGGAAAAGTTATTTCAGGGTTTTGTAAAATTCATCCCCTAACAGGGTTAAAAAGGGGTTGAAAGTTTGTATGGAGTTCAAATTTTATTTTAAGCTAGGAACTTGAAACTTCGTAAAAATATATGTTATTAAAATACAAGAAAACTAATTTCAGCGTTTTTGAATATTCATCCCCTAAGGTGGTGAAAAAGGAGTTGAAAGTTTGTATGGATATCAAACATTTTTTCGAACGCGGGACTTGAATCTTTGTATTTCGGGATATTATTAAAATACAGGAAAAGTAATTTCAGCGTTTTGTAAAATTCATCCCCTAACAGGGTTAAAAAGGGGTTGAAAGTTTGAATCCATTACAAATGCTTTGAAACTTCTTAGAAAGGCATAATAGCCGATTACAAAAAAAAGTAATTGCAACGTTTTTGGAAATTCAACCCCTAAGGGGGTTAAAAAGGGGATGAAAGTTCGTCTTAGGGTGCAAATTTTATTTTAAGCTAGGAACTTGAAACTTTGCAAAAAGGTATTAAATTAAGATACAAAAAAACTAATTTCAGCGTTTTTGAAAATTCATCCCCTAAGGTGGTGAAAAAGGGGTTGAAAGTTTGTATAGATATCAAACATTTTTTTGAACGCGCGACTTGAATCTTTCTATTTGGGAATATTATTAGAAGATAGGAAAAGTTATTTCAGCGTTTTGTAAAATTCATCCCCTAACAGGGTTAAAAAGGGGTTGTAAGTTTGTATGGGGTTCAAATTTTATTTTAAGCTAGGAACTTGAAACTTCGTAAAAAGGTATTATTTTAAACGGGCAATAAATTAATTTCAGCGTTTTTAAAAATTCATCCTTTAAAAGGGTTAAAAAGGGGTTGAAAGTTTGTATAGGGTTCAAATTATATTTTAAGCTAGGAACTCGAGACTTCGTAAAAAGGTATTTTATTAAAAGCGAAGAAAACTCATTTAGTGTTTTCGAAAATTCATCCCTCAAGGTGGTGAAAAAGGGTTTATAATTTTGTATGGAGATCAAACATTTTTGTGAGTGCGAGGCTTGAATCTTTGTAAAATGGTATATTATTAAAATACGAGAAAACTAATTTCAGCGTTTATAAAAATTCATCTCTTAATTAAAGGGTCGAAAGGGGGTTGAAAGTTTGTATAGGGTTCAAATTTTATTTAAAGCTACATACTTGAAACTTCGTAAAAATGTATTTTATCAAAAGAGAAGAAAACTAATTTCAGAGGAGGCCAAACATTTTTTTGAGTGCGGGACTAGAATCGTTGTATAAAGGCATATTATTAGAATACCTACAAGAAAAATAATTTCAGCTTTTAAAAAATTCATCCCCTAAAATGGTTAAAAAGGGTTTGAAAGTTTGTATAGGGTTCAAATTTTATTTAAAGCTAGGAACTTCAAACTTCGTAAATAGGTAGTTAGGTAGTAGGTTTTATTAAATAGAGGACATAAAAATCTTCTACGGGGGTTTAGAGGGATTACATGGAGGACAATTTTATTCAGTTAGGGGCTTGAAACTTCGTAGGTTGTGAAAGACAAGTCTCATGCGTTGTATAATATTAATAATTAAGAAATGATTAACCGTCCTACCGCAATCTCTTGCTGCATAATGTTCTAAGCTAATGTAGAATATATAACCACCAATATACAAATCCACGCGTACGAAGTCGCGGGCAACAGCTAGTTCACCATAAAGTAATATGTGCATTACATGGTATGTCGTTACAGGCAATCGAATACTTAAATAAGTACAATACATTGTATAATAGAAATGAATTAAAAGTAATTGTTGTCAATCAAAATAATTATAAAATTTCCCTTCACTAGCCTATTTAACATTATGCAAAGTTATTTATGTCAATATTGCAGTTTAAATATTCGGTCACAGAGTAGAAGGCATGCTTCCTGAAATAATTAGATATTTTATTTTTAAAACTATTTATTGGCAAGTTAGTTATTTCTAATGGCAGTTTATTGAACATTTTGATCTTTAAGTAAACGCCCTGTTTTTGACATTTTTTAAGCCGCACCTTTGGTAAAAGCAATTTGTGCCTGGATCGCGTGTTATAATTGTGTATGTCAGATAATTTTAGAAGAGAATCCGCTTGTTTGTGAATTTCTAGCAAGGAATTATAGATAAATAACGAGATTACCGTCATTATGCCTAGTTTTCCAAAGAGAGGTTTGGCCGAGTCCCGTCGGTTGAGACCGCTCATGATCCTCATAGAACGCTTCTGTAGTACTAGTACTTTTTGAATATCCGATGCATTTCCCCATATAGTTATTGCGTAATTTAGTAAGGATTGAATATACGCATAGTAGACCATCTTTAAAGTTCCTGAATTTATTAGAGGTTTGAGCTTAAGTAACGCAAAATTTGCCGAAGAGAGTTTGCTACAAAGTTTCTATATGTGATCTTTATGTGTTAATTTATTATCTATTATATATCCTAAAAACTTATTGCAATCTTGATACTTAAGAGTAGATGGATTTTTGTCTATTTGAGAATTTGTTCTATATTTAACATTTATGGTCTTGTCGGTATTCAGTACTATCCCGTTTGCCTGGAACCAGTTCTGTAGGCTACGTTGGATTTGTATCAGCTCTTCCTCCATTAAGTCGACTTTCGCGTGCCTCACTCCCACGTGAGTGTCGTCAGCAAATAGAGTGACTTGTGCATAGTCTGGAATATTTGATGGTAGATCGTTTACGTATATCAGGAATAACACAGGGCCCAGAATCGAACCCTGTGGTATTCCGACATCATTGTTTTTAAATTCCGATTTGCTTGATCCAACCTGCACGATTTGACTACGTTCTTTCATGTACGATGACATCATATCTAAAGCTGTTCCATTAAAGCCGTAGTACTTCGGTCAAAAATCACGTTTGTTGTATGGGAGCCCCACTTAAATCTTTATTTTATTCTGTTTTTAGTATTTGTTGTTATAGCGGCAACAGAAATACATCAAATGTGAAAATTTCAACTGTCTAGGTATCACGGTTCGTGAGATACAGCCTGGTGACAGACGGACGGACGGACGGACAGCGGAGTCTTAGTAATAGGGTCCCGTTTTTACCCTTTGGGTACGGAACCCTAAAAACAGTATATGACATCAATAACACGAATTCATTGTGCTTGCATCATTTACGTGCCTATTCATTGTTTGATGATGGCATTAGTATATCTGTCGGCGGCCGATCGTAAGATCGGGCATATCGAGATATTCCTAGGTATATCATGAAACGCCGCCATTTCATGATCTGACTAAGATTAACCCAGGCATATCACGATCTGCCTTATAAAAGAGGCGGCAAATCGATCAGACCGATGCATTCGTTGATATTCCTAGCTACATACCGGGCGCATCGTAAAATAATTGTTCGCGATATTCCTAGGCATATCACGAAACGCCGCCATTTCGTGATCTGACTAAGATTAACCCAGGCATATCACGATCTGCCTTATAAAAGAGGCGGCAGATCGATAGGAGAAATGTATTCGTCGAAATTCCTAACTTCATACCGGGCGCATCGTAAAATAATTGCATTTTTTGCCGCCGGTGGCGCTGCATTCTATGTGGCGCTGAGTCCGCCAGTGTTGCCAGAAACCTTTTTGTATTAGTTTACGTTCCTTTTGAGCTGCATGAATACTAAAATCGTAAGCTGAAAATTTTAAAAATGTAAGCGTTAAGGCACAGAATAAATAATAGTACTAAGTAGAGAAGACTTACTCTCTAACAAATCGCGTATGTTACGATCAGCACAGATATGGCCGCTAGGTGGCGACAGCGCCACGCGCGGCTTATGGCTTTCCCCAAAATTGGGGCCGAACGAATGTACTTTTAGCTATCTGTAGCAAAGCGACGAAATCGCGGAGTGAGATACGCCTGGTTAAGGGAAGGATTAGTATAGTGCGTCAAAGGTCTGTTTGATTTCAAACATAGACAGAGAGAATTATACTATCTTTGTCTTACACTAGTACCAGCACCCAAAAGAAAAATAATAAATAAAAAAATAAAAAAAATTGATTTTATTTCAGGCAAGCACCCATATAAAAACACACAAAGCGAAATACAAAAATACAAAAATTACCTGTAAAAAAGGATGAAAAGGATGAGTATAGTTTTTTTGTTCCTATTTACTGACAAGATTTGGTTGACCCAGTATATCTAGTAGTAGAAAATTTGAATTTCGTGCCTTTATCTATTGACAAAGTTTTTTGACAGATTATAAATTCTTACATTTTGGTCAAATAGTAGGTATGTAATTTTATGAAAATTGTGTATTGGTAAGATGCATTTCCCAAAATCGTGTTAAAACGGTGCTCTCTGAAGCCCCCTCCATACTCGTGTGCGAATCGTGGCGTGAGCCGCGAACGCGAGTGTGGAGGGGGCTTTAAACATTACCGTAGCGTATAGCTGGTCAAGCAGATCTTGTCAGTAGAAAAAGGCGGCAATATTGAAAAATGTAGTCGCGAAGGGATATCATCCCATAGAAAAATTGAATTTCGCGCCTTTTTTTACTGACAAGATTTGCTTGACTAGCTTTAGTTCATTTTTTCAGAACACAAACAGTAAACAAAAAATATTTGTTCTCTAAAAATGTTAAGCAAAAGTTAATAAAATACCTATCATATCCCTTTATAGTTTATACCCTTAAACGGATCATCAATATTTTTTTCATGGTAAATACCGAACCTAAATTATTTCCCTGTAACATTCATTTTTATTTGGAAAATCCATTGACATGGAAAATAACCTTTTAAAATTTGGTTAATTTAAGGTACGTTTTGCACATTTAGCTCTTTGTGCTCTGGCAACACTTGTATCGGCAATGTCAGCTGTGTTGTGTGTGTTTGCTTTGCTCTTGAAATATGTCGGCGTTACAAGATAATGAATCTTTCACGGAAAGTAATGAAGAAAATAATAATGAAAGTGTATTTAAAGAAGCTTATGAACGTCAGCTCCACGAGTATTATAATAATCAAACTGATTCCGTGCACAACGTAAAAAAGCCTTGGACTTCTGCCCGTATTTTGGAGGTTAGTAACTTAGTAAAAACAATGTTTACCTACACAAGTAGGGATTTTTATCTCAAGTGAATTACATTATGTCATAAAACGTGTGATTTCTTAATTTTTATTTTATAACGTGCCTAATTATTTCACCGGCCAGTGAATTGACACTTAAAAGTCGCGTAACACGGGACTGATATAACGCGTTATTGTTTTAGTTATATGTTGTTATACTTGTTATTTCACTTGAAGAATACCTATAAACACTTTAAAATAATACTTAGTAGTCTGTGAGCCAGTCACTTCAATTTAAACTAATTGCTTTTTTTACTTTTAGGTTGTTGAAAACATCAAGCAAAGTAGGGTGCCCAGGCACATGCAAGGGGCAACCGTGGATTACTACTGGAGGTCAAAATACGACATTATGGAAACTGGACAAAAAGATTTTTTAATATTTAAGAAGAAGTCTGTTAATGATCCAACAGTTCGTATAGTCGGACTCGACGAATATTTCGATATTTTAACAGAAGTTCATAAATCTGTTGGACATGGTGGCAGGGATAAAATGCTGTACAGCATTAAAGACAAAATCTATATTCCAAAAAAAGCAGTAGAAATTTACATCAAATTGTGTTCAGTGTGTGAATTGAAACGTGCATTGCCAAGAAAGGGGATTGTGACCAAACCTATTATATCACGGGATTTTAACTCAAGAGGCCAAGTAGACTTGATTGATTTTCAATCAGCTGCTGATGGTGACTACAAATGGTTGATGAACTATCAGGACCATGCTACGAAGTTTCTACATCTAAGACCATTGAAATCTAAAAGAGCTGCAGAGGTGGCATTTGAGTTACTAAAAATATTTTTGGAGTTTGGTGCACCACTTATTTTGCAATCCGATAATGGGAAGGAGTTCACAGCTCTTGTAGTTGAAGAACTTGTTCAGTTGTGGCCCGAATGCCAAATTATTCATGGAGGCCCTCGACGGCCTCAAACACAAGGTAGCGTCGAAAGGAGCAATCAGGATGTTGAAAATATGTTGCGCTGTTGGATGAATGATAATAATTCTGTTAGTTGGTCAGTGGGCTGCTACTTTGTACAATATTATAAAAATTCATCATTCCATAGAATAATTGGTAGGTCACCCTATCGTGCTATGTTTGGTTCGGATCCAAAAACAATACTGAATGGTACTAATATTCCTGACAGTATCATTTCTTATCTTAATACTAATGAGGAATGCATTAATACAACTTCGACAGACAGGGTCACAACTCCTGCTATCGAAAGTTCAAAAACAGAAATTGGTGGGATGGTACATTTGAATGATCTGGATTCAAATAATAAGGTGGTGTTAATTACGGAAATCCCTAACAGTGCCATTTACATTCCAACAGAGCACAATAATGTTACAACTTTACCGCACATTGAAGAATACACAAGTACTCATGATGACCCGGGTCAAATTCTTGAGGTGACCTTTGAAGATAATTCTGAATCAACTTGTGTTCAAAATGGCCCATCTGGTTCTAACATGGCAATTTCATTAGCGCCCATCTGTTTGGACAAGACACTTTCTGCATCTTCATCTAATGTGGATGTTTGTATAGTTTGTGGAAATGGAACAACGGGATCACAAGCTCACTATTGTAGATTGTGCTGTAAACCAGTGCATGTCAAATGTAGTTTTTCTGACAGTGAAAAGGGTTATGACTCTCAACTTCTGTGTTTATTGTGCAAAACAGAACAAGATATTGCAAACGAAAGAGAACTAACTCATAAAGGTACCAAGAAAGCTGCAGAAAAAATGATTGATCAAACCGTCAAAAAGCTTCCATTGTTAGAAATTGGTAACAGCGTGTTCTTGAATGTTCCAAAACTTGACCGTGGACCACTTGATATCAAGAATATTGCAGGAAAAATCATTGATATCAGAAACGGCGTGTATAAAATTGGAACTACATCTGGGACCATAAAAAATTGGTTCCCTAGACAGGAGTTACAAATTTCAGCAAATGATTACAAAGGAGTGATTTCAGAATCACTTGTATCTTTGCGTCACGTTGTTACTTGTCAGTCCATGTTTGGAGGTCAAGGTTTTCAGAAATGCTCTTGTAAACCAGCCAAGAATCAATGTCGTACCAAAAGGTGTGCATGTTACAAAAATAAAGTTCTCTGCTCATCAAAATGCCATCAAAGTTTGTCTTGTGTCAACAAATGACAAGTACTTTCTTTTATATTGAGTTTGCTAATGCTTAATTAACATGATGATAATGATGATTAGGTACCTATATCATTATACTTTTAGAATGATTATATTATGACTGATTAGTTACATGGGCTGTTTAGATTACTTATAAAAAGTAATTTTACAAGTAATTACATTGAACCCTCATGACAAAATATTTGTTCCCATAATAATAAGTAAGTTCCTCTGTTTTGTTTATAACTTTTTTTTTGTTATATTGTCATAAGTTTGTCTTGTGTCAAGAAATGATACCTTTTCTCATTGAGTTTGTTATTTATTGCTAAACATGATGATAATGATGATTGTTATATACTTTTATTATAATATTAAGTATTGTGATTACATATTGTGCCATTTTATTAGCTTATAAAGAATAATATTAGAAATATTACAGTGATAACTTGACTAAATATTTATTGCACCATTCCACTAACCAGGGGTTAACCGGTTAAACCCTGAGTTACTATGGTTACCAGTACAATTTGACATTGGGTTAACGGTTTAACCGCTTGACCCCGGGATAGTGGGATGGTGCAAGTGGGCCTAGTTCCTAAATGTCTATGTTTTGTTTTTCAATTTATTTTTGTAAGGTTTGTTTCAACCAAAGAATAAATAATTTTTAGTTAAATGCAAGTTGCATTGATTGATTACTGATTCTGAAATCTGATTATTTTAAGAATATGTACCTAAGTAGTAGATATTTGCTTATTTCATTAAATATTTTATCTTATTCTTATCAATGGTTTTCATTTGCTAAATTTTAAAGTCTATTTTTTTGATTCGATAGACTAAAATGACATTTCATAATATGAAGTTATGAACATAAAATAACATTTTAGTCTACCGAATAAAAAAAATAGACTTTTGGGACACCCAGCTTGTTTAATATGCTTCAGTTGAGGATTGCACGATATGACTGGAGGTCGCTAGGCAGATCATGAAATGCCGGCGTTTCATGATCTGCCTAGGAATATCACACCTCGAGGTTTGCACGATATGGCTGGAAGTCACTAGGCAGATCATGATATGCCGGCGTTTCATGATCTGCCTAGGATTATCACACCTTGAGGTTTGCACTATATGGCTGGGGGTCGCTAGTCCAATCACGAAATGCCGGCGTTTCATGATCTGCCTAGGAATATCACACCTTGAAGTAAGTTTGTACGATATGGCTAGTGGTCGCTAGGCAGATCATGATATGCCGGCGTTTCATGATCTGCCTAGGAATATCACCCCTCGAGGTTTGCACGATATGGCTGGAAGTCACTAGGCAGATCATGATATGCCGGCGTTTCATGATCTGCCTAGGATTATCACACCTTGAGGTTTGCACGATATGGCTGGGGGTCGCTAGTCCAATCACGAAATGCCGGCGTTTCATGATCTGCCTAGGAATATCACACATTGAAGTAAGTTTGTACGATATGGCTAGTGGTCGCTAGGCAGATCATGATATGCCGGCGTTTCATGATCTGCCTAGGAATATCACCCCTTGAGATTTGCACGATATGGCTAGGGGGTCGCTGGTCCAATCACGAAATGCCGGCGTTTCATGATCTGCCTAGGAATATCACCCCTTGATGTTTGCACGATATGGCTAGGGGGTCGCTAGTCCAATCACGAAATGCCGGCGTTTCATGATCTGCCTAGGAATATCACCCCTTGAGGTTTGCACGATATGGCTGGGGGTCGCTAGTCCAATCACGAAATGCCGGCGTTTCATGATCTGCCTAGGAATATCACACCTTGAAGTAAGTTTGTACGATATGGCTAGTGGTCGCTAGGCAGATCATGATATGCCGGCGTTTCATGATCTGCCTAGGAATATCACCCCTTGAGGTTTGCACGATATGGCTAGTGGTCGCTAGTCAGATCACGAAATGCCGGCGTTTCATGATCTGCCTAGGAATATCACACCCTACTTATTTGATATGCCTAAACGTCGCCAGGCAAATCGTCAAACGTTGAGGTTTGAGCGATATGGCTGGTAGTCGCTAGTCAGATCATGATATGGCGGCGTTTCATGATATGCCTAGGAATATCTCGATATGCCCGATTTTACGATCTGCCGCCGACATATCAATGAAGAGATTTGCTAAACATTATGTTTTTGTCATATATCTATATCGTACAAAACAGATAAGAGTTGTCACTACGCCCACCTAATTATCAGGCATGCCTTGCTTTGAGCTGATTTGGCGCGTGATACTGCAGCGTCTTATCAGCACGTTTACTAAATCATAGAAATATGTATTGTATAACACACATATTTATTGATATTAACGTGTCTACCGCGATTCATATACATTATTTTACCTTAAATCCGACGTTTCAACTGGGTTACTTCAATTTAAATATCATTAAATAGTATTTATTGTGCCAGATAGTCATATAAAATAAAATAAAAAAATAAAAAGATATTTATTTACCGACACAAAAAAAACACAACGAATTGCAAGTACATTGAAAAAAACAGGTAGAATTTACAAATATTTGTGCAGTAAAATGGATGAGACTCAGCGAGACCGCTGATTTTCAGTCCCCAACCGGAAAAAAACCTAAAGCTAATTCTTAACTAAGTTCTTAAATCTAACCTATCTAACTTACTAACTAACCAGACGAATAGTTCGCTGCCAAGGCGATGTTATTGGACAGTTTATCATTTCAAAGGCTTTATTAATAATATATACAACGATAAATTGAATGTCTACCTTAGTCACGTTTGATATGAAGTCGCACAAAACATCAAATTATGCTAAACCTTTATATTACGTTTTTATGTCCCAAGTACAAAATGACAGGTCGTTTGCCCCAATGTATCCAATCAATCTGTCATGGAATATAAAAACACCCTGCTGGTCTTCTGTTCATAAATAATAATATGACTGAAATGATACAGACATCATACACTTTTATGTATATCCCACTGCATACTCGTGCCTATAACAGCCTACATTTTACAGGAGCACACGAAAGGTTGTCAATTGTTTCAAGAGTTGTAGACTGATGCAGCAACTGCGGTAATGTTAGTACATAATTACAGCTTTACTTAATATTGAGGACGGAATTCCAGACACTTTACTGGACGGCTAAGGAATAAATAAGCCATGAAACCGGCGCGGTGAGAAGGTATTTAAGGCAGGTGAGGAGGATTAAGGGCTAAGAATAAGGGAGGTAACGATTTTACAGCGTGAGTCTGGGGATGCGGGCATCTAATATTAATTTAGTTTTGAAATAAGAAGGCTCAAAGAGGATAGAAAATAACCAACTTAACTAGAAAAAATATTTTGAATAATATAAATCACGTGTTCTTTTGTCTTTCACTTCTACAAAATAAACAACATAGGTATCGCTGAAATACAAATGATCCAAATATAAATCATTTCATCAGAATCACATATTTTTATATGGAGCGAATTATTCTTTATTAAATATAGGACCACGCTTTGAGGTATTACCGTTTGGTCGGTATCGCAATGTCGGTTATATTATACGTTAGGAAACCTTAAAAAGGGTCAGTCTGCGTGCCTGGTTACTAGACGTAGTAAGATTGGTAATCGATCACATTCGATTCAATTTGCATAAATTTGAATGTCATTACCAAATCGATTTTGATATAGTAATGAAGCTATAACAACATTTTCACAGATAAGAAATTTGATGTAACAAAACAGTTTATCTTAATCAAAGAGTAAAGTAAGTATTGATCTTAATGTTGGCCATTATTTACGAATTTAGAAGGCATCATAGAGGGTTTATGATATGTGTGTAGATAAAAGAGTTTTAAAAACTTGACTGATATCAGACGAATCTAACGCCACCTTACACTTTAAAATCCTTTAAGTCGTCTATGCATCCCAAAGAAATAGACATACCTACATATCAAAAAATCCCGTATCAGTGGGATAAAAATTAGGACCAACGGAAAAGATCAATGGACCGTAGTTATGCAGACAACGACCAACTATTTTTTTTTATCAATGCAGAAAACAACCAAAGCCACTGAGGGTGTATGTCACTTTGACAAAAATAAAAAGTTGGTCGCTTTCTACAGAACTATACGGTCAATGAAATATGCCATCACTGACAATTCAGTGATGACCGTCAGTTCATTCAAATGTGGGTGGCTCGGATCGAAGAGGGTGCGCGCGCATCCCCCTGCCTGCTAAAACAGTTCACGAAACATTTGTCGCGGCTGTCAAGTTGCTAGTATAACTTGACCTTTAGAGGTACAATAGCTACAAACATATGATCTTAACTTTATTCAGCGTTTACGAGGAACGCGAACCGCAACATTATCTCACATACGCACTCTGATTTGATTTGGGAGCGCACATATGTGGTGACACTGGTGACTCCGCCTCCGGTTTCAGAGAAATAATAACAGTTTAATTGGGACTTATATTTGTCGCATACTCTCCATTTAAAAGATGCGTCCATCTATATATTTAGATCCGCTGACCACACGTATATTTTCATGTCCTTGTTTAAAAGTGATGTGGATATCGTTGTGAACAGCGCTGATTAAGACAGACTTAAATAATGATCTTAAATTAGGCTTACATATTGACGTCAAACATCTGAAAGATCTACGAGTATACATATGTTCATTTTACGATTGTTAAGGGGTATAACGCATTTTTTTTTCAAGATTTCTGACTCCTAATACAGTCGTTCAATAACCGTAATATGACCTACATATTCTGCTTACGGAGTGTTGCCGGTCATAAGAAAATCACCTTATTCAAGTCGTTGGAATCTGGAACATTATTAAAACTCCTCCAAAACTCGATAGACACTCGAGGTTTGAAATCTTCGTAACGTTTCACAAATTTTATTTCGCAACCTCTTATAATGTTATTAGATTCCCCGTAATTTTTAGAAGCTTATGGAAATACTTTGGGTGTAAATGTAAAGTAAATTGGACTAAAAATGTTTCTTCCTATCGTTTCGTTAAAAATGCATATTATTCATTCTAAACGTTAGGTTTAAGAAATTTCATTTAAATTTAACTTCGTTTTGACACTTCGAAACTCCTTGATAAACTTCTTGTATTTTCATAAGTTGGATTAACCGTATTACTTATTCACCAGCGTAAGAATTTGTTTCTACGGAGACCCCGAGTGTATGATGATCTGTCTGTTTCGGACTACGACTACTATGGTGTAAGGTTTTTCAAAATGGAGTGTAGGTAGATATTTACATGACATGTGTGTACGGGTATTTAACACCTTGCATTTGCCCCCTGCAGCTCAGTTTCTACTAGCCATACTGGTCATACTGTAGTATGTAAAAGAATTAAAAATCTGTACATAGAAGGAAAAATCATGGACGTGTGAGCGGCAAACTGACCCCTCCGAATGTGAGTCAATGTGTCAGGGGCGCATCGACCATGTGTCGCATCACACTGCGCTCACTGTGCTACAGGTTTAGGTACCTACTTACTATAACTCGGATGGTCGGTGAGAACCATCACTACATTTAATAAAACAAAGTCCTCTGCCGCGTCTGTCTGTTTGTGTGTTCGCGATTAACTCAAAAACTACTGAACGGTTTTTTGCGGTTTTCACCTATCGATAGAGTGATTCTTGAGGAAGGTTTAGGTGTATAATTTGTTAACCCCTGGGAAGCCGGAGCGGGTCGCTAGTATTAAATATGGTTGACCACCACCCACTAATACAGTAATTAATACTGTATGAAGTAACTACGTGACTTCAATAAAAATAAGTACAGAAATATGGATCGCAAGCCATCCCTCGACCCGCTCCGGTAACGATTTACTCCGCACTCGGTGTTCATTTTATTTTCATTCACCATTTTCCCCATTAATAACCAATTTGGCTTATCAACGCTCCAGTTAACACAGCAAATTATGAGTCTTTAGCTGAAATTCAAATGTCAATTAAGAATAAGTACCTATGATTACTACGTTATTGCAGAATACGTATACCTAATTAATAGTTCGTCAAAGGAGGGTTTGCTCTTCTCTACTAAATAATACACACATTTTAATGTTAATTCCGGCAGATTCCGGTAACAAAATAGAAACCTAAAAAATTTTATAACAAGAAAAAATAAGTCTCCATTTTCCATGTATCGCAAATATCGCAATTTTAAGTACAATCGAGTTCATATTATATTTCTTCACAAAGTGAAAAGATGTGCTTCTGAACCAGACTGTACACGGGAAATACCTGTGGTACGTTAGTACGTACTGTTTTGACTATTTTTTTATCTTATTACGACAAAAGGAAGTGTTATGAATGTTATGATATAAGCAGTTTGTTCGTGATCTTTTTGCTTCAAATTTAAATTAATGGGGTTGGCCGGTCGAAGTATTTAGCAGCTGTCAATCCCTAGAATTGTCAATTTTTTGTTTTTTTTTAATGCCCTGGATGTCAGCCCTTTAAGCCAAATCTCATAGAATAAGGGGCAAGCTATGATGGCGCCATCTATGCAAACCTTTGACAGTTGTCAACCCCATTGATTAAATTCAATCGAGATCCGCTCCGCGAAATCGAGTCTTTTGTACGTGCATAGCGCTATCATTTGGTCTTAAAACGGTAACTATGACGTCATATGAATCTATATCTAGGTCTAGACCTACATCTCGCCCTTATTTAGTGGCGTGGGCATTATGGCACGATCTTGGCACGAGATGAGTCGAATGGCGATGGCGCCCGACTGTCTGCCGTCTACTTTCACTGCGATAGATCGACACAGTCGGTGAAGATTGTGTGCGATGTCTGTCAATATAGGCTTCGTCACACAGGCGCGTTTTCCGGGCGGCGCGTGAGCGGAGCGTGAGCGTTTTATATGTAAAAGCGGCGCGCGGAAAACGCGCCTGTGACGAGTGACGAAGCCTTATCTAAGTAACATGTACGGCTACCACAACCAGTTTGACACTGACATATTCGCTAGCGTGAGCGTAACTTACTTTCTATGCATCTTGCTCGTACTCGCATATTAGTGCGAGCGAGATGTTTAGAAGTTACTCAGACGTTAGTGAGTATGTCAGGTTAACACTGCTAAGGTAAGGTAAGGCTACTGAGCTGTCAGACCGCCTGCTGTCTTTTCCGTCTGCCTTTACTTTAAAGGTCGTATAGGTTTAAGCGCGATTGACCCTTTTACGATCGACTAAGGACTAAGGGTTATTTTACGACCTCCACTTTCGGACACGAGATCTCCACGGAATACCATCGGGCATTTGCTGCATGAATACTGAATGGCCAGAGTTAAATATGGACCGAGTGCGACCGAATTACGGTCCGACGGAATGGGACGGCGAGTCAAGCCTTGGTTATTTAAATATTTATATGCTTTCATTTGGACTGTTCCAGAGACAGGTAGGTCACAGGAGTGATTAGGGCTAATTAATATGAGGTAATAAGTTTTTTATTGGGCAAAACATAAATACAATTTACAAGTAAACACTGCAACTCGTCATTTCTAATAATAATTATAAACGTATAGACGCTTAGTCTCTAATTGTTGAATCGGGCCCAAAGACCCAACACAAATTATTATTGGTTACGAGTTACGATCTCTATTTGCCGCAGCGAGGAACGATTTTATTCTGTCTTCAAAAGAATGTTTGGTAGTAAATAAAAAAAATGAATATATCTCATCCCTACAAAGTTGCTACGTTCGTGATCTTATATGTATGTAGGTATGTTGGACGTTCCGATTGTTGTTCATTCAATTTTGTGTTACAATATCATAGGCTTACAATTTATAAAATCTCACGTCAAGCACATTTTGTAATTTAACCTCATTAGCGGGCAACAAATAAAAGTCCGGGCTCCCCAAAAGTTTGGTAAATCGGGGATTCAGGCTAAGCTCTCGTGAAAGTTGCTCGTTCATTCCCTTAAAGGTATTCCGTATTGAAATACCAAAAGTGGGGAGGCTCAAAGGATTCTTTAGATAAAAACTCCACAACCTAATATAGCTTCAACGTCGATATTGTTATCTGACAATTTATAGCTAAACCTTATTGTAAATACATAAACGACCCACTGATGTTCAGTTAAAAAGTGTTTAGTTAGTTTTGTTGGGCATTTTCCGCAAATCGAGATCCATTGTGCCTATTTTGCGTGAAACGAGGTAGCGAAACCTCTACGAAACCTTCAGGAGCAAAGTCTTCAGGTTGCTAACTGCCTCTATGCATAATTAACGAGTTACATACACTAATTACCGCAGCGAAGGTACTATAATACATTATCTGTGAGACCGAGCTTTGCTTTTATTTATATTTATAATGCTTCGGCCAAAGTTTAACAAGATGATTAATCAGTTGATCATTCACTCAACCGGATGTTGATATTTAACTCTATTTATATATAATTTGTTTAAAAAACTGACACAAACATTGCCAATACTCAATAGCCACACGTTGCCCCGATGATATTGATCAAATACGAGTAACACATGATTCACTGACCGAATTAAGGTAGGCATAACAATAAATAACCCGTATTATTCGTTCCCCAACATATAGGAAAGAAAGAATAGGAATGAAAAGTTTGTTTGAGGCACTACTGGCACTAGTTAGTGTAATACTTATTTTTTTAAATAAATAAACCAAAATGTATGTGTTATATTTAAATATTTTTTGAGTTATCAAAGGGTCAAAAGTGGTTCTAAATACAACACACGAAAGCGCCACCAGTACCTTTTTCTTGGACTTGGCTTGACATTCTGCCTCGTGTCTTGATAATTAATATTAAGTTATGCTACTTTAGACAGACTTAATCAAAATTTGTAGTGGCTCTACACTTCTGAAACAGATGATTTGTATTGCGATTGGCTCAATACTTCCAAAAATATGCCAACAGCTGAGATAGTAAAACTATGTTGCAATCAGCGACATAACTGGAACTTTTATGGATTTACGATCATTTAATTTGGAAGCAGTTCCCCACCCGACCTAAACTTTCCACACGCGTACGCTCGACGAATCGAATTCCTTAGGGTAAAAGTGTTTACATGATGTACCTATACATAGCTGAGTCTTAGGAGAGAGATCACTGGTTCGCGAAGCCAGCATAAGCTTCTCTTCTTCTTCGAGCTGTATATAGTCCTGGGAATACTGTACTTAGGTTCTACCATAGAGAAAAAAATACATAGAGTGCTCACTCCATACATCAGTTTTAGTACCAAAAAGACTATTAGCATCTAGCATCGAGTAGCGGAACTATCAGTACTGCTACTTGACAATAGATGTAGCACCGACCGGAAAGTCTTATGCTGTTGAGATAAGACTTTCCGGGCGGTGCTACATCTATTGTCAAGTAGCAGTACTGATAGTTCCGCTACTCGATGCTAGATGTAGACACTGAAATTAATAGTCTAACTGATTTATGGAGTGAGCACTCTTGTCTTATTATATTTCTCTATGACTGTACTTAGGTTCTACGATCTTTTATTTTGCGGCCCGAGATCCCATAGCTAGCAATTAGCATACTCGTAACTCGTAATTAATAATTATGAATTTGTGGGTTTGATGGTTTCCAATGGCGGACGTCAGACGTCAACACCTACAGCATTTCCTGATGATACCTTGTAAAGAGAGGCGAAACATGTGTCGAGTTTTGATGGTGGTTTTGTTACATTTTTCGCGGTGGGAGGATTATAATGGCCTGAGAACATAATATAATTGTAAGGCACTGCGAGCCGAAGGAATACCAGCCCAAAAGCATTCACATTTTAATTTTTTTTTATGTGACTCGTTCAGCAATCAACACTAATATAAGTAGGTAGTGTAGGTACGAGTGAGATGCACTGTAAAACTGTGCACTGTAAAGTAGTGTCAAAACAAGTTTATATTTTTAGAGTTCGAATGCAGCTCCAGGCGCGTGTTGTACAACTTGTACATAGCAATAAACCGTTAATGGATGTTCCCATGTTAACACCTTCAAAGAAAAGGAAAAAAATACAGGTAAACAAAGTTTATGTTTTCCTTGTATTATGGCCTTTATAAGCCGAAGAAACCAAAATATTTCTCTTTGTGCACGCCGTTTCTAGCGGTTAACGAGGTGTATGTGTATTGCCTTTGGCAGGAGCCTTGTTTATATCTCGCTGTGAATAGATGTTCAACCAAGACAATAAAATAATAAAATGTATATAATACCATGCACTCTTTTACTGTAACAATAATAGTAGTAGGCTGCGTGGGTTTAAATTGAAGCGGGCAAAAGTGATAAAAACGTTTTTAGGGTTCGGTAGCCAAATGGCAAAAAACGGAACCCTTATAGATTCGTCATGTCTGTCTGTCTGTCCGTCTGTCTGTCCGTCCGTATGTCACAGCCACTTTTCTCCGAAACTATAAGAACTATACTGTTGAAACTTGGTAAGTAGATGTATTCTGTGAACCGCATTAAGATTTTCACACAAAAATAGAAAAAAAACAATTAATTTTTGGGGTTCCCCATACTTCGAACTGAAACTCAAAATTTTTTTTTTCATCAAACCCATACGTGTGGGGTATCTATGGATAGGTCTTCAAAAATGATATTGAGGTTCCTAATATCATTTTTTTCTAAACTGAATAGTTTGCGCGAGAGACACTTCCAAAGTGGTAAAATGTGTGTCCCCCCCCCCCCTAACTTCTAAAATAAGACAATGATAAAACTAAAAAAAATATATGATGTACATTACCATGTAAACTTCCACCGAAAATTGGTTTGAACGAGATCTAGCAAGTAGTTTTTTTTTAATACGTCATAAATCGCCTAAATACGGAACCCTTCATGGGCGAGTCCGACTCGCACTTGGCCGCTTTTTTTTATTCTCCATACATACTAGATTTAATTTTCATTCAAAATCAAAGTTTATAATATCTACTACCCAGTAGCACCTGTAGATTTAACCGATAGTTATCTGTCTGGATATTTTAAGATAATGGGTAAATTCAATTAAAATAACTCCCAGCGTCACTTCGCCTACGAGCGCAAACATTTTCAAGTTATTTTAAATCAATTTCCCAGAGAATATTAAAACCAGAGTAACTATATAACAGCCTCATACTATGAATACCTTTTCTGTTATACGTGCGGAAGACAGCGTCAACTTTGGCAAACTGCGCTAAATGAAGTTGCAGCTTTCCTACACAGCTCGGCCAGTAAATAAGAAAGTCTCAGATCACATGGAATTGTCGGCCGAGGCGAAGCCGATGTTTCCAACTTGACTGCTAGGTACGTAATATACTATACTAAATATGTACAACCAGGTGGCGCTTGTCTTGTCTAATGTATCATCTGAACCTAACAGCGCGTCACGTCATGTACGATAGCATAAAGTAAGTATAGTATAGAGTAATCGGCCCATACAAGCCTCGCTTAGTTCCACAAAAATCCAAGAGATGTCACTCAGAGCACCATTGGGCCTAAATATATATTTGTGTTATTTCAAATCTTGCCAATTTTTAAATTAACATGTATAGTTCTAATTTATTTAGCATATTACAACAAAAACCTTTTAAAACATCCATTTACACATAGTAAATCGACGCAGAAAAAAATAAATAAATAATGGCATGAACTATTCTAAGCGCCATCTATCGCATTACTAGACAGTTAGTTTCTTGCCGTTGTAACACACTAAATAGCTCGATTGTTTGAGAAAGACTATCAATAGATGTCACTGTAGTAAATCCTCATACTTTATGATCATATCACAGACAACATATCAACATTATTAAGTAATAAATAATATAATTTTTCTCAAAAATGGACGGCAAAGTCGACGTTGCCGGTTAAAAAATAGGTCGCGAAGTGTGTAGTTTATGGTCATTCTAAAAATTAAAAAGTTAAAAACATTGCTGTCTCGATTTCGGGACTGCAATGTTGCATACAAATTCCATTATTAAACGAGTTCCAAACTTTTTAAAACTTTAAATGGCCATATCAAATGAAGGCATAGGTCCATTAAACAGCCGAACAGATGATCAGCACTTATTATTAATATAATGTTGGTACCGCGACTATTTAGGTGTCTCAAATACGTTGGCGTATTTTCAGCAGAAAAATACACTTCTATTTTTTTTAAAGGCGGCAAGCAAATCTTTTTAATGGTTTTACTTTTCTCTGTGAAAATTAGAACGTTGCTTCTGTAAAATATCTCTTGCACCATTTTTGAGAAAAGCACTATATATGACTCGGCTGGAAGGCTACTTGCTGGCTTCGGATTCAATTAAACGGACTCCCAAGGTCGTCCGTTTAAAACGAATCCTCAGCTTGCAAGTAGCTACTTCCGAACCTCGACAATAATGTACTATTGTTCTTAGAAACGTGATAATAATTAAAATATATTAAACCTACATGGTATCATCAGCCACACTGTTAAGTGTTAACTGTACCGATGTACAGTTAGGAGTGTTGCTGTTTGTATATTAATTTACTTAACCTTACGCATTACAAAATTGTCCTCATATAGCTATACATATATTTTAGGACAGTCTTACACTAATCGACCTACTTGGTAACAAAACATTGTAAATTCTTGAGTAGTTTGAATAGCAGGGCAGGTGACAAAAACTTGCTCAAAAGCATAGAAGGTAGCATCCTATAGAAGTGGTGTACGCGTGCCTCCGTGAGGGACAAAACATGTAAATTCGACCAATCATAGCGTCGCATTGCGCCGCTATGATTGGTCGAATTTATTTGTTATGGTGGGCAACAAATGAATTCGACCAATCACGGTGGTCAATTTACGGTGGGGAATAAAACAAGATGTGAGACTGTGACAAGGACAAACAATAATAGCGCTTTCGCTGCTACTCCTACTGAAAGATACATAAGACTATCCCGTTCTGTCAGTTATCCCCTGCTTCTATTCATGCTCAAAAGAGAAGAGACATCCGACATTTAAAAAAATATCCCTATATGTATGAGAGCAATAATACAATGTGTAAATGTAAATACATACATATCTTATATTTTATGATCATATCAAAGCTGGAAGTCCTAGGTTCGGATCCCCCTAAAAGTGTATTAATATGGTGTCCCATGGTGGTGGCCCATTTGTCCCCGCCGCCATACAAGAGGTGTGGACAGATGGGAATAGATATAGACCATTAATATATACACACACAATTAAAAAACAAATAAATGTCCTATGAGGATTTGAACCCAGGACCTCCTACTTCATAGCACATAGCAGAGCAGGGTCACTGTCACTACTGACTAGCTAGGAGGCCGTAGAAATAATATACAATTTATATATATTTAAATTAAGTACAGTCAGCGTCGTATAGTAGGTCGCATCCAAAGTATTCAAATAGTTCAGTACGCCATACAAATAATATGGTGTACCGAACTATTTGAATACTTTGGATGCTACCTACTATATGACGCTGACTGTACTTATATAACAATTAACAAATCAGACTGCCAGCCACAGTTTAATGGCTAATCTAGGATTAAAACTTTTTAGTGGCTTGCCATTATGTTCAAAACATTTAGCTTCATACCACCAAATATTTAAGTTTACCGCCATTGCCCGCCAGCATTGAACAAATTGGTTGTTAGTGGGTAGACAAAATAAAGTCACTATCATGTTAAACATTGAATTTATTAATTGTATTTTATTATTTTTAAGAGAATCTTCATAGCATGTGTCTGTCCGTTGAAACAGGAATCAATCTCAACCATCTTCCACTCAAAATATTTTACTTGTGGTACAGTCGCCATCAGATATATCGGAGCGGCCAAGGCGCTCACAAATATCTGAACACGCCTCTATTGTCAGGGCGTTAGAGTGCGTGTTCAGATATTGTGAACACCTTGGCCGTTCCGATATATCTGATGGCGACTGTACAGAGATGCATTGACTATTTCATCTTCACTCTCTTGTTGCATACATTGTAACTTCTAGTGGCTAGAGGCTGGGTCCTGAAATCAGAAACATATTTTTTATATATAAAATGTAATAATATCACAATAAAGTTTAATACACATTGCCTTCACATTGGAGTCTGTTTGCAAACACTAACCATTGTATAGATTTAGACCAAGAAAAGTATGCAGCGATATTGATCGCCTGCGCAGTACATGTGTTATTTTAAATGTCAAACATCTTTGAAATTATGACGTACCTTTCTTCTTTCTTGCTCTAACTCTAAATACTTTGGAATCTTTTGCTTGCTCGGGTATCAATATTAGCATGGGGGGTTAAAATAAAACTTGACAATAGTTATTAGTGGGCAAGGGGGCAAAGCAGTTGTTTAACCGCTCATGCTAATGTTGATTCCAGGGCAAGCAGAAGATTTGAACTATGAGCGTAGCGAGTGGTTCGAGAAGTGGAATCTTGAGCGTTGTGAGAATTCAAGGCACGAGGGTTAAACAAACATTGCCACCTAATGAAACACAGAATTTATCACCATGCCAATGCAGGGAAAATACCAACTATAAAATACCAAAAAAATCAAATCCACATGAACATTATAAAGAATTTATAATTCAAAATCATCATTTAAAAGTAAATTCTACCAGCTAACATAAGGAAACTCAAAATTTAGATCTGATTACTTTGCCCCACATGTGGGATAAATCATAAATGCAATTTTCTCATTAGTATTTGAACAATCAAGGGTGCCTTTACCAGTTGGTGTGGTGATAAATTATTTAATTAACCTTTGTATTCAAAACAAACTTACCTGAAGTGTTAATTTTTTATCAATTTTATCATTTATTGGCAAACAGTAGACACTGTCAGATTAATATGTAGGTTTTACCATTAGTAGTGTTCCGTTACTACATCGGCAATTCACGTCATCATCACAGGTCTTTTCGTCTATTGCAGACGATTTATGCATTGCTGTTTAGACAACGGGTTTGGTGATTGTGGAGGCCGATGCGTGAGCGGCACGACCTCCCACATTTTGGGCACATGTCACGCTTAGCACAGTCTTTAAAGCGCCACATCGGTCTTCCAACTTTCCTTTTAGCATACCTACGCAACTGCACCAAGCAAGACACGTCTAGGTATTCTATTCACGTACTTGTACTATAGTTCAAATGAAGCTATAATATGAAATTAATAAGTTTGTATAAACAGAAACAAAGCAAAGGCAACCAACAAACGCGGTGCCGCTTTGTGGCGACTTGACTATTTGACAGTTTATTTTTAGTGTTGCCGTTGAAAGTTCTTTCTTGTCCCTAAATAGAGCTTTTATGATTTATTATTATACAATATTATTAGTTCAAATAAAATATGATATTCCAAAAGACTACAAATAATATTATATAGTACTTAAATTCCAAAATAATGATAATTATGCCTCAGTGTCCATTTCTGAGGGCCTACCGCGAACCACGTTCGACGTGTTGCCTCTCTGTCGCACTTGTAAATTCGTACGTAAGTGTGACAGGGAGGCAACACGTCGAACGTGGTTCGCGGTAGGCCCTCAGCTTTTTTAAGGAACAGGCGTATAACATTACCCTGAAGTAGGGGACTAATTTTAAAATAGCAATAATCATTACTTGATGCCGTTTTTGACGTTTCTGTGCACGCTGTTGTCTGTCTATACTTATAGGTCACATAATTAGTGATACAAACACCTGCCTGGTCAATATACGCAAAATTAGATATATTTATTCTAATTATAACAGAAAAAGTTTATTAAAACAAACATTAAATGCTTTTGTATAATAATTTCAGGTTTGATAGGTACGGGTTTTGCCATGGGAGAAGTTGAAAAGGAACGTTATGAAAACATATCTTTGTATGTATAGGTACTAAGATGGTACAAATCATGTACAAATCTGTTGCTTAAAAATAAAAGCACGACGCGACGTTGCCAAACTGCTATGAGTTACTGCGAAGCGAGTCCAGTTTAACTCGACAACGTCGCATCGTATTGTTACAATAGGGTATTTTCGTACTAGTCAAATCAGTTACTTTTTTATAGTTATTGCAATGCAACTTGTATCGTAAATTTTTAGAAGGCACGATAAGAGTGAATTGAGCATGAATTGAGGTATTTTATCTCATTAGGATCGAAAGAGCTCGTGAATTTGAGTACAAATAACACAAAAGTGGCAAAAAAGATCACAATATAAAAAATGGCAAAAAATAGTAGTTTTCGATATAAGTGCGAGAAGTATGTCATTTTGCACGAGTACCGAGCTTTCGATTTTTCCGGAAATATACTGAGGGGCTACCGCCAAAACCGAAATTCGCAAATTGCGGGGATCTTTCTCTTTTACTCCAATGCAGGCGTAATTAGAGTGACAGAGAAAAATGCCCGCAATTTGCAAAATTCGATTTTCGCGGTTATAGCCCTGTCACTTACAACGGATGCCTTTGCTTTGATATCTGGTGGCGTTAAATTAACTCCAAAATCGTCTGAATCACTCATTTTTATTTAATAACTTATGCTTTCTTGGCAATTACTTACAAACATAAATCACTTTAAATGTTGAATAAAAAAGGCGGGAAGGGAATAAAAAAAGTTTTACTTTTAATTGCCATTTTTTTCAATGTGGATTCTGTTGTCACTGTTGTCAGCATTATGCCAATTGAAGAGAAATTGTATTATTAAAATTAATAAAATTAATTTTCAGAACATATAATTATACATGGTCAACCAGATCTTGACAGTAGAAAAAGGCGGCAAATTTGAAAAATGTAGGCGCGAAAGGATATCGTCCCATAGAAAATTTGAATTTCGCGCCTTTATTTTACTGACAAGATTTGGTTGACCAGCTATATGTAAAAAAACATGAATCTTTTGTTATTTCATTATATTGATATATATCTAATTAATTACATTTATATTAAGTGTATAAAGTGTATTGTACGAACGTCAGCTTCATTCTGTCGCGCGTTGTTCAAGTAATACTATTGGGTCTCGAATAATACTCCTTTATGCCCAATCGCGCGTTGTTCAGGTGGGTCATTTATAAGCAGGTCTCGCATAATACTCATTTATTTAAAATGTATCAATCAGATTACTTTTTAGCACTAGTGTAAAAAAATCAAACTTTACGCACGATTTGCAGCTACAAAAACTAAACTTTTTGAGCAATTGGATTAAAAAAATATAAAGAAACGCTCAAGTACCAGTGGCATGGTGGCATATAGACGGACTTACGCCAGTAGTAATGTCTAATCCTTTTGCCATGCACCAATGGTAGCATGCGCAAAATTATTATGACAGGTATTTATTTTCAGCCGGTTTAAATAGTTTCGGCAAGACTTATGTAGCATTCTTATAATATATAAATATTATCATCACCACAGTATCGTTTTCCGAAATTACTTTATGGTTATACCGTTTGGCTACGCTATTTCTCTGTACCCTGCCTCTCCCTTCCCTCCCTGTACTCCTTAAGTGCCCGAACTCTCTTTACTCATACTGAAAGATACATAAGACTATCCTGTTCGGTCATTTCCTTCCACCCCTCATGCTTGATCCAGTTTTAAACTAGATTCATGATTTATTCAATACGCTATAAAGCGACATCTGTTGATTACTTCTAATCGTTGGCAACGACATATGTCTACTAACTTTCAATGAAGACGTATAGATGTCGTTAGGAATTCTATGATTTGGATGTGACACAGCGCCATCTTGTATCCATGATAGGCAACAGTGCTTTTTCAGTGACGCCATCTGGTAATGGTGCGCTTTTAGGCGGTCACATTTGAATGTATGGGATAGCAGCGTCTGTATATATGTAGTCTGTGACGATAGTCACCAACACTGCAAAAGCAGCCAGGTTCATGTGGCTCTCCGTGTGACATGACAGTGACCCTTACAGCGCGATTGTACCGAGTTACTCTGTTCTGGGCTCATTCTGTGTTAGAGGTACTATTTTAAAAGCGAGCAAGTGCTGTTAACCACCCGCTCAATACGCCAGGGGGGCTTATTACTATAAATAGAGACCCCCCGCGTGTCGAGTGCACTTTGTAAACTTACAATACAAGCGTATTAGTTTCACATCAAGCAAAAACAGACTTTATGCGACATGGTATTAAGGTAAAAATCAGTGACAAATTGGTGTGTACTTGCTATGCCAGCTGCATATACACTTCAGATGCAGCTGATGTGGTAATTGAGCGTTATTATGTGGGAAGCATGAATAAACTACGATTTTCTTTATCTTACGGATCTCCCTGGATCTTAGTATTATTACTACATAGTATAAAACAAAGTCGCTTCCCGCTGTCTGTCCTATGTATGCTTGGATCTTTAAAACTACGCAACGGATTTTGATAAGGTTTTTTTTAATAGATAGAGTGACTCCAGAGGAAGGTTTATGTATACATAACTTTTTAGCTTAAATAATAAACGTTGAAACATTTTATATCATGACGCTTGAATTTTTCTGTGTATAATTTGTTAACCCCTGCGAAGCCGGGGCGGGTCGCTAGTAAACTCTTTATATGTTCTAAGCTCACGGGAGTTATATAAATAGTCAAGAAATAAGTAGTACCGTAAAACGGGGTGAGTAGGTTTCGCGGGGAGAAGTGGGTTATGAATGGGGAGCGAAGGTTTGAGAAGGGGGTGAGAAGGGTGTTTAAGGCTACTGCTACAAAAATAATGTATTCCAATTTAAAATGGAGCTATAGTAATACGCATAATAAAAAAAATCGATCCAACGATCTTCCAAAATCACCTTTGTATGAAAACCCCTCTCACCCCAAATACGAGGCACTACGGGGTGAGGTGGGTTTCCTCTTTATCGTCAAAGTTATGAAATGGAACTACCCAAAATAAAATAAAAACTAAAATACAAACGTCCGGAACACTTATTATATACACCATTCAGTTTTCATGTAAAAATAAAATGTTATCGAGGTTTGAATTTCAGTTTTGACCCTACTCACCCCATTTTACGGTACCCTACGATAACAGCAGAAAAATCAAAGATACGAAAGAACGGCTGAAATTCCATATACATAAAATAATAATCAAGAATATAAAATAAAACCGGCCAAGTGCGAGTCGGACTCGCGCACGGAGGGTTCCGCACCATCAACAAAACAAGCAAAAAAACGGTCACCCATCCAAGTACTGACCCCGCCCGACGTTGCTTAACTTCGGTCAAAAATCACGTTTGTTGTATGGGAGCCCCACTTAAATCTTTATTTTATTCTGTTTTTAGTATTTTTTGTTATAGCGGCAACAGAAATACATCATCTGTGAAAATTTCAACTGTTTAGCTATCACGGTTCGTGAGATACAGCCTGGTGACAGACGGACGGACGGACGGTCGGACGGACGGACGGACGGACGGACGGACGGACAGCGGAGTCTTAGTAATAGGGTCCCGTTTTTACCCTTTGGGTACGGAACCCTAAAAAAATGATATGACGCAAACAGGCAGACGAATCGCCTGATGGTAAGCAATTACCGTCGCTCATAGACACCTGCAACAACAGAGAGTTGCAAGTGCATTCCCGGAATTTAAGATAGTAGTTCAGGGTTACGTAAGTTGGTTGGTTACAAAGATTGCCAAACGGAAACCTATTATTTAACTTTATTAAGCCTCTTCACCGCCAAGACCCATAATGGTAAGCGGAAAATAAATCTAAAGTAGGAAGATATTTTGGTAATCACTAGTGTCTAAAATCATTCACCTTAATAATTCCTTAACACACATATATAGTCTTTTTAACCTTGTGTGAGCAAAAAACATGGATGACATCATGAACAGCGCCTTGCCTACAAGCAATTCACGCTATTCATACTAATAACAGCAGTAAGGTTCAGAATAGTTCAATTGAGCCCGTTTTAATACAGGCAAATGTAGTTTGGCACAACTGCACCAGAGACCAGTAAATGGCAAAGACAGGTCTCGTATAGTACGGCACTTCTGAGGTGAACTTTTCGCTTCAAACCGTAATCTTTCAAACAAAGGCCATTGTCTCTATTATCGCAAAAGCGCTTGCTCCCGACTTGGCACGTGCCAGTACAACATTCATATTGAAAAACAACCGGTATCGTCATAGTATTAAGGTTCAAATTTAATGTCACTGATATTCTATATATTACGTTTTGGTAGTGTAGGACGATAGACCGCCCCGAAGCGATACGGCACTCATATTATTTTGATACTTAGTGTGGTATTAAAAATGAAACACGGTTATTTATGATAAAGCGTTGTATATTTGTTATATAACAAAATCTAAATTTAAGATTAATAAGTTTAACATAGGTATAATCAAAAATTTTCCGTGTAGGTATATAAACAGTTATACCGACCTTTTTTCTGACCGTTGACACGTGACGTTTTGTTAGAAAAGCTGTACGCTTCAAAGCTCCATGTTTGCCTTATCAGTGTTTTTATTGTTACTATGCGTCGGCATCACATCAGAGGTGCTAATTTCACAGTATCGTTATTTTAAAGATAAGAAAAAATAACAATGCTTGCAGCTGCACCTTTGTAAATTATTACATTTACCACCGCAAGCTAATAATTTAAATAAAACAATATAATAAATAACCGCGTTTCATTTTTAACACCACACTAAGTATCAAAATAATATGAGCGCCGTATCGCTTCGGGGCGGTTTATCGTCCTACACTACAAAAACGTAATATCTAGAATATCAGTGACATTAAATTTGAACCTTAATACTATGACGATACCGGTTGTTTTTCAATATGAATGTTCTACTGGCACGTGCCAAGTCGGGAGCAAGCGCTTTTGCGATAATAGAGACAATGGCCTTTGTTTGAAAGATTACGGTTTGAAGCGAAAAGTTCACCTCAGAAGAGCCGTACTATACTATGTTGCGCTCGCGCCTAATATTGTTGTTGTACTACAGTGATCATGAAATAAATAGGTTAGATAGTCACTCAACACATCCTTTTTTCAATGTATTTTTTACACACACACAAACACAAGGTAACAAAGGTTGTTACGGTATATTTGGCTATCATGGCGGTCAAGTATTTCATGGTAAGGCTTCGACATTCATGTGTTTTGTACAGTTTAAAATGCTGTAACCTTGGATTATGAGTTATCACTGTAACCTAATACCTACCATCTGTTTTAACGCTCGCAGATAACTCATTAGAGCCAATCGATCGCGTTAGGGCGTGTTTTATTTTCGATGAGATGTATGTTGCATTGGAACTACCGTAAAAAAAAATACATCAGGGGGTTACCTTTACAAAATACGTTTTTGAGACTTTTCTAAGTAGCGTAAAGCAACGCATTACAAAAAACGATCGAGGAATACTACGTCATATTGGTAGAGACTTAATTATTTACTTGTCTTTGTTGCCTTTTGCTGAGTTATTAGACTCAATTAGAAATAGAAGTGTTCCTTTCATGATTAAACAAAAAAATTGTTGGGAAGTTGCCAGTGAATCGGACTTATCGCGTGAATGAACGTAAAATGATAACAAACAAAGCAGAAAATTACTAATAAAGATAAAATATTAATCACAAACAATGTTTTTAGTTGAACAGATGTATGAACAATTGAACTGATAATTTGTTTACATTAATACAAAAATGTTTTACAATAACATTTGTTGTAGATTGGATCATCATAAATTTATAGCTTAGTTTTAGTTAGCAGACTAAACCACGTTGAATGATGGTCCCTATGACAGTTCATTTTTATACGGAGCATGTCATGTAAAACTATTGTAGACATTTTAAATCATCATTTGCTTGCCCTTTTCCCATAATTTGAGGTTGGTGCAGCATGTTTTTTTCTTCCATACCTCTCAATATTTCTTGGCTTTAAATCATTAAAACCTTTATTTCGGTAAATTTAAAAATAAACTGTATACTCTCACTGGGCCAACAGACCAAGTATGGTTAGATATGAATTACGCTAATTGCCGCACCGAACATGTAAAAAAATAGCTATAGGGTCATGGATATTATTAATTAACATTAGGGTTATAGATACATACATACCTTTCATATATGTGTGGTGGTCACAAGTTGTGGGTTCAAACCTCGGTTGCGCTTGATAGACAAGAAAAAAATGGTGCTCAACACAGTCCCAGTACGTGCCATCTTGAAACTTGAGTCATTGTCAATAGAGCTGACAGCAAGGTGTCAACTATTGGGCATTAGCATGTCAAGCACTAGTATGTTTACCTTATAATAAACAAAAGATCGTCGGTTTATCTAAGCTAAAGACGGGGTATTGCAATGGTTGTCTTACAAGAACTAAGATGAATTGGTATAGGCAGCTGTAACAATATTTATTTACAATTTATTCTGATACTAGCGTATTATACTTCCACAAAATTCTGATCTACTTCATTATTATTTTTAAGCCTCATATACATATTTACACAAAAGAGCAAACTGATGAGTACTAAGAAAGTATACAAAGTATTTTGTTTATAATAATCAAATCTAAACCAAGCCTACCTTAATTTTACTTTGTGTAATCACAACTACTGTCTGTTCGTGAAATATTAAATAATGAAAACCCTACTCAAAAGTCATTTAAACCTGTACCATGTATACCTAAGTGTTCAAATTTTATTATCACTAACTTAAACTGCCTCCAGCATATCAATACTAACATTTATCGATTATTTATGCCATTATTTCAATTAGTAATACTTCGCAATTTACTGGCTAACTTTCTATTAAAAACGAGAGTGGAGAGAAATTAATAATCTGCTGATACAGACTGTAACTCTTACCTTTTTCACAATCCAATTCCAGCAAAGAGCTAATGGGTGTTGAAGCTGATAACACAAACAAATTCCACTATTGTTTAACTAAAGTCCCCGTAAATTAATTTCTTTTGAATTCCGCGATAATCAATACGCGTACACAAAAAACAGTCAACCGACTATCATCTCGTCTCTCAGTCAACTATACAACGTAACTTTCACGTTTATATCCGCTGAGTTCTGGATGATCTAAAACGAAAGATTAAATTTAAAATTACTCAAATGTAAATTAACTTGATTTCAATGATTTCAATCGCAGTAACTTATTAAAAGTTGTCATATAGAGAAATTGGTGAAAACATAGGCATGTGAAATAAACTGTCATGCATAATATGCAGCAACATTACGTTCTATGTCGGTGATTTTTCTATGGTGTAGCCAGGTAAAAGTTCTTAAAATACGACAATAAGAGCTCCACAGGCCACAGACATTTTGTGATTTTTTTGACACAACAGAGTGAAATGAAATGAAGCGAAAAGATAGAATGAGACAACGTATTACAGCATATATAAATATATATGCTGTAATACGTTGTCTCATTCTATCTTTTGAAAACTGTACACAAATGTTGTGTGTTTTGACAAATGTATTTGTCGGAATTTCAAGGGCCATATGTACTGTAAAACGTTGTACAATATACGTGCGAATCGTAATTCGCACTTGTATCGTAATGTACTATTGCGTCTGCCATATCTAGGATAGTATTTCCTAAAATATGTATTACACATGAAATATCTATAGGTCGTTTTTTTATTTAGCATTAGAAAGAAGGTAAGCGATCATGACATGTCTTTTTATTGAAAAACGCATTTTAAAAATCAGTAACTTACACTTATGAAAGCAGAAGAATATATGTAATATATAAATGATCGTATTAGATTCATAATTGTTACATATTTGCCGTGGCTTATTTTTAAAACATGTTTTTCAATTAAAAGACACATCAAGATTGTTTACCTTTTTTCTAATGCTAAAAAAAACGAAGTCTAGTCATTATTATGAGGGTCATGAAATAACCTCAAAAACCTTAACAATCTCGATTTACATTTTACTGTAGCAACACGAGGCACAAGGACCGTTCCGAAACTATTATTATATCTTCCAACGGTACTTGGTGCATTTTACGTTCATAATTTTTTATTTCAATAATTTATTTAAAAGTGACTAATTTATTTATATACTTGTTTAAGTATATTAATTACATTCTATGTATAAATACAACGTATTTATTCTTTAAATAAATCAAATTAAAGAGTTCTTGAGTTTTGATTTTTGAACGTGTTCTATTTTTTATCTCTTTCTTTCACTCTACGTCATTCTCTCACGTTCGATGTATGGTGTCATTTCGTTTGTAATATTCGTGATTAAAGAAATATTAAAATGTTCAGAAGATTCCTTGTATGTTTAGTCAGCTATGTCTTACTACATTGAAGATATGCTAGTGACTTTTGGTGGTGTGGAAAAGTTATAGCGAAGAAATTGTAGATAAATAGTTCAGTATGAACTGTCACCAAGTATTAAGTGGAGCCTGTAATTCAGGGGATCAATGTTTTGCTGTGGGCTCCGTCGAGGGAATCCCCTTCACAGTAAGTCATATGGTTGAGCATTAAATGACAGTTCTTATTAAGCTAGGTCTTGTGATGAGATATCTTTTAAGGTGGTAATAGAGTAATAGTCCTAACAGGAAAATCTAATTTAGCCTAGATTGATAAGCACTATATTTTGCATTGGGTGCTGTATTAGGTTTCTGGTAGTAATTAAACAATTTTAGAAGGATTCTAGTGCCTTGCGGCCAGTAACTATGGCCTCATGAAATAGTTAGATAATTTCCTTGAACATTAATTTGCATCTGTTAGCTACAGATATTTAAATGTTATTGTAGACACCATTGTTATCCTTGAAGGTGATCAGTTACATTGCTCGTCGTTGTTATTATGGTCTTGTTTTGTTGATTTACCTTCAAGTTCACACCATTATTCTTGAACCTTAGTTGATTATGATTTATCTCTAACAATCTTTTAGAGTACTAACAAAGTACTTGTATATTGTCTCTAAACACTCACAGATAACACTTTAATTTATTACTGATGTTTGTTTATACAATGTCATAGTACAACAAATATACTTCATTGTATTATACCTTTGCATTTCATTGTAGTTGTAGTAGTAATGTATATGTTAGAAGATACCTGTTCATTTTAGTTTAAATACTAAAATATTTTATTTTTAATTAGTTACCTAAATAATTTAAAAATCCAGTCCTAAGCACGCATGAAATTAATATAGAACTATCTCAATAATAACTTGAATTGTGTGTCTACTACAAAATACTTTGTATGTAGCTCTTAAGCATGTATATATGGTTATGTAATCTATCTTACATTTACATGCCTTTTTATGTTTTGCTGTAAGCTTTTTGATATTAACCTCATGCCGCCCACCATACAAATTTATAGCCGAGGAAGTTTGAACCTTGTTGCATTTTCAATTGGGTTGAATTTAATTTGTTCGAAAATTTTACGAGACATGAAATGTGACCTTCTTTGTTATTAATTAAAGTTGACATTCCATCGAAACTGAGTATACATCCTAATGTACATTGGGCGGCACGAGGTTAAAATACAATAGACCAACTTTATTTAAGATATTTCAAGATAACACATAAAGCTTGTGCCGCCCAATGGTACATTAATGATGTACACTCTGATCAATGGAATTTCAACCTTCATAAAACCAAACAAAGTAACATTTCTATTGTCTTTTAAAACTTTCGAACGAACAAAATTCAACCCAATTAAAAATACAATTAGATTCAAATTTCCTTAGCTACAACTTTTTATGGTTGGCGGCATGAGAATAAATCTTCCAATTCTACAAATGGTAGTAATTTGTGGGAAACTCCGGAATTCATGGGTTAACTGAATATGCCGCAGTCTATATAAACATGCCGAATCATAGCCTATTCAAATCACTCACAAAAATGAGGTTATCAAACAACTGTAGTATATTTGAGCAAATTCCATGTTTTGTCATTGTTGAAAATTAGACAGGTTTCTGTGTTTTTTTTTTTTTTCATTACTCCTTGTTGATTTTTCTTGGATTCTCCTTTTAAAAATAATCAAGTTTCTGTGTGATTTTTTAAAATATAAAAAGTACAGTTTTGCATTAGCTCGAATACATGTAAAAATTCTATATATTTTTATTTTGCATTAGTTTCCTCTTAAGGGGCCCACTGATTAACAGTCCGCCGGACGATATCGGCCTGTCAGTAAGCACAAAAAGTTGACAGCTCCGAACAACTGATAGGCCAATATCGTCCGGCAGACTGTTAATCAGTGGGCCCCTTAAAGTGGGTTCTACTGACTTAAGTAAGACTTTTAAGTGGGTTTTACTGTAGTAGTTTTCAAATCAGTTGCTGTATCATCAACATTGTTTTCAGGCTTATGCTGCGGGCTGCAACATAGTGATACTAGCTTCCAATTTTGAGAGGGTCCAGATTATCCCCGGAGCTATCCACGGCTACATCCGTATCGGCTCTCTGGACTGCAGTACGGACACTGGAAAGATCGCTGCGGCGTATGGTGCTGAAGTCTGTATATTTGAGCCAACACCATTAATCCATAGTGCTGCTACTACTCATGTAAGTCCGTACAAAGAAATTAAATATAAACTTTTTCATAGTAGGTTCCAAGCCGCAGAATTCCCACTTTGTGAATGAATTTATTCACAATTTGACACTAGGTTGGTGGGATGGTGCAAGGTGCAAGTTTCAGCTAGGTGTTGTACTGACTGGAAACAGTTAAACAAGCTTTATTTATCGAGGGAACCCTTCATTCCACGCTTCCCAGACGAAACCCAAGGCAATAAAACTCCGCGGTCGGATTGGTAAAAATAACGCGTATATATACACTTTACTGACAAGACGTAAGCCTTATTGCAAAGGCATAAAGTCTATAAATAATCAGTTAAGATTGGTAGTACTGTTTCAATGCCTGTTTCATTTAGTAGGCTAATGATTTGTCTGCATTAGACGTATACGATCCAGAAAGATAAAGCGTGCCGCGAGCCATCTGCTGCGAGTCGTTACCTTATCAAATGTTTTTAAACAATAACGGTCGTATTCTTTCAGGAGTTTTTTAAAGGCTAGTTCGCCAAGTGTTATGAACTCACTAGGACGTAAATAATTGCGGATTTAATATATCTACGTAGGTACGCTATTTTAATTGCTGCTTAAAATTACTAAAGTTCAGCTCATCTGTTAGAAAATGGAATCCAATGCAATAAAAAAAACAATACTTACAAAGAAACTGGCGGACCAATTTTGTATAAAACATGTCTTAGAACACAGCTAGAAAACCTACGTTCAAATAAAAAAAATCGGTACAATCTATGGTATCTATCTATAGGTAGATAGGTACAACTATCTGTATCGGTACAGCTACGGTGCCACTGACAGACACACACACTTAGCGATCAAACTTATAACACCCCTCTTTTTACGTCGGGGGTTTAAAATCAGTATTAAAGTCACAACACATAAATAAATATTAGTAAATAATAACTTTCAGATGTCAGCAGACATTGGGTAGGTTGTAATTTGGATATTTCTTCATTTTAATCTTGACACAGCACCACGAAGTTCGAGCGTAAAATGCATTCTGTAACTATAAATTGTTCTTAATGTCGAAAAACTAGTTCCAAACTTGGCACCGTTTCAGATACCACTACTAGTGTCAAATGCGAACTATATATTTTATTATCCTGTAACTTTATTTGTTAGGATAAATGTTTGTTGTATGTTGTAGTCTTCAATTGCCTCTTAACGTATGCCACATATGATTGATAATGCTAATTAAGCAATTTAGTTGGGCGGTCATTTAAATTATTGCAGTTCATACCGGTTTTCGGCACAACGTACTGTATCGTTTGTATTTATGTATAGGTCGTTAGTGCCATTCATGTTGTTCTTGGCATGGTTATTCTTGAATAAAGAGTATATTGCTACATATAAATACGAGTATCTACTTCAGAAATGAATTTAAACAATACTGACCTAGTTTGTTATGTATAGGCTAGTGTAAGTAGGTTATAGTCTTTAGGTGTTGGAGAATATGTAATATGTATGTTTTAATTTTACGTCTATAATATTTCGTGTCTATGAGTATACCAGCTTTGTATATGACACCGTAAGATTGTGAACCCGTTAGTTTATAAATGTAACGTAGGTTAGGTTAGATTATAATCTCCCTACCGTCAGTTTATAATGTAACTAGCGAGATTATAATATGACGAGTGTTTACAATTTTACGGTGACATATGTATATGTATTGATAGGGAAATTTACACTAATATCATCATACATATCATATCAGCTGACATCCGCAGTATAGTTCCAGGATTAATTTATCTAATAACAGTAACATTCCACTTGATTAGCGATGTAACGAATAAAACAACATGACATTCCTGTGTAAAATTGTATAAGCTTGTAGCAAGTAATCGTTGTCTCTGTCTCTTTCTAACAACGATGAATGTTAGAGAAAGAAATACACGTACACGACCTAAATATTGAGCACATTTTTACGAGACTGCACGACTGACGAAAAAAGAGCGCACATAATCATCACTTAATTTAAGAAGTATGTATGTGATGTGTCTCCTATTTCTGGCGTACATAAACGACCTTCCAAAAAGCCTAGACACAGACGCTACCTGTGTTATGTTTGCTGATGATGTTTCCCTCTTATTTAAGTGCAATAATAGTTTAGAAAGCAACTCTCAACTCAAAAATATTTTTTCAACGGTAGAGAATTGGCTTAGTGACCATAATTTAGAAATTAATTTGAATAAAACCAAAGTTATACAATTTAAACCTGTACAATAAAACCTTTAGAATTAAATTTGGAAAGTAATTCGTGTAAAATAGAGGAAGTTACAGAATTTAACCTATTGGGCATAACAATAGACTCAGGAATAAATTGGAAAGGACATGTCCAAAAAATTAAAACAAAAATGTCGAAATTTCTATATGCGCTTAATGTATTAAAAACTAATACCACTTTTAAATGTGCGTTATCTGCTTACTACGCATATGCGTACGCATGGCTCCGCTACGCCGTGGTGCTGTGGGGGGACAGCACCGAAGCCGACCAGCTGTTTGTGATGCAAAAGAAGTGTGTCCGTATCCTAGCTAATGTGCGTATCCCAAACAGTTGCCGCCCATACTTTATTCAATATAGGTTGTTAACCTTGCCTTGTATTTATATATTACAGGCTGCTCTTTTTGTTCGGGAAAATCCATATTAATTTACTGTAAAACAAGACAAGGAAAACACTAGAACACAGTATAGAAATAAATTACTATTACGTGCTATTACCAAAGACTAACCTAGAGATGTGTAAAAATAGTCCCCAATATAAATGTATTTTAATCACAAATAAAATTCCCAACTAGCTCGAAACACAATATTTAAAAACAAGTTAGTAAATTTATTAATCGATAAATGTTATTATTCGGTTAAGGATTTTCTTAATGACGATAGTTTATAACATCAATTTTTTGTAATACTTATATTAATAATTGTTATTTATAAATGAATCCAAACTTTAGGTTATTTAGTTTTTAAGTTAATGTTGTGTGCCCTTACAGGGTGTCATGGTCTGACTTGTATTTTATTGTATAACATCTGGATTTACTTATGTACATGACTTTACAACAAAATAAATGAATGAATGAATGAATGTGTCCCAAAGTTGCCAAGCGCTGGTGGCCTAGCGGTAAGAGCGTGTGACTTGCAATCCGGAGGTCGCGGGTTCAAACCCCGGCTCGTACCAATGAGTTTTACGGAACTTATGTACGAAATATGATTTGACATTTACCAGTCGCTATTCGGTGAAGGAAAACATCGTGAGGAAACCGGACTAATCCCAATAAGGTCTAGTTTACCAGAGGGTAAAGGGTTGGAAGGTCAGATGGCAGTCGCTTTCGTAAAAACTAGTGCCCACGCACGCCAGTTCCTGGGATTAGTTGCCAAGCGGACCCCAGGCTCCCATGACAACGCGAGGAAGATGATGATGATGTATCAGATGTATGTGTCTCAAAGTTGGGCATAAGACTCTCCTCTCCTCTTCTCCGAAATTAAAATATGTGTGTGACACATTTGAATTTCTTCGCAGAACCGTACTCCGGTATGCATTGCAGGTTTTCTCTCGTGGTTTATACTATGCTAGTATGTATACTTACAAACTACTAATGTAAGTAATCTTATGATAAAGATTATTTTGTCACAATGCGTCAGCGATAATTCAAATAAAATGTAAATATTGACTGTTTACAGGAAACAAACACATAATTTATTTACCTACAAACAATCGTTCAATAAGTCATCTAGGGTGCCCTCTATTTTATTGCATTATTTGCATTCGAGCTGTTGATGGCAGAGAGAAAAGACGGAAAGTCGAAGTTTGATCATAATAGATTATTTTTAACCCCCGACGCAAAGGGGTGTTATAAGTTTAACGCGTCTGTCTGTGGTAGCGTAGCTCCCAAACAGATGAACCGATTTTTGTTTAGTGTTTTTTTGTGTCATAGATAATTTTATCCCGAATGTTCTTAGCCATGTTCATCTTATTGTCGGGGGGTTTTTAAAATTTTTATTTTTTTGAGTTCTGTATCTGCTGATTTTGTAGTGTTTTTTTACTAAGGATTCCATTCAGCTATAATTAATGTATGCAATGTAAAGTTTTTTTACTATAGAATCAATAACATAGTAAGTATCGCGTCAGGTCACCATATACATTTTATTAAATTACAAGTATTGCGGGTACTGTGTATTTTTAAAAGCAAAATATGGCCGTACACTATGTGTCCATTTTCAAAATTAATTACAATGTCGCTAACTTCCATTTATTTAAACAAGTCGAATTTTCTCTCAGTATGTACCTACTTATACTTCTCAGTAAAACAAATAGGTATGACAGATTCATCGCACGCAAATGAAGTATGTCACGATCGCGACTGTTGTATCTAACTAAGAGGAAGCGAACACTACAGAATGCTTATCGAGTCACGTTCAATTTGGGATTGAATTTAAACGGCATTAACTTCATAATGAACCGATGTCAGAACCGACGTACGTACTTGTAAAGACTTTGTGAACAATAATTAGTACAGACAGATCGAGTCGAGAAATACGACCTAAGTCACAAAATTTTATGATCACAATTTTATTATACCACCTTGGAGGCTTGGGCACCTGGGTGCTATTCAAAATATTTGGTATGTTCATTATCATCATCTTCCTCGCGTTGTCTCGACTGTTTGTCACGGCTCATGGGAGTTTGGGGTCCGCTTGGCAACTATTAATCACAAGTTTTGCGAAAGCAACTGTCTTCTAAACTTCCAACCCAGAATGGAAACCCAGGGTGCTCCAGTTGAGCTGCTGAATGATAAACAAAGTGACATTTCGGTCTTACGGTCACATCAGACACATATTATTTTTGCAGTAATTTGCAGTTTAATTTATACGTTTAACTGCACTTATCTAAATTGGATTGCAAATCAATACTGTCAGAGCCACGTGATTCCAATTCGCCGACGGACTACCGGACGCATCCAGCGCCCTGCAAAGATTACTAACTCAACGGACTATGCGGTCTATGAGTTTCTATATATTTAGTAGTCGAGTTATACAATTCAGTATACTTAAGTAGGTTTAGATTTGGAAAAATCTATTTAGGCCTGAATAGTAAGTATTACTTACCTAAATACATACGAAAAATAGTTTCCGACCGAGTGGTCAGTTTCGGCGTCGCCGAACTTGATAAATACCTACTATAATGTATGTATAGCCATAAACGGCCACGGGCAATTGCACTTCATTATATTATAAATTATTTAGCCTGCATAAAGTGGCTAGAGTTGTAAATGGCTATTGTCCAATGTCAAAAGAACGTGACTCTTTGCCATACCTACTTACGGAAAAAAAAACATAAAATATCAACGCAGTTTCACGCTATAAGTGGTAATTCTTGTTTATGTATTCAAGAGCGCCACAATAATAACACACATCAAAGTTTGCAAAATATTTCAAATGAATGTTGTCTAATTCCTGATTCATATTCGTATTCTTCCTTAACAATTGGGTGGTGGTGGTGCGCATTTATTTAAGCGTACTTGCATACACAACAACCGATATTACATTGTCTCGTTCGCTATAAATTGTAGTAAATGTATAAAATGTTTTTTTGTGCTTGTATAATTTCTATCGATGGTTTAGAGCGTGTTTTATGTTGTTATAGGATAAGCTTCACATAAAAATCTGAAACGTAATAGTTTGACGTTTGACGACCGGTCTGGCCTAAGTGGGTAGTGACCATGCCTGCGAAGCCGATGGTCCTGGGTTCGAATCCCGGTAAGGGCATTTATTTGTGTGATGAACACTAATATTTGTTCCGGAGTCATGGATGTTTTCTATGTATATAAGTATGTATTTATATATGTATGTATATACACGTAAGTATGTATATCGTCGCCTAGTACCCATAGTACAAGCTTTGCTTAGTTTGGGGCTAGGTTGATCTGTGTAAGATGTCCTCCAATATTTATTTATTTATTTAATAGTACGTACAAACAGATTGTTAGTTTGTAGTGGTAGTGTACAAACGTGCAAAAATCATAGGAACTACTCGAACAAATCCCATTCGTGATATGAGTAATAAAACTAATGATACTACGTAAGGTATGTGTTATGCCGCCATACCTACATACAGTTATGTAAGATACTTGTGTCTAGTACTGTGTGCAGGTAAAACGTAGATTCTAAAACGAAATGCTAAGTTAGTTAGATTAGACCTAATATACACTATGAAACGCGTATCTAATAATGTATGAAGTACCACGAGTAGTTAACTACAACAGCTACCTACTTATTTCATGACTAATGATAGTTGAGATATAAACGCTCATATTGTGCTTAAAACATACCGATTTTATCATTGACCCCTTAGAATTTTTTTATAAACTGTGTCATGCAATTTTTTTATTATATTGAAACTATTCCGTATTACACAATAGTTGTATTCGCTAGTTCAATCCATTTGTGGTAGCACATTTAAATCGGCCTGCACGTGCTACGTACATTCGACCGAAAACATGTATACAATAGAATATTGTGCAGAAGCATGATCAGATTATGTAACTTCCACTGTAGATTTGTACCATCGTACACACTGTTTACTGTCAATTTGTAGCCTCCTTTCCTTCCTTCTTTTACAGGTCCACCCACCCATTTACATAAGGTCCACCCATGGCTAGCGTTGTTGTTAGTACAGTCGCCATCAGATATATCGGAGCGGCCAAGGTGTTCAGAATATCTGAACAAGCACTCTATAGCCTTGACAATATGGGCTTGCTCAGATATTTGTGAGCACGTTGGCTGCTCCGATATATCTGATGGCGACTGTACATCAATGGCGTGTCGGCATACATAGCCGAGCCGGTGCTAATTTTCGTACTTTTTCTTCAAAAGCTGTAGGCAAAGAACTCATTGTCTTTAAGTTAAGGCAAGCCAATCGGCTTTAATTTTGACTGGTTATGTCTTTTAGAAAGGCCACTGATTGAATATGCCCATTCTATGTAGGTGTAAAAGTGACCAAATAAGTACCTATATCGTAAATCGTAACACATCTTTTTTACCATAGAAATAAGAATATGTTCCGATATATTTGGACACCTTGGCAGTCACCTGAGGCAGTCACTATCTAAGTACCTGTGTGTGTGATGCTGACTGTACGATCTGTGGCAACGAAGTTTCCAATTTTTTTGCCTTTCCTTACAAAGTGATCCGTTGTAATTGCTCTTTAGTATATATAGTTGACGTCGAGTGCTTGTATCTGAAGTTATTGAAACGTTACGTAAAGCTGCTGTGCTGGAGACTGTTTGTCTCGAGTTTATCGATTGTAGAAGTTTTAAGCACTGCGGTGTTAGCCGCTGCGGAATATCTGCTTTACATACCTACCTATATGTAGATGCCCTACCTAGTCTTTCCTGTTTCTGATACTGGTTATAATACTTGCAATTTTGAATCGAAATAAAAATGACGTAGGAAGAATTTTACTTTCGCACTCACGCTTTGGTTTCCCGAGCTGTATATTCGGATATGTGTCGTTTAACTGCACAATAAAAAGAATTCCACAATATTAACAATTTACCTGAAAAATCGACAGGTTTTTGGGGTTCCGTACCGCAAAAGAAAAAAATCGGAACCCATATAGGATCACTCGTGCGTCTGTCTGTCTGACCATCACCCCCTTTATCTCCGAAACTACTGGATCTAAAATTTTGAAAAAAAAAATACACATTATAGTTCTTTACCTATAGATGACAGGAAAGCCTATTAGAAATCGGACTTAATGTACGGAGCCTTTCGAACGCGAGTCCGACTCGCACTTGGCCGGTTTTTAGGGTTCCGTAGCCAAATGGCAAAAAACGGAACCCTTATAGATTCGTCATGTCTGTCTGTCTGTCCGTCTGTCCGTCCGTATGTCACAGCCACTTTTCTCCGAAACTATAAGAACTATACTGTTGAAACTTGGTAAGTAGATGTATTCTGTGAACCGCATTAAGATTTTCACACAAAAATAGAAAAAAAACAATAAATTTTTGGGGTTCCCCATACTTCGAACTGAAACTCAAAAATTTTTTTTTCATCAAACCCATACGTGTGGGGTATCTATGGATAGGTCTTCAAAAATGATATTGAGGTTTCTAATATCATTTTTTTCTAAACTGAATAGTTTGCGCGAGAGACACTTCCAAAGTGGTAAAATGTGTCCCCCCCCCCCCTGTAACTTCTAAAATAAGAGAATGATAAAACTAAAAAAAATATATGATGTAGATTACCATGTAAACTTCCACCGAAAATTGGTTTGAGCGAGATCTAGTAAGTAGTTTTTTTTTATACGTCATAAATCGCCTAAATACGGAACCCTTCATGGGCGAGTCCGACTCGCACTTGGCCGCTTTTTTTAATACTATTTCTTTTAAGGGTTTGGAGTACCGATGGGTGCAAACCGGGAAGCTCACTGCGGATGGACCAATCACTGCCCTTTCGTGGAACTTGGAGGGCACGCGGCTCCTCACCGGTGGAAAGATCTTGCAGCTCTGGCACCAGGCCTCACTTTACCAAGAGGACAGCCAACGTAAGTCAAGTTCGCCATTTTGAATTTTGTCTCTGATGGTCCGATTGCGTTCAAATCGATGTCTAGTCGTTCCTGGCGTATTTAAATACGTACGAAAAACTGTTGGCAACTTCAAACGCAATTTATTTGTAAAATCTGTAGTGTGTATGTGATACATCTAATAATATTTTTGTTTCCCTATTCAGCGCACGACACTTTGTCGTTGACTGTTTCGTAGAGACGAAGCATTCGTAACCTATATAATATACCGGGAAAATTGTCGTCTAGCCTAGTCTTCATCCATTAAGAAATAAAAAGATAGTGTCATTAAATATTATGTACCACGACGAGCTCACAAAATACAAAACTGGTCGCCTTTAGTCGTTTTTGTCGTGTTTTGTAGCAATGTGCGCCCTTGAGCCTGTTAAAAAAAGAAAAGAAAAACTTTTTGGGTGAAATATGTTAAATAAGAGTAAAGTTGTGAGCCTCGACAATCTAAATACGAGGGTGAATTGAAAAGTTTTGAGCCTAACCTTTAAAATAAAGACTTGAGTTTTTATAACAATTTTATTTCTCTACATAGTCTCTAAAGCTATGTATACACGTTTGCCACCTTGCTTCTAACTTCATTATTTCTTGTAAAAAAAAGAATCTTCAAGGTGATCGAAATATTCAGTCACAGCTTCTTGTACCTTAATATCCGTCGAAAATTTCCGTCCTGCCAAGTGTTTTTTAGGTTCGGGAAAAGATGATAATCAGAAGGGGCCAAGTCAGGCGAATAGGGTGGATGCGGCAACAATTCAAACCCACAGTTATGTCTTTGTGCCTAAGATTTCGCTACAGTATGGACAGGAGCTAGGTCTTGGTGGAACAACACTTTTTTAGTTATCATACCAGCTCTTTTTGTTTTAATTTCTTCGTGCAGACGTTGTAACAGGGTGCAATAGTAATCAGCATTTATGGTTTTACCCTTTTCAAGATAATTAACCCCCCCCCCCCCAATCCCCCTTCCAATCCCAAAAAACTGAAGGCATTACCTTCTTCGCTGATAAAATGGTCATAGCTTTTTTAGGAGGTGGGGACCCTGACATTTTCCAGTCCTATTATCCTAACGGATTGCACTTTTGACTCCGGTGTATTGTGGTGGACCCAAATCTCGTCCATAGTTATGAAACGACAAAGAAAATCTTGTGGGTCGCATTGAAACAGATTCAAACAATCCTGTGACACTGTATGGCGGGTGCGTTTATTTTCAGCTGAAATTAGTCTCGGTACCCACTTAGTAGAAACCTTAGAAAATCCAAAATCCTTGGTCATTATGTTTGTAATTGCTCATAGGAAATGCCAATCGTCTCCGCTATCTCTGCAACTTTCAACCGCCTGTCATTCATGAATAATCATATCTAGCATTACATATATTGACATTTTCGTCAGTCTACCTCACCTAGGTTCATCTTCAACTGCTTCTCCGCCGCGTTTAAAATCTGCTACCCATCATTTTACAGTGGCATATGATGGAGCAGATTCTCCTAAAGTCTGGCACATGTCTTCAAAAAAATTGCTTTGGCGTTTACCCCTTTTTTTGTAAGTACTTAATGACAGAACGGGGCTCAATTTTATCCATTCTAAAGGAAATCGCGAACCTCTTTTAGTAATTCGATCACAAAATGTGCAATTGTGACAGAAGAAAAACAAAAGATAGTGCATTATGTTAAAAAAATATGTAAGTTTTACTTCCCAGTATGTATTATTTTTTCCTTTTATTTTCATTATCAACCTCAGGCTCAAAACTTTTCAATTCACCCTCGTAATACGCGATTATTCACGGATTCGTCCTTTAAGGCTGATTTAGACGGCCCGTGAACTCGCATGCGATTTTGAATACATTGCGGGCTGTTGGTTAAGTCCAATTCAACCGACCTTTAAAACCCGCAATGTAATGAAACTCTCAACCGAGTTCTCGCGTCATCTAAATGATCCCTTATACACGTAGGTACAATGTCATCGGGAACCAAAGTTATAAAATGTTTCCCTGGGCGAACAACTTTTTCATTGAGGGTTATTCTTCCACAGTCCGATAAATAGTGACATAAATGTATCAGTCCGAAATCCTTTAAAAGCATATTAAATCAATCGCTAAGATATGCTGCTCACGTGACTATAGGTAATGTAATTCACTTTTGTCTAAAACACGATATGACTCAGGTTTTATCAGAATGTACTCAGTGTTAGCACACTGAGATAATGGATAATATGAATAGTCTTATTTTGGCCGCTGCCTTACTAAGAGTCGCTATTGTTTAACCTTTTAACCGCCATATAATTTTTCATCGAGCGTGCTCGTGTCGCCGGCGGTACGATACGAAGTTACACGAAGTGTTGTCTTATTTATCAGACCGCGGCAAAATGAGCCCGGTTTTGTATGTCTTGTCAGTCTACGGCGGTTAAAAGGTTAATGGAAAATGGGACCATATGACAAGCGACCGCCACGTTCCAGGGGTGTCCAATGCGGGCAATGCGCGTTGTCGGTTTAAAAAAAAACTCCTTTTTGTCGTCCCTCGAGGAAACCTCGAAAGTCCATTCCTCGGCCTCTGAATGTACGCATAAACTACAGACAATAAACCACATAGTATCCATATTCTCATTTAAGTAATATTATTTAAAATAGGAATATTATGAATTCAACAATACAAATACAATTTGTTAGTAGAGTTCGTTATGCTCATCATCGTATAGCGTAGCGATTACATTAATTATGTAATTAATTGCTTGACCAATTTTTATTACATAACATAACGAAATAACCGATTATCAATAAATTATGGGCTCGTGTTGTATTGTACCCAAATTTTAATTATTGCCCGTAAATTTTAGACATTCAATAACCAGCTTTTGCTGTAGGTCTCAGCGAATTATAACAATAACGGCTAAAACGTTAATGTCAACCACATTATATCCTCGTGACAACCTAATGAGTGAGCCAGAAATGTAACTCAAGACGCACTGAATAAGTAATTATGTCTGTGCTATTCTGTGATGCGTAGGTCCCTGTTCATATTATTTGAAACATGATACGTAGCTCCCTGTTAAATCGGGTTTTAGTATGAGTGTTTTGTATATGCTCCTACCATTTCTGTACGTATTCTGTGTGATGACTTCTCGCTGGTTGGTAATGTTTGCGAAATCCTACCCTGAACCACGGCGTGACGTCGTTGTTTTATATTGCCTTAGGGGTAAATTATCCGATTGATTAACGTCATTCAGCAGAGAGTTATGAAAATTAAGTGAACGTTTGACCGTTGACAGACAGTTTGGTGAAACCGCCCCTCATATGGGGCATTGTCTATGAAAAGGGACCTTATTGACGATGGCGCTTACGCCGTACAGCGTTGCGCGGCATTTTATTTATATCGGAGCATCGTTAATTAATGGCGTAAGCGCCATCGACAATAAGGTCCCTTTTCATGGATAACGTCACTTATGTATCCATAGTGACAGTTATGGTATTACTTATATTGCAGCAAGCTCCGGTGTAACATTCCAAATCGGCGGCAGCGACAAAGACGATAAGCCGCCGAAGTTCCAGGATGAAGAAGAGCCCGTAAGTCTAATATTAGTGTAAGGCCTGAGTGGACACTCGAGTTGGGCGTGCAGCAGGGCGGGGTGTGCGGCGTGCATGTTAAACAAATGCAAACTTAGTAGCAGCCTTAGTGCACGCTGCTCAAATCACTTATGAACCCGACGCCACGCTGCACGCCCCGCCGAACGCTCCGCTCAGCCTTACACTTAATCATTTTCGTGACATAGTGAAGTTTTTCCTTTTTCTCATGAGAAAAACCTCCTTTATAAATACCTAACCTGTGACACCTGTCACATGTGACATAAAGGTATTTATTTTTACCTATATTAAATTACGATGAGAAAGACTACGAGGCACAGCAAAAGACAACGCAACGAATTTCACTCGATTAACAGAAATCCATATAGTGCAAATTTTCGATTCGACTTTTTTTCATGTCTATAGATCTCCACGTACAATATTCCTAATTTATAACTACTACAAAATCATTTAGACAGATTATATCGCGTATATTGAATTTAAAATACATTCTGACGTTTCGAACCCTTTACAGCATTCGTGGTCAACGGGTGACTAAGGAAAATGTGATTTATTTCATGAATAACTATCGCGGTAATCTAAGAAAATATTATTACAAAAACTTTAAAAAGATGCATCCGATATATCTTGAAAAAAAAAGTTATCTGTTTAATCTAGAAATAAGATCTTTAGTGGAGATCTGAAGTTAGAAACAATCCGTTTAACGGACAGATCCTAACAGATAAGATAACATTCTAAATTTACTGTTTGTTTTCTTAACCTAATAACATCATGCTCTAATTTAAATTACAACTCTGTACTAGTTGTCACAAGGTTGCTTCTCCAATGAACAAATGAGTAAGATAAGAGGTTTATTAAGTAAGCGCGCCAAAATGGAAATATGCACTGACAGTATGATATCATTGTTTGTTGTTACCTGATATCAGTTGATATGGAATACGGACGGAATCTAATTTAATAATATTCATATCAGCATTCTTCTTTTTTTAATTTTTTAATAACCAGAAACGTCTGAGAACGATGCTATTAAGCTTAGAATAAATTTAAAAGTGGAAAAATTACTGTCTTGGGTGAGACTTGAACTCACGGCCTCTGGATCTGGATTTTTTCCACTTTCAAATTTATTCTAAGCGTTCTTCTTTTTGAAAGAGCAACGAACTTTGAAATATAATTAACATGTGTTCATTTCGCATGTGTTTGTTTTGATTAGGTAACCAATAACAAACTTTTTGATCTTGTATAAAATAGTCAATAAAGGTGGCAGACTAATGCTTAATACATTTTTTAAATACAATTCGTATTGCTACGAAGATCGACTCTCTCACAGCGGCATATCTTTCATACATTGTCTTTGTGTATCGAGTAACACAGCTCACTAATTCTGCCGTGCTAACAACATACGCAGTAATCGCAGTTGAAAAGACATGCAATTGTTTATCTTGTTCTCTTTGAATAAGTTCTTTATTTGAACGATGATTTTCATGCAAGTACTGCATTTACTGTTAGCAGGGCAGAATTGTGTATCAAAATTGACCGCACCAGGTTACCGTTTAAAATTTACGATAATATATAACCGAGTGTAACCGTAACTAAATAATGGGTACACAATTGAATTTTCAAATTTCCCTACATCTGCGATACCTACCCTGTCCAATTTGACACAATTTGTCGACGATTTCCAATGAAATAAGAATCTGTAACTGTGAACCTTGTTTACAGCGGTTAAAGTCGATTTTGCATTAACACTTACATCCATTTGCAGGGTTGGCTGTGCGTATGGCAGTGTCAGACGGCGACGCCGGCGCATCACCTCGCCTTTTCACCAGATGGTGTTCTCTTCGCTACGTCGGGAGTCAACGATAGATTAGTTAAGATCTGGTATCAAAACAAAGGTAGGTAACAAAATTAAGTATGGTCCGACATAACAAAAACAACCTGTATTCATATTCATATTATTTATTAAATATATTATATATGTCAAATCATGAATGTAAAAGTAAAGCAGCAGTACAGAAGGTATCTTAGCGATTGTCAATGCAATAGGAATAGCGCTAGATTAGTTTTGATTGCATTTTTGCTTTTGACTGTAGGTATTATCTATCTAATACCTTTAAACGAGCAATTCTTGTATATTTATTTATTTATTTATTTATATATTTCGGGGATCTCAAAACGGCTCTAACGATTTCGATGAAATTTACTATATGGGGGGTTTCGGGGGCGAAAAATCGATCTAGCTATGTCGTATCTCTGGGAAAACGCGCGTCTTTGAGTTTTTATATGTTTTCCGAGCAAATCTCGGTCTCCCAGATATTTAACAATATAGTCGGCGGACTTCACAAAGAACCGAATAATTGGATGGTAATGGTAAATAAATTAAAAATATATTAGACTAAATTTCTAACACGTGCGTAATGCTCCGGTCATTTAATAACAAAACGCACAAGATTACATTACGCGTCGTGAAACTTAAAATTTCAACTCTAAGATGGATAGTTTTAAGACTCAAATTCAATTGTAATAAACAGGTCTCTTTCGCTGTTCCAATTTTGCGGTCACAATACAATTAGACGCCCTAAGTTTATTGACATGTGTTAATCTGCATTATCTGATTAATGTGTAAGTATGTCACTTATTAGTAAGCCTTAGTCACGTGCTGTGTGTTAAACAATTGTATTTACATTCTTACTACGCGGTTACAATCTCTCTTTGCCTTATAGGAGTTGTAAAAGGTTTTACAACTGGCATAGTTATTATTTAGGTTTTGTGTGGTCAACCTATATTTGTACGAATATGTCACGTTGTACAAAACACTGATTTATTTAAATGCCACCTTACGTAAGAAGACACAAGAAAGGAAATAAATATATATTTATTTTAGACCCAGAAGTCCATATATGGTTAATTACATTAACTTAAAAGCTATATTATATATATATATTAGTAACCTACCCTACACTAAGTATTTTTTAATTCCTTTTTTTATCATATCATATTAAATTAACATCACTGCATTTAACAATTAACATACAACTAGGGCAGACTCGCTCGTTTTAATTACTTTTTGAGTTTAACCCATAGACTAGATCTACGAATTTCACAATTTGACAGCAAACTACGACAAAATCATACAGCCTGATTGTTTCAACGTCTTTTATCACAACTTTAGGCATAAATTTCGAACCTTACGAGTATCTACACGTGGGTAGATTCGTTATATCACTTGAACAAAAAAAAAGCGGCCAAGTGCGAGTCGGACTCGCTCATGAAGGGTTCCGTATTTAGGCGATTTATGACTTATAAAAAAAAACTACTTACTAGATCTCGTTCAAACCAATTTTCGGTGGAAGTTTACATGGTAATGTACATCATATATTTTTTTTAGTTTTATCATTCTCTTATTTTAGAAGTTACAGGGGGGGGGGACACACATTTTACCACTTTGGAAGTGTCTCTCGCGCAAACTATTCAGTTTAGAAAAAAATGATATTAGAAACCTCAATATCATTTTTGAAGACCTATCCATAGATACCCCACACGTATGGGTTTGATGAAAAAAAAAAATTTGAGTTTCAGTTCAAAGTATGGGGAACCCCAAAAATTTATTGTTTTTTTTCTATTTTTGTGTGAAAATCTTAATGCGGTTCACAGAATACATCTACTTACCAAGTTTCAACAGTATAGTTCTTATAGTTTCGGAGAAAAGTGGCTGTGACATACGGACGGACAGACAGACGGACAGACGGACAGACGGACAGACAGACAGACAGACAGACATGACGAATCTATAAGGGTTCCGTTTTTTGCCATTTGGCTACGGAACCCTAAAAATACATATAAACGGTCGCTTTAGCCTAATATTAGCTAATCAGTGATCCTGCTTGTGAAGCTGAGCTGGTGGTTCAGGGTTCGAATCATAGCAAGAGCATTAATTTCTCAATTGCAATATCTGTTCGTCAATTTCCAAAATATCTTTAATAACGTTCAGTAAAGGGTAACTCGCAAACACAGGAAAGCCGTGATTGGACACTGATCCTACCACCCTCAATTTTTCTATTTACTTGTTTGCACAATTTATAGGAAAGTTATTAATATGATACTTTGTCTTTCAGTATTGATACACGCGCAAGGCGAGCACGCGACGTCCGACCTCAACTATACGTTCATATACGTCGCGCACCCGCGGGCGGTCACGCATCTGTCATGGCGGAAAACGAGCAAATATATGCCCAAGTGAGTCTTACTTCAACGAAGATAAGAAGTAAACTAGAGCTTTACAGTGTTGTATCTGTCTAATAATTTACAAACAATGCGCAATGTTTGTATACAAGTCGTTTAGTTCTGATAAGGAAGTTTTGCAACATTTTAGACTTTTCCATGATTGTTGATGTTGAATATGAGTTTTGTTAAGTTGGTATGCAATAAGTGCAACAACTAACCGTATGTCGTGGGACTATAAGTAGTCCCATGTATCAAAAATGAATTGATTCTATATGATGTGTATGTAAGCAGTACGTGTACAGCGTCATACTCGTATATTTAGTGATTATTAACTGAATTGTCAAACGTCATTTTTTAGACACAGAATGACCGCATAATATACGGAGCTTCTCTTCTTCAGTCGGTCCCTCGACACTGAGGATCGTAACATCATGTCCTTCTGTTGAAGACCAGGTTTCTCCATAGGGTTCTGTTCCCCGCCAAGCGCATGGCCTCGTGCAGTTTTAATTGCATAGGTGCCGTAATTTGATACGGAGCTATGCGGCGCCAACATTAACTTAATGAATATTTCCAGGGGCAGCGTGGGCAACGTGCTAGTGACGTCATGCGTGGACAACATCTGCCGCGTGTGGTCGGAGACGCTGCTGCCGGACGACGAGTGGGGCGGCTGCGTGACGGCGCACAGCCGCTCGCCGCCGCGCCGCCAGCGCGCCACGCACCGCCACAAGCACCGCTTCATGCAGCGCCTGAAGCACATGAAGTGAGTGCTCTAGTGACGTCATGCGTGGACAACATCTGCCGCGTGTGGTCGGAGACGCTGCTGCCGGACGACGAGTGGGGCGGCTGCGTGACGGCGCACAGCCGCTCGCCGCCGCGCCGCCAGCGCGCCACGCACCGCCACAAGCACCGCTTCATGCAGCGCCTGAAGCACATGAAGTGAGTGCTCTAGTGACGTCATGCGTGGACAACATCTGCCGCGTGTGGTCGGAGACGCTGCTGCCGGACGACGAGTGGGGCGGCTGCGTGACGGCGCACAGCCGCTCGCCGCCGCGCCGCCAGCGCGCCACGCACCGCCACAAGCACCGCTTCATGCAGCGCCTGAAGCACATGAAGTGAGTGCTCTAGTGACGTCATACGTGGACAACATCTGCCGCGTGTGGTCGGAGACGCTGCTGCCGGACGACGAGTGGGGCGGCTGCGTGACGGCACACAGCCGCTCGCCGCCGCGCCGCCAGCGCGCCACGCACCGCCACAAGCACCGCTTCATGCAGCGCCTGAAGCACATGAAGTGAGTGCTCTAGTGACGTCATGCGTGGACAACATCTGCCGCGTGTGGTCGGAGACGCTGCTGCCGGACGACGAGTGGGGCGGCTGCGTGACGGCGCACAGCCGCTCGCCGCCGCGCCGCCAGCGCGCCACGCACCGCCACAAGCACCGCTTCATGCAGCGCCTGAAGCACATGAAGTGAGTGCTCTAGTGACGTCATGCGTGGACAACATCTGCCGCGTGTGGTCGGAGACGCTGCTGCCGGACGACGAGTGGGGCGGCTGCGTGACGGCGCACAGCCGCTCGCCGCCGCGCCGCCAGCGCGCCACGCACCGCCACAAGCACCGCTTCATGCAGCGCCTGAAGCACATGAAGTGAGTGCTCTAGTGACGTCATGCGTGGACAACATCTGCCGCGTGTGGTCGGAGACGCTGCTGCCGGACGACGAGTGGGGCGGCTGTATTACCCCGCCCACATACTCCACGAGTGGCATGGGAAGTAGGCAGGGTCGTAGTGTGGCCGCGCTACTCGTCATGCCGCTTGTCATGCTCCTCGTCATGCCCTGCTCCCTATTTTGTCGGTTTTTTGGCGTGAGTCAAAGGACCGGCAATATGAACCCAAACCATAGGCTGTCTGAAAGAGATCGCTCTTTAGCGATAAGATCGCCTGTTGTCTGCCTCTACATTTAATCAGTTGTTCTTTTCTTTTGTATCTTTCTACTGAGATGTGCCGATAAAGGGTATTCTATCTATCTGTCTATGAAGTATGGAGCGTCGCGATTAATCGCGCGAGTAGGGCAGTCTGTGGCCGGAGCGGGCAACATCGCGGCAGCGCGAGGAGCATAGTCTGGCCGAGGTATATTGTAGCTCTTGGGTAGGCCCAAGGTAGCTCTTGAGGGGGCCATTATACAAAAGATGCCTATGGATCGAAGGGTATCCAAGGGTCCCCGAAATATTAGGATACGGTAAGTTTACCGTATCTTCACGATTTGGGGGCCCTTGCTTGGATATACACTTGTGTAGCGTGGACAACTTGTGACAGCACCGAATAAATGATTAAACGCAATAATTAAAGACGAACTGTGTCAGCATGAGAAGTGAAAAAATTGAGTCAGACCAAGCTAATTCTGTACGGCATTTGCAGAGAAAATTTTTAAATGAAAAATCTCCTTATCTTGATGTTACTAAAGTACTATTTTTTTACAGGACATGCTTCCACATACGACGGAACGCGCAGTCGTCTAAGCAGCCCGGGGCGCCCATCCCCACCCTACCCTCGACGTATAGTGCACACGACTTCCACAATCCTTACCACGCCACATCTTATACTGGAGGTACATACACATATTTAGACTGAATTTTATTGTTGTCAACTTTCTTTCGTTACAATTGGATGAAATTGATTTATTTTAAACTTTATTGCACAAAAAATAAGGTGTAAATTGCACAACAAATGGCGGGCTTTATGCCTCATGGCAATAAAATTTGACTATTTTGAAGAAGAATTCGTTCTGGGTGGAATAAAAACGAAATCGTTATTTGCGACTAAAATGATGAATGTAATTCAGATTCAGAGTTTTATTTGCTTAAACTTGGTATTTACAATAGGTCTTAAATACTAATACAATAGAGCTACATGTTTGGCCATAAAGACATGCAAATATTGTGTGATGTCAAGCCCCGTCTCCATATCGCACGGCAAACCATCGAACATTAGCTCGCGCGGCAGCCGCGCGCAATGGATACCGGGCTGCCGCGCGAGCCAACTCGATGCGCCCGGTATCCATTGCGCGTGGCTGCCGCGCGAGCCAATGTTCGATGGTTTGCCGCGCGATATGGAGACGGGGCTTCATGTGTGTCGCATGCATCATATTTAAATTAAATTATTTAATATCTAAGTACTTACTAACTAGTTCTTATAACTATAAATATATGTGATAAGATATTCCTGAATGGTGTAGTACGAAAATATATTGTAACTCAGTGAAGAATATTTCGGGACATACGGTAAAATTCTGCTTATTATGTACAGCTTATTGAGTTACTATGTTTTGTTTTTTTAGGTCTTCATTTCCATCTAGCAGCGTCTATAAACGCCGAGACAGACATTCCCCTAGTGCCGTCGCTGGCCGGCGGCGGGCGGTTTATACTGCACTGGCTACACAATAAGGAAATGCATTTCACCAGCCAAGCTGAAGCCATACTGCATGATCTTACTAAAAAGGTAATCCATTTTATCTAAAAAAAATATCGATTTACTTAGTCGACTACCGATTCATAACGGTGGTGTCCGGCCAACCCTAAATTTAAAAAAAAGGACGTAGAACGTAAATGTTCGCAGTGCAATTGTCTTCCTTTGTGATTTCGATGTGCAAGACATTTTACGTTGTATTGCTGTTGTGAGTGACATGTGTCAAATAATGGAAATACGAATAATCCCACTATAGGTTCACGACTGGTGCTGCCCTCATTTTGTCGGCTTTTCCACGTTAAATCTTATGGAGTAAATTAGTTCCAACGGCTAGCATTAATGTTTGACATTCTATAAGATTACATGTGTTTGTGATAATCAGCGCCACTTCTCCCTCCACCGAATTCGCACCTTGCCATAGTTCCTTACCTAAAGGCGTTATTCATAAACGTCTGCTAAGTTAATCAGCTGATGATCGTCGTTTGTCCCTATTTATGCCATAACGACAAATAGGGACAAACGACGATCATCAACTATTTAAGTTAGAAGCCGTAAGTAGTTCCGAAATATAATTTGCACCGATTCGCCATACACGTCGTTCGAGAAATCGGTGCAAATTATATTTCGAACCGTCGATACGTAGATCCTACGAGTACGTCTATATATTGCGACTTAAGATCGGTTTTCCTAGGATAGCGCTGCCGTCATATAGCGGCCGTCTCCATACTAAATAATACGGCTAAATATGGATGTCGTAGTATTTGTATGGAGACGGCCGCTATATGACGGCACCGCTTTCGGAGGAAACCAAAGCGTTAGGTTTGTTAGAAAATCCATATACCTACGAGTAAGAGTATTTAAAATGGTCATAAGCTTAAAAAATGCCCGTACAAAAAGGACTTTAAGCGATTGTAATAAAGTACCAAATTTGCTTGTTAACAGGTTTTAGATAAAGAAGAGGCGGAAGAAGCAGGTTCAGACCACACCACGCATGCGGACGGAGAGAATGACACGAGTATGGCATACTAATTCTTAATACATTTACGTATTGTTCATGCATCTATAATGCATTGAGGACTGATTTACAGAAGTTTCTACGAAATTTTATTGTTTAAATAATCGCACAAACTATATAAGACCTAAGATTTTTTAAATTTGAAACTTGTTTATGAACAAATCACTCCTTAATTATTAAAAAACTTCCGGTTTTAGAGATCTTGACGTGACATAAAAATGTAAAATATAAATATGGCGCTGACATTATCAGCTTGGTTTATTTTTTTGTATTTTATAACTTGGCCATACACACTACCGTGTGTTTAGATACATTTATATAACATCGCTTGTCGTGTAATATTCACTCACTCAACATGGTCATGGTCATTGAGTAAATCTGCCTCCATAACCTGTAATTCATATGTCATAATTATACCTCAGAATCATTAGGTACGTGGCTCGACCTCGGCTAAGTAACTACGGCAACTGAAAGCTATATTGAGACGTTCGCAGGCAAAACTTATCACTTTGTTACATGTTAATCACTACACTGTATAAAACAAAGTCGCTTCCCGCTGTCTGTCTGTCCCTATGTATGCTTAGATCTTTAAAACTACGCAACGGATTTTGATGCGGTTTTTAATAGATAGAGTGATTCAAGGGGAAGGTTTATGTATAATTTGTTAACCCGTGCGAAGCCGGGGCGGGTCGCTAGTAAGGCATAAGTTACATTGATAAAAAAAATCTCTATTAACAATCGCAAGAAGTACCTTTTGTCTGCGAACGCCTCAATTGTGTAATAGATAGGCGAAAAGCTTGGTTAATATGCGCTTGCTTGCTTATTCCATGCTGCATAGGACATAGGCGGCCTAGTCAATTGACTAAAGTGCAGTCTGAGGATAACAGTAATAGTGATGAGCAACCAGGTAACGTAACGAAACCTTAAGATCGGTTTTCCTAGGATATCGGTGCCGTCATATAGCGGCCGTCTCCATACTAAATATGGATGTTGGAGTATTTGTATGGAGACGGCCGCTATATGACGGCACCGCTTTCGGAGGAAACCAAAGCTTAAAGCTATATATATATGTATATATATAGCGGCCGTCTCCATACAAATACTACAACATCCATATTTAGTCGTATTATTTAGTATGGAGACGGCCGCTATATGACGGCACCGCTATCCTAGGAAAACCGATCTTAAGTGATTTAAAATATGTTCCTAAAAATGGCTTTAACCCTTTGAATGCCACGTCTATCGTGTGCGTCGTGGCATCGTGAATCTTGTCGGAATGCACGAAGGTTGATATTGAGCTGTAGCCGCGCGCGTCAGCTGACGTCTTTGGCGGTGTAAAGCTTTGGATTCCTCCGAAAGCGGTGCCGTCATATAGCGACCGTCTCCATACAAATACTACGACATCCATATTTAGCCGTATTATTTAGTACGGAGACAGCCGCTATATGACGGCACCGCTATCCTAGGAAAACCGATCTTAAGGATTAAAGATTTTTTAGTGCTGGATTCTTCCCGAATCCGCTAACATTAAAAAAATATATAATTAACTAAGTGATAAACTTAAAATTAACACACTTGCTATTTTAATTTAAATTTTTCTTATCAGTAATCTGATTGGTATTAACGTCCCAATATGCTATTTTAAAAAATTTTGATTATTAAACCTCATACATCACTGTCTCATAGGGTAACTGTCTATGTATCACAGGTAGCGGTAACCACAGCCATCCAACCCTGTCCAACACGACGTCCATAAACTCTATAGCGACGGACGTGACGTGCACGCACTTACCTGACTCGTTGGACGCAAAGATCGAAGGACTATTACGGGATTGGCATCAGAGTCCTGATTTACTCTTCTCTATACATCCTGTGGACGGCAGTTTTCTTATATGGTACGTATAATATATGTACTTATAAACCTGTCGAAAACGAATATATATTCTATAGCAATGAACGTCACATGCACGCATTTGTCAGACCTGTTAGACGACTTAGACGCGAAGATCGAAGGACTTTTACGGAGTCCTGATTTACCTACTCTTCTCTATAAATCCTGTGGATGGCAGTTTTCTTATATGATACGTATGGTATTCTTGTAATACCGTGGAAAACTGGTATAAATCCAATAGCGATGGATTTCACCTGCACGCATTTGCCAGACTCGTTAGTCGCGAAGATCGAAAGACTAATACGGGATTAGCATCATAGCTGATGTACTGTTATTTACGTCATTCTGTTAACGAAGTAGCAGTATTCTTTGGTTGCGGGCAGTTCACGACCGATGCTACCGTATTTTGTCAATGTTTACTTTAGTCACAATCACTACATAGTATAAAACAAAGTCGCTTCCCGCTGTCTGTCTGTCCCTATGCATGCTTAGATCTTTAAAACTACGCAACGGATTTTGATGCATTTTTTTAATAGTAGTGATTCAAGAGGAAGGTTTTGTGGATAATTTGTTAACCCGTGCCATAGAGAAATAAAGACAAGAGTGCTCACTCCATACATCAGTTCAGACTATTAATTTCAGTGTCTACATCTAGCATCGAGTAGCGGAACTATCAGTACTGCTACTTGACAATAGATGTAGCACCGACCGGAAAGTCTTATCTCAACAGCATAAGACTTTCCGGTCGGTGCTACATCTATTGTCAAGTAGCAGTACTGATAGTTCCGCTACTCGATGCTAGATGCTAATAGTCTTTTTGGTACTAAAACTGATGTATGGAGTGAGCACTATGTATTTTTTTCTCTATGTTAATATGTAAGAACGCAAACTCATACCTACTCCTTACAGGGTGTGCGAATGGCTAGACGAGCTGCAAGCGGGCGCGATCCGGCAAGCGCAGGTGTCGTTCTCGGCGCGGATCCCGTCCGCGTTCCCGCTGGGCGACGCTACCACCATGTGCACGCCGGCCGCGCTCTACCACGCCGCGGCACAGCCGCTCTACGTGCGGCACCGCACCAAGCCCGTCACACCCGGTGAGTCACGTGGTCACACATCCCCACAGACAAGACATCCTCTAGACTGAGCATAGTAGGGCTTTTTCTAAAATAAATATCGAAAACCTGATTCTTTCAAATCTGGACATTCTTGGGCTCATTCTACTCAGAATCGACAGCACTCTCCATCCTACCATTAAAAAAAGATGTCCCAAAATGTCCATTCCATTACGTCACGTTTTTAGTATGAGAAAATTTTTCACTTGTATGTAACGTGACGTAGTGGAATGTACAATTTTCATACAAAATTTTGGGACAATTTTTTTTATCATCAGGATTGAATATGCTAGTGATTCTGAGTTGAAAGAACCCAAGAACACCAGGATCTGGGAGAATCGGGTTTTCAATATTTATTTTAGAGAACGCCCAGTAACGCTACCCCCTCTGCCACAAATATACGGTAGTTTTACTCCATCGAGTCAAGTGTCAGAATCCCGTGCCGTGATTGGTCCGTGTCTTTGAACGGACCAATCACGGCACGGGATTCGCTCACCTCGTCCCCCGCACCCCAGTGTTTTTTGGCAGCATCGGTTTCATGAAATAATTGCTCTAAACTCCGTCTAGAGGATTCCTAGTCTATGGTCCTACCAGGCGTGGCTCGCTTCGCGATTTCGTCGCGTCGCAACAAGTGCCTACAAGTACATCCGTCCCACAACAATTTTGGTGGCTAGCCGTAGGCCGCGTATGCGCTTGCGCCACCTAGCGGTCATATCGGTACTAATCATAACAGACGAGTTTTGCTAGAAAGTGAATCTTCTGTACCTAATCCTATTATTTATTCTGTGGTCTTACAATGAAGGAGTAGGTACGATTTGTTGGCGCGATGCGCAGTTGCGCACTTGCTGTGCGTTATTAGGCTCGGAAATTTACCACGGACAGTCAGCAGCAATAGTTGCTAAGCGGGCGAGGTGTTCAAAATGATATTGAGGTGACTATTGTTAAGAGAATAAGAGCGTGTCAAGGTAATTTTGAACAACCCGCCCGCTTAACAACTTCTGCTGCTGATTGTACAGTACACCCTGTAAAGAATCACGTTCTTTAAAATTTTTGCTGTTTTCCCATACAATATTACGATGTACAGTCACCTGCAATAATATGTTACACAACGAAGGCCGCAAAAATATCTGACACGATCTTATTTGTAGAGCCATAAGAGCATGTCACATATTTTTGCGGCCTTTGAAGAGTAATATATTATTGCAGGTGACTGTACACACAGATTAGCGGGACAGTTTACAATCATTCGTTTTTTAATTTGCTATTGAGGATTTGAAAAGTGTTTCTATAGAGAAAAAAAAAAAGCTTTCTATCTATATTATTATACAGATGTCGTCAACTTTTTTTAATTTTTGCTTCTGATTCCAGGCCAACAACAACAGCCTGAGACCGTGACGACGCCTCTGGAGAGCGTTCAAGAAGAGAAAGAGGACACCGAGTGGCCTCAGAACGACGAACAGAAGGAGCCTATGGAAAACGGTATTGATAACTTTACACCTTTTATACATATCACTAATGGCTCACTCCGCGATTTCGTCGCTTTGCTACAGGTAGCTAAAAGTACATCCGTTCCACACAAATTTTGGTGGCTAGCCATAAGCCGCGCGTGGCGCTGTCGCCACCTAGCGGCCATATCTGTCCTGATCGTAACAGACGCGTTTTGTTAGAGAGTGAGTCTTCTGTACCTAGTACTATTATTTATTCTGTGACATAGTATAAAACAAAGTCGCTTCCCGCTGTCTGTCTGTCCCTATGTATGCCAATTTTTAAAACTACGCAACGGATTTTGGAGCGGTTTAAGAGTTAGAGTGATTCAAGAGGAAGGTTTATGTATCATTTGTTAACCCGTGCGAAGCTAGGTCGCTAGTATACATATAAATTACGCCCACCTTATGTGAGCCTTACCTTATGTGATATTCTGAATTAGAAAGAGTAAAATGTCATGGCTTTTTTTAATGAATTGGAGTAGAATCTTGAAATTAAAAAGTAACTTTAACTCAAAAAGTATTTATTAGATAACGCGGTAATCTCAAGTAATACTCGCCCGTAAACGTAGAAAGTGTGAATATTACTTTACAATCTTAATTTGCTTCGACATTGTAATTAATTTAGTGAATTGGAATTAAGATTCGAAAAGCGTATTAACCCGTAAATAGGGTTTGCAATCCGGATCCGAAATGTATGAAATTATCCGGATCTGGATCCGGATCCGCGAATATTCCCAATTTCCCATACATTACGGATCCGTCGTGCAAACCCTACCCGTAAATCCAACTGTCAAAGCAAACATACACGCTGCGGCGTTTTCGCTAGATCTGACCGGACCCTTACACAATGCTAATTTTAATATATTATTTTAAGGCCAATTAGAAGAAAATAACATCGACATGAAGCGTAAACAGAGTATAGCCACAGAAGACTTGGGTGAAAATCAAGACGGAGACGTGTTGGACTCGGCACCTGTCATATCCATGGTCACCAACCATACCAACGGCACGCTCAATCTCTGGCAGCTCACGTTTGACGACAAGTCTAAGTTTTCACAGGTGAATAATTTTCTTAACTAATTTTACGGTTTCACTCTCGTATTTTACAAGCTTTTATTTAGTTTCACCTGTCCCGTTGTCGGTCTGTAATCAAATCTTGCAAGTTAAATTTGACCCACTTCCCGGTTTCCGATGAAGCTGAAAATTTGCATACGTGTGTAAGTCGGGTGACAATGCAATATTATGGTACCATGGAGCTGATTTGATGATGGAGACAGGAGGTAGTCATAGGAACTCTTGTGATAAAACAACGGAACCTAATTGTGTTTGGGGTTTTTAGAATTGTCTCGATGAGTATTAGTTGTCTGTGGAAAAAAAAGTACAGTCAGCGATAAAAGCTTGTACCAAAAATGAAATTTTTGCCAAAATCTTATTTAATCCCTCGCGCGACATGTTTCGGAGAACGTAAGTTGTGTTACTGTAAGAACATTCAGTACTTTTAAATATCATGAACTATTTTGTATTTGACATAAGGGGGCTGCACCAATTTTGATCCGAATTTTAAAATTTTAAATTAAGCTTTATATTTACAGGTGTTATCAATAGGACACGCGTCAAGAGCGTCCGGGCATAGGTTTAGGGTTAACGACATTACATGCCATCCAGTATTACCTCTATTACTTACGACGAGCCACCACAACATATCAGGTGAGCACAATAATTCATCTTTGTATAAAAAATAGGGCTTGGAAATATCCCAGGAGAAATATTAAAATAACATGTAAATACAAACTTGTCGAGTTACAGAGTTTGATAGATTATTTTGGATGTCAAATGATGTTATGTTTAATATCTCAGGCACCACGTTTTGATGTCTTTGTTGCTTAAAAATTAAGGCCCTCTAAAGACGTCGCACGTATAGTAGCCACATTATAAGGGATTACAGCAACTTTTCTTATAAAACGTGCCGCTATACATGGCATCTGACCTGCTAGCATGAGTTGCATTCTCGCGCGCGACTCCATACATATAGCGTGACTTCAAGTGTGGACTCGCGCGCGGGAACGCAACTCATTCTAGGCCTGCTGGTGTCAATCGGAAATCAGAGTCTTAGGGCCGGTTGCACCATTTGATACGTTAAAAATGGCGCTAGCGGACGCTATCTGCATATTTGGGTTGCACCACGCATTACGTCTGTTAAAAAGTTACGCTGCCCTTAACCAGTCGTAGACCACTGGTAAACATCAAATTATCATCAAATCGCCTAATGAATATGGCGGCACTTTTTTGAACTTGTCCGTATTTCATGAATTTATGTTTGATTTTTCAATAATTTTAGGAAATACGTTATCTAAATTATGAAAAAATTGTTTATAACAATAAAATGTGGAAGTTTCTAAACTCAAAAATGTGTGACAATTGACATTAATGGCTCTAAAAGTCATTTTAGTTGGGAGACGACCTGTGTTTCATAAATACATTAATTTATTCACAGATTTAAAGAAATGTGCAACACGATTAGCGATCAGTTATTTTAGCGTTCCGTTATTTTATAGTTGGTGCAACGCATTTTATTTAGCAATTTCGTTAAGATCCCCACGTCAGCGTTAAAATTTAGCGAACTGTGCTTACGTTAGCAGGTGGTTTGGTGCAACCCGCCCTTAACCTGTCGAATCCCACGATATGACGTCACCATAAGCGTTCTGGCTCATATATGAGCCGTGGGAGCTGACAGATTAAACATTGTGTTTACTTGCAGATAGTGACAGAGACACGCACCTGCCCAGCGACGACACCGCGGCCGGCGGGCTGTGCTCGGAGCTCATCATGTGGCGGGTAGAGTGCGTCGGGCCGCTCGGCAAGTCGGGCGGCGTGTCTGAGCTGGCCAGGGTCAACTCGCCGCATCTGTCCGCCTTTAGCAACGTGGCGTGGCTGCCTACGCTACTGCCCAGGTCATTTTTAGCGTTCCGTACCCAAAGGGTAAAAACGGGACCCTATTACTAAGACTCCACTGTCCGTCCGTCTGTCACCAGGCTGTATCTCACGAACCGTGATAGCTAGACAGTTGAAATTTTCACAGATGATGTATTTCTGTTGCCGCTATAACAACAAATACTAAAAACAGAATAAAATAAAGATTTAAGTGGGGCTCCCATACAACAAACGTGATTTTTGACCGAAGTTAAGCAACGTCGGGCGGGGTCAGTACTTGGATGGGTGACCGTTTTTTTTGCTTGTTTTGCTCTATTTTTTGTTGATGGTGTGGAACCCTCCGTGCGCGAGTCCGACTCGCACTTGGCTGGTTTTTCATGTAACAGACACACTGGCGAGACTAGAAGCGGAAGAGAGTCATTGTCTTGTCAATTTGCCATTAAATCCTATGCAACAAATGTGCGCCGAGCTGAGTTTTCTGCGATGTGGGCAGGATAGCGTGGCGTCAAACAGCAAATCTGTACAGCATGCACTCAGGCCACTCGCGTTCGTTTGATTATCTTGTTTGCTATAAACGCCGCACGGGCACCTCGCTGCGCGCCATGCTTGATTGAGGTCATTAGAACTATAGTTTGATTAACCAACCGTCTGAAGAGCGGAACTGAGGGCCTACTGCCGACATAGAAGCTCGTTATTTGCCCCTCTTTATCGCTCTAAAAATAGAAAGGGAGATAATGATTTTCGATTTGTATATGTTGACACTAAACCCTCTGAATTTTGACGCTTATACCAAGTCACAACTAAACTAATTCGACGTTTCCAGCACAACCCTCGGCAACCTGTCAAACTCGCCGTCTGCGTGTTTCGTGGCGAGCGACGGCGAGAGCCTCCGCGTGTTCCAGGCGGTTATCGACGCGCGGACGCTACTCGCCGAGATAGCGACGTCGGAGCGACGCCACAACAACAACGTAATGGTAGTAGCTGAGATGTGTGTTTAGTCCTTCCTTAGATACAAGAGTTTCCAGCACAACCCTCGGCAACCTGTCAAACTCGCCGTCTGCGTGTTTCGTAGCGAGCGACGGCGAGAGCCTGCGCGTGTTCCAGGCGGTTATCGACGCGCGGACGCTGCTCGCCGAGATAGCGACGTCGGAGCGACGCCACAACAACAACGTAATGGTAGTAGCTGAGATGTGTGTTTAGTCCTCCCTTAGATACAAGAGTTTCCAGCACAACCCTCGGCAATCTGTCAAACTCGCCGTCTGCGTGTTTCGTGGCGAGCGACGGCGAGAGCCTCCGCGTGTTCCAGGCGGTTATCGACGCGCGGACGCTACTCGCCGAGATAGCGACGTCGGAGCGACGCCACAACAACAACGTAATGGTAGTAGCTGAGATGTGTGTTTAGTCCTTCCTTAGATACAAGAGTTTCCAGCACAACCCTCGGCAACCTGTCAAACTCGCCGTCTGCGTGTTTCGTAGCGAGCGACGGCGAGAGCCTGCGCGTGTTCCAGGCGGTTATCGACGCGCGGACGCTGCTCGCCGAGATAGCGACGTCGGAGCGACGCCACAACAACAACGTAATGGTAGTAGCTGAGATGTGTGTTTAGTCCTCCCTTAGATACAAGAGTTTCCAGCACAACCCTCGGCAACCTGTCAAACTCGCCGTCTGCGTGTTTCGTGGCGAGCGACGGAGAGAGCCTCCGCGTGTTCCAGGCGGTTATCGACGCGCGGACGCTACTCGCCGAGATAGCGACGTCGGAGCGACGCCACAACAACAACGTAATGGTAGTAGCTGAGATGTGTGTTTAGTCCTTCCTTAGATACAAGGACGTAGTTTACGTGGAAAAAAAATATATATTGTAATAATAAATTCTTGAAATGTATTAAAATATTGATTAAAAGAAAAAAAAAATTAATTATATTAAGTCTATTTAGATCGCGTCCCAGTCGTAATTATTGTGACAACTATTTCTTAATTCTGTACAGCAACACGACACAATGTCCATGTCTTCGGAGTCCACACTAGAGGAAGGCGGCGGTATACCGCTCCACGACCGCATCAGGATCGTCTCGCAGCAGTCCACGGCGCGGCCCGGCGCCATCATACAGCTGCACGCCATCGCCGACGCCACGCACGACTGGCACAACACGCAGCTGCTGCACGTGTTCCAGGAGCAGCTCATCACAGGTGTGTACAGACAGACGGACATGCTCCACGACCGCATCAGGATCGTCTCGCAGCAGTCCACGGCGCGGCCCGGCGCCATCATACAGCTGCACGCCATCGCCGACGCCACGCACGACTGGCACAACACGCAGCTGCTGCACGTGTTCCAGGAGCAGCTCATCACAGGTGTGTACAGACAGACGGACATGCTCCACGACCGCATCAGGATCGTCTCGCAGCAGTCCACGGCGCGGCCCGGCGCCATCATACAGCTGCACGCCATCGCCGACGCCACGCACGACTGGCACAACACGCAGCTGCTGCACGTGTTCCAGGAGCAGCTCATCACAGGTGTGTACAGACAGACGGACATGCTCCACGACCGCATCAGGATCGTCTCGCAGCAGTCCACGGCGCGGCCCGGCGCCATCATACAGCTGCACGCCATCGCCGACGCCACGCACGACTGGCACAACACGCAGCTGCTGCACGTGTTCCAGGAGCAGCTCATCACAGGTGTGTACAGACAGACGGACATGCTCCACGACCGCATCAGGATCGTCTCGCAGCAGTCCACGGCGCGGCCCGGCGCCATCATACAGCTGCACGCCATCGCCGACGCCACGCACGACTGGCACAACACGCAGCTGCTGCACGTGTTCCAGGAGCAGCTCATCACAGGTGTGTACAGACAGACGGACATGCTCCACGACCGCATCAGGATCGTCTCGCAGCAGTCCACGGCGCGGCCCGGCGCCATCATACAGCTGCACGCCATCGCCGACGCCACGCACGACTGGCACAACACGCAGCTGCTGCACGTGTTCCAGGAGCAGCTCATCACAGGTGTGTACAGACAGACGGACATGCTCCACGACCGCATCAGGATCGTCTCGCAGCAGTCCACGGCGCGGCCCGGCGCCATCATACAGCTGCACGCCATCGCCGACGCCACGCACGACTGGCACAACACGCAGCTGCTGCACGTGTTCCAGGAGCAGCTCATCACAGGTGTGTACAGACAGACGGACATGCTCCACGACCGCATCAGGATCGTCTCGCAGCAGTCCACGGCGCGGCCCGGCGCCATCATACAGCTGCACGCCATCGCCGACGCCACGCACGACTGGCACAACACGCAGCTGCTGCACGTGTTCCAGGAGCAGCTCATCACAGGTGTGTACAGACAGACGGACATGCTCCACGACCGCATCAGGATCGTCTCGCAGCAGTCCACGGCGCGGCCCGGCGCCATCATACAGCTGCACGCCATCGCCGACGCCACGCACGACTGGCACAACACGCAGCTGCTGCACGTGTTCCAGGAGCAGCTCATCACAGGTGTGTACAGACAGACGGACATGCTCCACGACCGCATCAGGATCGTCTCGCAGCAGTCCACGGCGCGGCCCGGCGCCATCATACAGCTGCACGCCATCGCCGACGCCACGCACGACTGGCACAACACGCAGCTGCTGCACGTGTTCCAGGAGCAGCTCATCACAGGTGTGTACAGACAGACGGACATGCTCCACGACCGCATCAGGATCGTCTCGCAGCAGTCCACGGCGCGGCCCGGCGCCATCATACAGCTGCACGCCATCGCCGACGCCACGCACGACTGGCACAACACGCAGCTGCTGCACGTGTTCCAGGAGCAGCTCATCACAGGTGTGTACAGACAGACGGACATGCTCCACGACCGCATCAGGATCGTCTCGCAGCAGTCCACGGCGCGGCCCGGCGCCATCATACAGCTGCACGCCATCGCCGACGCCACGCACGACTGGCACAACACGCAGCTGCTGCACGTGTTCCAGGAGCAGCTCATCACAGGTGTGTACACATGGGGACATACCACTTCACGATCACATAGGGATATTGGATATTCCGAGTTAACTATGAGATTAGCGAAGCACATAAAGGGGGCCACTGATGATCAGTCCGCCAGACATAGACTAGGAATCCTCTAGACGGAGTTTAGAACAATTATTTCATAAAACTGATGCTGCCAAAAATACGGGGGTGCGGGGGGACGACGTGATTGGTCCGTTCAAAGACACTGACCAACTACGGCACGGGATTGACTCGAAGATGGAGTAAAACTACCGTATAAGTGGCAGAGGGGGTAGCGTTACTATGCTCAATCTAGAGGATGTCTTGTCTGTGCCGCCGGACTATATCAGCCTGTCAGTTCGGAGCTGTCACCTTTTGCGTTTAACTGACAGGCCGATATCGTCCGGCGAACTGAGCATCAGTGGGCCCCTTAAGAATAAGAAATACTCATTTTGTTAGATGGCTATAATTACTCTAAATTGGTGACCTGTTTTGTGAGGATCAAGTGTCTAAATCAGACCAATGGGGTTGGCCGGTCGAAGTATTTAGCAGATGGCGCCATCATAGCTTGCCCTGTCAATCCCTAGAATTGTGTCAATTTTTTATTTTTTTTAATGCCCTTTAAGCCAAATCTCATAGAAAAAGGGGCAAGCTATGACGGCGCCATCTATCAAACCTTTGACAGTTGCCAACCCCATTACAATAAAGCAGTAACATGAGTAGTAGGAGTGCGAACTCGACGCTCTAAAGCTTTGTAACTAATGGATACATAGACGTGACTTAAGCTTTATTTATTCTCAGGCGAACGCACAACGACAGACACAGACAGCACCGACTCCGGCGTCGAAGGAGACGTACACACTATAACAGAAGCTGGTCTAGAAGCGATAGTGGATCTACGGAAAGCAGCAGTTTTTAATGAGCCATTCTACATAGTGGTTTTAGAACGCACGGACGGAGGGTCCACTGTGCATATGTGGAGGCTTACTGTTTCCTCACAGGCTGATCCTTCAGGTATTGTGATGTTGTTTTTATTTAGAAGCTTTTTCCAACGAGAATATTTCGGATCCGTTAGTAACATTGCATAAAAGTAATTCAAAATACACACGTCGGCCTAGAAGCAAGAGTTTTTAATTATGCTATAGGTCTGTTAAAAAAACGGTTTTGTATGTGAACATTTGAGAAAACGAATTTGAAGAAAGAATTTGAGATGTCGACAGTCTACCAAAATTTTATTAAATGAATTTAAACCTTATGGAATGCACAATAAAGTTGAAACTTTCAGACGAGCTGACGAACAGCATGATGTACGTGCCGGACAGCGCACTGGTCCAAGAAGACGAGGGCGAGTCCCGAAAGAACTCGGTGTCATTCGACGCGGCAGAGCGCGCGCCGCCGCCGCCGTCTCCCAACTCGCATCTTGCTATCTCTACTAAAAAGGTAATACAATATACTCTGGCAAACCCACTCTGTCAGTAGAAAAAGGCGCGAAATTCAAATTTTTCATGGGGGACTACGTTTTCTACTGACGGAAATGGCTTGTTAAAATATAATATCGATAGACAGACGATTTTTTTATTTATTTAAACCAAGCTGCAGGCTTTTATAAAAGCTACAGCGATAATATAGACACTTATAAAGCGCGTACAACCAATAACGTTACTTGGAACACATTGCCTTGAAAACTCCTGTTCAGTGATTGTGTTAAAATTAACTACTTAGGTACTCGAAACTTTAAATATTTCCATTTTTATGTATGGACATCAATCGCAAATTGACATATGGAGTTGATATGCGCCATTCGCAGCAAATCGTACTAGGCGTTGCTGGCGTTAGATTAACCTAATATTATTAACAGTGATCGTTAATTTTCCAGCAGTTTTGGTGCAGTATTGTTGGTTAAAAGCATCTGTATGCCCTACTTTAGGTGAAATAGATAATTAGGGTTAATAACAGTAATATTAACCATAACGATTGGTTATTGGTGGTTCTCTTTCCCTAGAAAAAAATTAAGCAAATACTTTATTTTTACTATGCTGCACCAAAATTGCTGGAAAATTAACGATCACTGATTATTAGTCTACGAGCTGTCAAATCAGAAAAGTTTTCGTTACTAAGTACTCGTTCACTATGGTATAATACCGTTCCAGAAATAGGTCTCTACAGACAATATTTCTATTGTTTAATCATTTTGATATATTTTAGGTGTGCGAATGTCCACTGGCGTTGCCGGATGGTGTGGACGTGATCCACGCTACCCCAGCCGCTGGTCATTTAAGTTCGGCCTCCATTTACCCCGCCTGTCTAGCGCCATACATTCTAGCCACGGCGTGTTCGGACAGCACATTAAGGTAAATTTAACATGAATTAGTAGCTTGCTCTTTCGGAATAATGCTTTACGTCTTACAACCTACATTAAGTGCAAATTTGACACTTTTGATACTAGACGTGTCCTGCTTAATCATAAAATGTATACCCCTCATTGACAAGTCCCAGTACTTCGAAATGTTTAAAAACCTCTAACTCCCACACCTTATACATTTTTTAGTTGTTGAGCGGTTAAACGTCTACCGTCTTTAGTCGAAAATAATATTTATGTAATTGCAATTAACTTTTAGATTCTGGAAATGCAGCGTTACGAAAAAAGACAATGATGAATATGACTATTCTTGGAAAGAATGGGAAATGATGAATAAGGACCAAGAGTCTGCAATTGACATTCCGGGTACGTAACTTCTTTAATTATTTGAATAACAGTAACTATGATACTACCCCACTCAGTGGTTTAGTAGCGAAGTTTGCCTAAACATTCGTGTTTTTTTTTTTTTTTTTAAGTCTAATCTGCAGTCGGCTGTTCTAGCCATAATCAGATGGTTTATGTTTTTTTTTTCACATTCGTGTTGCATCTCTTTCCTTTACATATGTGGCAAATGAAAGTGACACAACTACACTACGCAAACCCAACCCACGTAATGAGATGGCGCTAGCAGGTTATATAGCTGCTTGCGTTTAATAATACGATGCGCGAGAGTATCACAAATGGCAGTGATATCACAGTGGTGCATTCGCCAGATCCGGACGCACTTTTACTTAAATGTGGCCCTTATGCATTAGTGCAATAAGGTCCTTTTTTATCTGAAATTCCAAAAAGGTCCTTATTGCACATTAAGCATAAGGACCCTTCTCTAAAGTCACAAATGTCCCACAGCTGTTAATACAATTTAAAACCAATCAAGTGTAATTTTCAGGGCAACCACTCCACATAAGCGCCGCGTACTCGGGCCGCATAGCGTGCGCGTACAAATGCGGGCGCTCGTTCACCCGCCCCAAGGGCGGCACCTCCGCCAACGCCAACCCCGACGCGCGCTTCGTGAACCTGTGCGTGTGCGTGTACGAGTGCGAGAGCACGGGCGGCGCGGAGTGGCTGCTGGAGGACACGATACCGCTGAAGAACGTCAGCTTGCCGAGGGTCGGGGTGTGCGCGGACACGCAGATAGACTTGTCGTATCTCAACAATAGCGCGTTCATGCAGAAGAAGCTGCGGGTCACGCAGGTTTGTGTTTATTACCCAACTTGATGCGTGTGTGTGTACGAGTGCGAGAGCACGGGCGGCGCGGAGTGGCTGCTGGAGGACACGATACCGCTGAAGAACGTCAGCTTGCCGAGGGTCGGGGTGTGCGCGGACACGCAGATAGACTTGTCGTATCTCAACAACAGCGCGTTCATGCAGAAGAAGCTGCGGGTCACGCAGGTTTGTGTTTATTACCCAACTTGATGCGTGTGTGTGTACGAGTGCGAGAGCACGGGCGGCGCGGAGTGACTGCTAGAGGACACGATACCGCTGAAGAACGTCAGCTTGCCGAGGGTCGGGGTGTGCGCGGACACGCAGATAGACTTGTCGTATCTCAACAATAGCGCGTTCATGCAGAAGAAGCTGCGGGTCACGCAGGTGCGTGTTTACTACCCAGCTTGATGCGTATTGTTAGGGTGTGACAGCTATGTTTAGAATGAAACGCACACCGTACGCTAACGCTTAAGGTGCAGGGTAATTAAGACTGCGAGGTAATTTAAACTAATCGAAATTAGCTGTCAAAGTCGAAGCATGAGTGTATAATAGACTTTACTCATCTTATAAATCAATCAATTTTTGATTGAATTCTTGAATTTCTATGTGTTAGGTTTAGTAAAGCTACGCGTATGCGTACGATTAATGTACTGCTAACGTATTCTTTTATTATCAGGTCCTTCAAACCCTGTCGTCTGACGAGAGCCGCAACCGCAACGGCGAGGCGGAACCGGGCAAGTCCGCGGGTCTACTCGCCGTGCCTTCCTTCAGCACGCTGCAGTCTCTTCGGAAGAGTATCATGGAAAACGGGAACACTTGCCCACTGACGCAGAAACACTTGGTGCAACTAGATTGGGTGTCTAAGGAGGATGGGTCACATATATTGACTGTGGCGGTTGGGAGCAGAGTGCTGTTGTTTACGGCAGTGTCTAGCGACTTGGCTCAAGCCAACTTGAAGGTAGGTTCGCGACTTATCTAGTGATAAGTAGGCTCGCTATAGCACGCTGCAGTCTCTTCGGAAGAGTATCATGGAAAACGGGAACACTTGCCCACTGACGCAGAAACACTTGGTGCAACTAGATTGGGTGTCTAAGGAGGATGGGTCACATATATTGACTGTGGCGGTTGGGAGCAGAGTGCTGTTGTTTACGGCAGTGTCTAGCGACTTGGCTCAAGCCAACTTGAAGGTAGGTTCGCGACTTATCTAGTGATAAGTAGGCTCGCTATAGCACGCTGCAGTCTCTTCGGAAGAGTATCATGGAAAACGGGAACACTTGTCCACTGACGCAGAAACACTTGGTGCAACTAGATTGGGTGTCTAAGGAGGATGGGTCACATATATTGACTGTGGCGGTTGGGAGCAGAGTGCTGTTGTTTACGGCAGTGTCTAGCGACTTGGCTCAAGCCAACTTGAAGGTAGGTTCGCGACTTATCTAGTGATAAGTAGGCTTACTATAGCACGCTGCAGTCTCTTCGGAAGAGTATCATGGAAAACGGGAACACTTGTCCACTGACGCAGAAATACTTGGTGCAACTAGATTGGGTGTCTAAGGAGGATGGGTCACATATATTGACTGTGGCGGTTGGGAGCAGAGTGCTGTTGTTTACGGCAGTGTCTAGCGACTTGGCTCAAGCCAACTTGAAGGTAGGTTCGCGACTTATCTAGTGATAAGTAGGCTTACTATAGCACGCTGCAGTCTCTTCGGAAGAGTATCATGGAAAACGGAAACACTTGCCCACTGACGCAGAAACACTTGGTGCAACTAGATTGGGTGTCTAAGGAGGATGGGTCACATATATTGACTGTGGCGGTTGGGAGCAGAGTGCTGTTGTTTACGACAGTGTCTAGCGACTTGGCTCAAGCCAACTTATTGACTGTGGCGGTTGGGAGCAGAGTGCTGTTGTTTACGGCAGTGTCTAGCGACTTGGCTCAAGCCAACTTGAAGGTAGGTTCGCGACTTATCTAGTGATAAGTAGGCTCGCTATAGCACGCTGCAGTCTCTTCGGAAGAGTATCATGGAAAACGGAAACACTTGCCCACTGACGCAGAAACACTTGGTGCAGCTAGATTGGGTGTCTAAGGAGGATGGATCGCATATATTGACTGTGGCGGTTGGGAGCAGGGTGCTGTTGTTTACGCCGGTGTCTAGCGACTTGGCTCAAGCCAACTTGAAGGTAGGTTCGCGACCTGTCTAGTGATAAGTAGGCTCGGTATACCATCAGCTCGGTGTATTCCATGATACACTGCCGAAGAGACTACTCTCTTCGGCAGTGTATCATGGAATACAGGGCATTAACTGTCCATCGGTGGACCTTATTACAAAACGCACAAGTTGCTGTTTGTATGTTAGCTACTTATGTAGTTATGCCTTAGGAAATATTTTAACCAGTTCTATCGCTGGTGTGTTTTTCACGATTCCAAGATACAGGCTATACCAATACTAGTTAGGTTATTAACAAAATAATATATTTAGTGATTTTTTCTACTCCCGTACTTTTATTTGTCATTTAAAAAGGTCGTACACACACCTTTAAACCCCTATGTTATAGTTGTCAAGACAAGTCTTTAGTCTATTCCCCAAAAAAGTATTTGTGCATACACGCAGTATCTTTTTGGTACTTTTACGATACTTCGTGTAATCACCACTTAATAAATATTGTATGAAATACATTGTTGCCAACCTAATTTTAATTGTCATCTGTGACAGATGAGTACTAAGTGCATTACTGCCAATTTACAAAATATTCATTAGGTTCTATAGTAGAAACAATAAAATTGCTTCAGAAGTCAGAAACGCGCATGTGACACCCGTAATATAGCAAGATCCATAGACTACGAACACCGCTTAGCGTTGCTTGTTAGTCTCCATAGGCTACTGTGGCCAAAATCGAGAAAAAAAACTATCCAAAATTGTAATTTAACTAAGAGCAAGTACCAGGGCCTCATGAGTTCCAGAATGCCCTTTCACCAAATTCAACGGACGGATCGAAGACCTCACGAACCTCAGTGAAAGGGCCATCGAGTATCTGAAGAGTGCAAACATCAATCTCTAGGATAATATTTAAATTAAATCCAGTAACTTTAATGCCATACGATAAATAAATAAATAGGGCCTCATGAGTTACAAGAAGGTGTCGCTGACCAACCGGCCGTGGGGCGCGGGGCGCGGTGGCCGGGTTTGGTTTGTTTACCTACATATATGTCCTATATGATTCCACTTGTTTAAAGTATTCTTTTTGTTGAATGAAAAATATTTGTTAAATTTAAAAAAAAAATTCAAAGTAAGTGCTTGGTCGTACAAAAAGTATTGTGCAACGTTGTTTAACTGAGTCAAAAAATACTCGTGGCGTCTTTATTAACAATTTTCGGCTTCGCCTCAAATTGTTACTCACGCCACTCGCCTTTTTTGACCCCTCTTAAACAACGGTTGCATAAAATACTATAAATTGACACACTTTTTACGTTAACTTAAGTCTTCATAAACAAGATGGAACGTTAATTTTGAACATATTTAAATTGGTAGTTAATACATAATTCACTTCCCAACAGGCCATGAAAGAATCCATCAACAATAACCGTCCAATACTCCGCAAGGCATCCTCCCTAGCCGCTCCTTTATTCGTCGAAGAAATCAGATGGATGCAGCTCCGGCGTATCCAACTGAAAACCGCCGATGGTTTACCACCCCTGCCTATGCAGATATCGTGGGTGCGAGACGGGATACTGGTGGTGGGGATGGACTCGGAGATGCACGTGTATTCGCAGTGGAAACCGGAGAATCAAAATGCCGCTTTTGGCATGTCTGGTGTACAGGTTAGTTTTTTAACTCTTTTTTAACCCCCCGAGAAGATCCGCTGGGTGCAATTCGGGGGTATCCAAATGAAAACCACTAATGGTTTACCACCACTGCACATGCAAAGTATTTCATACAATTATGATTATGTTTTTATTAGTTACGGATTATTGAGATTGAATTTATAATTCTGGACATCAATTAATTGCGTGGAGTTAGGAGAGCGGTTCTGTCTAGTGATTATTTTGAATTCTTTGTCGCAAATATATTTGCTCCTAACCACATTATATTTTCATGTGGTACCATAATTTGACAGGAAATCGAAGAGGGCAACGAATCCCGCGCGTTACGTGACTCCGATCTACGAGTCTCGGCGCCGCATTTACAGAGAGTATCCTCTATCAATCTGCAGCTGTTAGAGCGGGATGCAAGACGACGGAACAAGACCCAGCCGGATCAGCCGCAGGTATACACATGCACTACAATAAAACATTTACTTTACCGTAGCGGCGCACGGTCGTACTATGTACGTACCATCAGCCTTAAAAGTGCATGGCGACTTTGTCAATGAATTCATTCATAATTTCACCATACAATTTCGCAGCTTACTGTATGTGTAAATGATTTTTGTAGGCCCACTTGCATTCGTAATAGTTTGTTCAGAAACTTCAGAACTGGTGAACTCGCCGTGTTTTCGCGAAAGCTTCGCTAAATATCCTCGTGAATTATGTAAGTGTAAGGCCTGAGTGGACGCTCGAAGCGGAGCGTTCGGCGGGTTGTGCAGCGTGGCGTCGGGCTCACAAGTAATTTGAGCAGCGTGCACTAAGGCCGCTCCTATACGTTTACATTTGTTTAACATGCACGCCGCACGCCCCGCCCCGCTGCACGCCCAACTCGAGCGTCCACTCAGGCCTTACACTAAGACTTTGTCACAGGGCGGACACGCCATACATCAAATGCGTTTATATGTGTGCGCGCGGCACGTCTGTACACGCGTCATTGTGTATGTGTGGGTAAGTCGCTTTACTGAGAGCACGCCAGAAGTCCGCCAGATTCATGTCGCGGTCAGTCGCGGGGCGAGGTAATACGAGTCGGGGCGGGGCGGTGCGTGGCCGTTCTGTATGACAATACTTATTCTGTGACTATGTGCAGTGTGAGACCGATTCGGAAATGGTACGCGTAACATCTGTAGGGCTAAGATGGCCGGCTCTTTATCATTTGTCACCATGGCTGTCCCGTTGTAACAAATATGTAAGTGCGAAAGTGACGCATAGCATGGCAGGTGATAAAAATGCGACCATGATAGCTGGTCTGGGCGCACTTATGTATGTCGCATCCGATGTCTGTTGTCGGCCTTTATAATCCATTTAAAATTTCACGTTTCACTTATTTACTGTATTGTTTTAACTAGTCTCTGTTTCGCAGCCACTACTCGACTACATGCCGGACTATGGTCTCTTCGAGGCATCTCAGATGGCCTGCCCAGTATTGCCGCAGTATCATCCGAAGCAGCTCATGGAATTGCTTAACAGCGGAAAAATACGATGGGTTAAAGCTATACTCGCTCACTTGGTGAGGTAAGAAAAAGAGAATATTACAGCGTCTCCGTTAAATTATAGTATTGTATAAGTTGGTTACTTTACATAATCATGCATGGGGTTTTTATTACACTATAAAAACTACACAACGTAATTTTTTACAGACGTATCGGCGGTACATGCGCTGCACGAGGGTCTCAGGGCGATGAAGACAGTTTATCCAGACAGGTATGAACACACACATTCTGTTTCATCGTGGCACGCATATTAGCGTATGACAGAAAAGCACACCTACTCTATTCCAATTATCGATCAAGATTTGTCGATAAAAAGAATAGAAAAGGGAACACTAAACAATATACCAGATAAAATCACTTTCCCTTATTTCTGACGTAGCTTAAACACATCTAAATTAGCTGATGCCACTTTATAAATAGCATTTACGCTTATTTCGATACTTTGTCAACTTTTATTTGTGTCGTCAAAGTAAGCATTTACTCAACATATGTACAGACTTTTGAAACTCTAGCTTTATACTGAGCGATTGGCATGAGTATGAAAGTAAATCCATAGAGAAATATAGTAAAACAAGAGTGCTCACTCCATACATCAGTTTTGGTACCAAAAAGACTATTAATTTCAGTGTCTACATCTAGCATCGAGTAGTGGAACTATTAATATTGCTACATCTATTGTCAAGGAGCAGTACTGATAGTTCCGCTACTCGATGCTAGATGTAGACACTGAAATTAATAGTCTTCTTGGTACCAAAACTGATGTATGGAGTGAGCAATCTATGTATTTTATTCTCTATGGTAAATCGGATATTTGTATTGTATTAAGCTTAGCTTGCATATTGTGTTTCGGTCTACTCTTCAAAACTTTTACTTTGGAAATTCTGATTGGCAATCGAAAATTACAAAATCGTTTACTGTTACACTGTACAACAAAACTTGATTTGAGTAGATTACTTACAGTTTTTTTGCAGGTATATTGGAAAAATAAACAACAGAAAATTGTGCTTACATTAAAATCCCTATAAATCACAATGTCCTTTAATTAAAGAATCACTTCCCGTGACACTTCACAATCTTAAACCATAGCCAATCGCATGATGCAAACCGGAACGTATTAACATTGAGGTGCGTCACCCCACTGGCGATTTTTAGTCGCAGTCGCAATTGCATGTCGCACGTGTGTTACAGCGCGGCTGGTCGCGGTCGAGAACTCTTTCGGTGTCGTTCGCTGCTGGCGCCGCTTCGCCGCTAGATGGCGTTGCTCAGGTAAGTGTTGGAATTAGCCATAGACGTATACGTAAATAAAGGGACGTCCACATGTATCGCGATTTTAATAAAAACAGGAGACGCGTTTCGTAACTGGGGTATTCTTTACAGGACACATTCTTTGACATGCGAAGTAAATATTATAAGTTTGAGTGCCTTCTGTGGAATTGGCACATTAGCAGTTAAATTTTAACATACTAGAATCTGCATAATATAGAAAAGGTAGTATGTTTAAATACCACACATCCAACATGAAGTCTTTTACTTGTTTTATTTGTAAATAAAGTTTTGAAGTCTCTAGTTTTTATAACCAAACCAGATAGGTTCTAGGATAGGTCTCAGGAGTATTCTTTCAAAAATCCAATTGAAGGAGTATTTTTGGCAACTTAACTGCAGTATTCTGGTAAGGTGATGATGATGATGTTGAATGACGGTAGCGAAAAAAAGGCATTTGCATTGTGTTCTCCCCTTTCAATCCTTTTTGCTTACTTTTGTATACATCAATGTTGTGTTCATTTCCATTTTGTACAGAATCGCCAACATTATATGTCTGTGCGAAATATCTATCGATTCTAATGGTCGCAGATAGAGCCTACGTCAATATTGTTTTTAATTTCTTACTCTTATATGTAAATAAAAACATATACAACATGATTTATTACGTTTAAATCAGTTTTAACTCTCCAAATTGAACTTAGGTTTGATTAATCAGACGTAATTGACGAGATTAACTCAGAGTAATTTAATTCTATTTCTAGTTTTTTTTTATAAATATACATTAATTGGTAAATAAGGCGCTATTGACATTAAAAATCCACTACTCCGAGCAAATAGTACTAATTTCATCGTGTAAAAGCACCGTTTGACTTTTTTATTGAATAAACTTTTTTTAAACTAGAAATCAACCTTATTGACCAACCAGGTGCCTAAACTTGACGATTCATTATTTTTAAACAATAATAATACTGACTATTAAATACAGATAACAGAAGACGTGCAGCTGGATTACGCTGAAATAACTTCGGTGCCGCCGCTCCCTCTCTGGACGTTGCTCGTTGCCGACAAGGAGTCTGCCCATCATCCGTCCACAATACAGGAGGCCAAGGTCAGCATACTAATGAGTTTGAGACTCGACAAACTATTAAAACAGTGAAATCGTGCTAAGTGAACTATGATTTAGACGCACCAGCATCAGCTGCCTGTCTAAAACGAAATAATAATAATTTCTCCATACAATTTCGCAGCTAACTGTACGTCTAAATTATTTTCGTAGGCCCACTTCCCACATGCATTCATAAAGGTGTGTTCAGAAACTTCGGAGCTGGTGAACACGCCGTGTTTTCGCGAAAGCTTCGCTAAATATCCTTGTGAATTATGTAAGACTAAGTGCAGTGTGAGACCGATTCGGAAAAACTGTCTATAAAGTAAATGGATAATGATCCATTTACTTTATAGACAGTTTTTTTTATTTGTGAGCCTGTTGTGTCCCACTGCTGGGCAAAGGCCTCCCTCTCTTTCTTCCACGCGTCTCGTTCTATGGCAATATTAAGATCAGTTTTCCTAGGATAGCGGTGCCGTCATATAGCTGCCGTCTCCATACTAAATAATACGGCTAAATATGGATGTCGTAGTATTTGTATGGAGACGGCCGCTATATGACGGCACCGCTTTCGGAGGAAACCAAAGCTTTAGGCCAATCTTTCCGAAAGACGTGAAGATCGTGCCGCCATCTCCTTCGAGGTCTGCCGTGACGCCGCACTACGACTCTACGAGTATGTTCGGTGTCCACTCGGTAGTTTTCTTAGTAAAAAAATCTGAGAAGATTTTTTCACCTCGGGCCCTAATTCGTTAAATAAACACCTTTGGTACTTTCATGCAAAATTGCTTTTGTCAAGACGTTTCAAGACGTATCTTATTTTAGGATTATGGAGATCTGTTTGACGGGACCATGGACGTAGATGAAGACTTGGACGCATTATTATTAGATGAGGAGGAATGCGTCGATCGCCGGCCGTCAATGCCGCCGGAGCGGCAGCCGTTATCGCACTTTGGACCTCGTCAAGGTATCACTTATAACCATATCTAGAAGACATTAGTGACATTACACATAAAAGTATTACAAAGGTAATGCATACCTCAAACAAAATAATACCGAAAATATAAAACTGTATCGCCTTCCACGCACTGGCAGCCTGGCTACGCCAACATTTCCCCAACGGTTTTTCTTGTACTAGGTTCTGTCCGCGACTTCGTCTGCGATGACGATTGATAAAACTATCATATGTCCTTCCCGGGCCTCAAACTGTCCTCATACCATATTTCATGTTTTGCGTGAAGAGGAAATAGACAGACGACAGAGTTACATTCACCTTTACATATTAGTAGGGATTATAAATATGACTAGCACGCGGAAACAGTACTATAGTCTAGCAAGCCAATTTTATTAGTAGAAAAGGGCGGCAACTTCGAAAACAGCTAGCAAAGGGTTTTCTATACAGATTTTGAATTTTGCGCCTTTTTCTACTAACAAAGTTTGCTTGTTACACTACATGAACGCGGAATTTATGGAGCAGATAGTAAATTGTATTGGACGCCACCGCTACTTACACTGAATCATTTACTTCGCCACACTCGTGCTTCAACTGATTATTTAATTACAGGCCGTATTCTCTCCCGGCTACTGACGCACACGCACTTGCCCGGGCTGAGTTCACTGGACCAGATGCATTTGCTCGCGTTGGCCGACACCGTGTCGACGTGCGACGCCGACTTTGCCGAACGCTTCGCCGCCAACGCCCGCGTGGATGTCGCGCAGGGCACTGGCCAGGAGATAATACCTGGTGAGGGGAAACATTCACAGGCCGCTTTCTATTCTGAATTCTGACCCACACTGATAGGAAGGTCTGTGCTCGCTGGATCTAATGCATTCGCTCCCTTGGTTGATATGGTTTGGCGGATCATGGTGGATCAATTCTTTTCACACCTCCTATTCAGAAAAGAGCTTTTTCTTCCTTGCTAGGAGGGATCAAAGTGCCACTTTTCCTCCCTGCTAGGAGGGATCAAAGTAACACTTTTCTGTTCTAGCACACTATTTTTACATTTTTTTGCACAATATTTTTTTAGCTTAAATAAGCTGTTTAAGCACCAGATTGTGTCAACACTTTTATTTTCCTCATAGTTGATGTGAAAAGCAGTATGTGTCACACGGTATCAAAATTATTTCGTCTTGGGCGTTAACACTTGAATCCCTCATTACGCTCAGGATTCAATGTACGCCTTTGACGGAAATATATCATTTTGATCCCTTGTAACACAAACTACTATAACCTAACTTTAAGACCTGTAAGCAACTAACCCTTTTTCTATAAATAAATATGAATCTGAATTTGGTATCGTCGTTTGTGTAGGGCAGAAAATATTACCTACCTTTTTAGTGATAACTTTAAAGACCATTTAGTTTTTATGGTGTTCAAATGGCATTGAGAAAGCTCCCTTATGTGATCTCCCGAAAGTTTTATTTGCGGTTATTTTATGTCACTGCAATTCGCTCATTCCACTGAGATTGCTGCTCGCGTTGAATCATGATATAGTATTTTTTCTACTCCCGTACCTTTATTTATCATTTAAAAGGTCGTACACACACCTTTAAACCCCTATGTTATAGTTGTCAAGACAAGTCTTTAGTCTATTCCCCAAAAAAGTATTTGTGCATACACGCAGTATCTTTTTGGTACTTTTACGATACTTCGTGTAATCACCGCTTAAAAAATATTGTATGAAATACATTGTTGCCAACCTAATTTTAATTGTCATCACTCGCCTTTTTTGACCCCTTTTAAACAACGGTTGCATAAAATACTATTATTATAACTTAATCAACTTATAAACTGAAATAGATGTCATATATTAAAGAAAAAGTGACGAAGCCCTTCAGTGGTGAAGGCCGTATTCAATCAACTTGTTTATTCCTTCAGACTCTTTGGACGACTGCGGCCTCCGATTCCTTCTCGCCATGAAGCACTACGGCTACCTCCTCCGCTGCCTGCCTCTGGCTCAACGCGCGAACCTACAGCGGAACGGTGTGGGCACCTGCAACCTGGTGTGGGCCTTCCATTCAGAGACACACGAACAACTACTGGCTTTAATACCGGGTTACACTAAAGGACAGCCCAAGTGGAACACTATGAGAGAGTTAGGTAAGGAATTGGTCGACTATGTTTTTGTGTTGAGGATACCTTGGTCAGCTTGTGCATATGAATAAGAATAAGAATAAATTCGCTTATTCATGGCAAACTAAAACTACATTTCATACAAACGTATTACAAAAATTATAGTTTACAACGAAATGGTCCCGCCTCAGCATAATGCTAACCCGAAAGTCAGCGCTGGTCTTCCAGCGAGACCATCTGTGGGCCACGAACGCAACCGTACAACACGGCCCTATAAGTAAATTATGTCAATCGATCATCGGATTGCGGCTTTATATCAAACAGAGCGCAGTGTACACGTACAGCCGGAACCACTTTTCTCCTCTCCCTTTTTGGGGGGAAGCCAAAAGTTAATATCCAGGTTAAGACTTCAAATCAATTAAGTATGATCCAAGGAACAATTGTGTCAAGCGGCATCGCCTGGGCAAAAGGGACAACTCAGTGCATTAACTTTCTCCCTTAAATATTTTTTTAAATATTGAACCTACCGAATTTTTTTATAGAATATTTAATGTAGAAAATTGGATGTAGATTACTTGTTTCAGAACATTTTTTGCTACAGGCCCCCGTTTACGAGTTATTTACAAAAAATATTAACAATTGATTATAATTAACTTTCTCCCCTAAATATTTTTTTAAATATTGATCCTAGCGAAAAAGCGTATAGAATCCACTTTGCGCTCTGCGCCGACTGCGCCTGCGCGTACATGACAAAATGTCATGATGACTTACAAGGCCATGCCGTACAAGTATTGTTGGATAACATTCCTATATTATAATATGTTACTTAAACATTAGTTATTGTGAAAAACACGTGAAATAAACTGCCACTTTCACACTCTCTGACTGCACATTGTATAAGATGTAAGTAACGAAATAGCCTCACGTCACATGGCGACCCCGCCAGGATGTACGCTCCAGTCGCTCGTCCTAATTCGACTAGATAAATACGAATTCGGTAATTTAATTATGTCGGACAGTTACCTATCGACTTTTCGATCACAATTTCTAATTAGAGTTCAGTCAGTACCACAGAATAAGTAATAGTATTATCATACAGAACGGCCACGCACCGCCCCGCCCCGACTCGCATTACGTTGCCCCGCGACTGGCCGCGACATGAATCTGGCGGACTTCTGGCGTCCTCTCAGTAAAGCGACTTACCCACACATACACAATGACTCGTGTACAGACGTGCCGCGCACACATTAAACGCAAATGATTTTTGATGTATGGCGTGTCCGCCCTGTGTCAGTACCTAATAAGCAGATCCACTTACCGGCATTTGAAATGTGTAAACTTTGTTCTCAGGCGTAGGCTG